>NC_135663.1:25581725-25908201 GCF_964188315.1 Podarcis muralis
CTAATGGGGCCTCCCGCTGCTGCTGGTGCGTGATTTCTGTTCTCATCCTGAGGTAAAGTTCTTAACCCAAGGTATTACTTCCAGGTTAGCGGAGTCTGTAACCCGAAGTGTTTGTAACCCGAGGTGTTTGTAACCTGAGGTACCACTGTACTCACTGAATGTAACATGTGAACATTCCTACCATGTTACGGCATAGAGCATACTTTTTGTAGGGGAGTACTCAAACTTTTGTTCCCCTACTGAAGTAGGTGCAGTTTAGCAACAGGTACACCATTGTGTATCCTCCTGGCTTTTAAAGTGCATACTTCAAGGTATGGATTGGTGGAGTTGGTAGAGCAGGAGATTCTTAATCTCAGGGTCATGGATTCAAGGATTCACTGACAAAATATTGCTGCATAACAGTGGGTTGTACTAGATGGCCCTCACGGTCCCTTCCAACTCTAAAATTCTATGATTCTATGCATATGCAGCTCTCCTTTTGTTCCCTATCTTCTGACATCAGATAAAAGAGATCTGGCACTTTAAGTTTCGGGCAAAGGTGTTGTGATGATAAAAAGGTAAAGGTACCCCTGCCCGTACGGGCCAGTCTTGCCAGACTCTAGGGTTGTGCACTCATCTCACTCTATAGGCCGGGAGCCAGGGCTGTCCGCAGACACTTCCGGGTCACGTGGCCAGCGTGACGAAGCTACTCTGGCAAGCCAGAGCTGCACACGGAAACGCCGTTTACCTTCCTGCTAGTAAGCAGTCCCTATTTATCTACTTGCACCCAAGGGTGCTTTCGAACTGCTAGGTTGGCAGGCGCTGGGACCGAGCAACGGGAGTGCACCCCGCCATGGGGATTCGAACCGCCTACCATGTGATCGGCAAGTCCTAGGTGCTGAGGCTTTTACCCACAGCGCCACCCGCGTCCCTCATTGTGATGATAGCGCCCCTTTAAGACTTTTTATGGGAATGGGTTAGAACCTCAGAAATAATGAGTTGTCTCCTGTTAAGGCTTCAAGGCCATTGTCACAAGGTAATTGGCTGGAAGAGGTGAACACCCATGGTCTCAAAACCAGGATTGGTGGGAGCTCTCAGCAACCAGCCAGCCAAGGTCAGCGTCTATTTGGGCTTTTGACAGCATCTTGTTCTGTTGCTCAGCCTACTGAGATTTAAGTGTAAGCGTTTATGTTAATTAGCAGGATAAGTTAGTGTTTGTTGTTTTCTTCCCTTCTGAGCTATTTTAATCTGTGTCATTATTTGGAGTTTGTCTCTTTTGTAGAGTTTTGTTTTAGTAAAGTCCATGTATAATTTTAGGAAATTTGGTCTGGTCCGAGTTCCTGAACCCTTTAATTTTGATCACGCTTTTTGGAGCAAGGGTCATCTACCACAGGTGTGTACGGATTTCACGCCAGAGAGGTGGAGACTTGAGGTGTCTTCTGTCCTAGCTTTTAAGTGACCTCCCCAGTACTCTAACCTAAGGCAGATTCCAAAATGAAGCCCTTTCTGGGGCAGTACATCAGCTGAATCAAGTCACGCATCTTTTTCAGCACAGCTCTGCAAACAAAGGAGAAATTAAGGCTAGGAAGAAGCAGACGTAATTCTCCTTAGATGGTTTGAGCGTATCTCAGAAATGCTGCATAATTTTTTTGCAGCACCCTGCAGTGATAGTGATTAGTTAAAGTAACACTATGGTCCTGTTATTATTAAATCTTTCCCCCTCTTTAAAAAAAGAAGCCATTTAAATTATACAGATAGCATAAGGAATTAATTAAAATGTTGGACAATAACATAATCAGGGATATCTCTATTTGCAGTCTTTCCCCTGTGCTTGCATACATCTTTTGTCTGTCAAGTACAGCAAATAGCTAATTAGCCCCCTTTTAAGTGCTTCACTGCTTACATTGGTTGGAAGGCCTACTTTAGCCCAAGAGAAAGAGTTTTCAGATAACTTTGCCATGTGCAAGTGCCTATTACACATAGGCTTTAAACCAATAGGGATGATAAAATCCAGCCTTATACAACAGACAGATAGCTCAGTGGATAGAGCATGAGGCTCTTAATCTCAGGGTCTTGGGTTGGAGCCCCACATTGGGCAAAAGTTTCATGCATTGCAGGAGATTGGATTACATGACCTTTGTGGTCCAACTCTACAATTCTATGGTGGTTCTCAATCATCAGTGATGGCCCTGTAGGTGAGTGGCTCCTGGCTCCAGGAATTGGGAAGCATGCCAGTTGTGAACAGGGTTGCATTCCTTCTGAATGAATGCTTTCAGCTGCACAATCTTTGCCTACTGTAACGGTGATACGATGTTTTTATTGGATTGGTTTCTGTTGCAGATTGTCTGCACGCTACTCCTCCCAGCATTCACTAAAGCAGGTAGGCTGCTTGGTACATTGCAGAAAATAAGCATATTGTCTGACTTTGGATCTTTGTCTGCATGCCACACAATTACTTTCCGGAAGCTTTACCAATCGAAATTATGGCCTGCTTCATTCTGTTTCTGCACATCTCACTCTACTCTCTTCTGCATGCTTAAATGCCTCCTGCAGGCACAAAGTTTGAGGTGCTGACATGTGGCCAGATCCTGAGCCAGTATGGTGTAGTGGTTAAGAGTGGTAGTCTCGTAATCTGGGGAACCGGGTTCGAGTCTCTGCTTCTCCACATGCAGCTGCTGGGTGACCTTGGGCCAGTCACACTTCTTTGAAGTCTCTCAGCCCCACTCACCTCACAGAGTGTTTGTTGTGGGGGAGGAAGGGAAAGGAGAATGTTAGCCGCTTTGAGACTCTTTAAAGGGAGTGAAAGGCGGGATATCAAGTCCAAACTCTTCTTCTTCTTCTTGCTTAGCGTCATGCTCACCCAAGTCAATAATATGTTTTACTAAAAACAACTATTGTTGCAATTTGTTCCAAGTGCTTTCATTTCTAACATTTGCATGAGCTGTAATTTCGGATTCCTGATTTTTCTTCTTCTCCACAAAGCCCAGATTAGTGTAAATGTGTTTAGATGCTTCCATCAAACAAAGAAGCCTTATCTCAACATGATGCCCACACATTTTCTCAAGGTACCATTATTGGTTGCAGCAATGCCAATAGAGGCAGTCAAACAAGAAAAATGAACATTTAAGAACATAAGAGCCCTCCAGATCAGGCCAGGGGCCAACCTGTTGCCTACGGGAAACTGGCAAGCAGGACTGAGCGCAGGAACTCTCTCCCCTTCTGTGGCTTCCAGCAACTGGTATTCAGAATCATTATTACCACCAATGATGAAGGCAGAGCATAACTATCATGGCCAATAGGCAACAATTTGAACAAACCTGTGCGGGGCAGGTGCATCCTCTAGCAGTTTGCAGAATCGGCACAGTGTAATGTGCTAAATAATACACTTTGCAATGAAACCATGCCTTTTTGTAATATTTATCCCATGTGTTAAGTCAACCAAACAAACCCATCATGAAATTGGCCCCCGACTAGACCAACATTAGGCTGATTTTAGGCATGCAAAAGTCTCCTGACATTGTCGGTGCAGTACTATTCCTATAAAGCACAGTTGATTGTATATAAATACTTGTGCCTACAGATTAAAGCATCGGGGAAAGATATTTATGTAAACTTTCAGGATGGAGAAGGCTCCAGAACAGAAAAATTGTACTATACAATGTCAGATGTCATATGGAGCTGACCACAGAAATAGCTCAGGGCGCCACTCTGCTGAAATTAACAGCTGTGTGGTGGTGAAATTTCTACGCAGGTGAAGAAAAACCTTAGAGCACAAAGCAAAAGGAAGGTTAAGCTACTGAACCATTGCCTAAGAAAGTAATTATTTCATAGTATACAAACATTGCACTCCCCCCCCCCCCACCGACGAATCTAAGTCCAAAGAATTAGGGCTATTGTATCTGATCCTATTCAGTGATGGCATTCCTGACACTGAGAAAATCAGGCTGTAAGGTTTTGTTTTATTTATTCCTGCTGCCAAGACAGATTTGTGCTTTCTTAAAGTATCGCACATCAAGATTTCACAGAGAAAAGGATGACTCATATGTGAGGAAATCATTTAAACGTGCATAAGTTGCAGCACATCCCCCATGCATGTTTACCCAGGAGTACTTTCCAGTATGTACAGTGGGGTTTACTTCCAGGTGACTGGGCATAGAATGGTAGCTGCAAGCATTCGCTTTTCTTCATTTACAAGCAATAATCAAAAGGTTAAGGTGCATTTCTGCCCCTGCCAAGAATCTCCCTCAAAAGCAAAAACGGGGACAATGAGCTGTCAGGGACAGGTACAAGTAAACAGGAGTTGACCCTGGTGCACAGAGACAGTAAAGGTAAAGGGACCCCTGACCATTAAGTCCAGTCGCAGACCACTCTGGGCAGTGGCGTAGCGTGGGTTGTCAGCACCCGGGGCAAGGCAGTGAGAGAGAGTGAGTGAGCCAGGTAGGGGCAGAGAGCTGCGAGCGCGAGCGCCCCCCCCCCCCGATGTTGCGCCCGGTGCGCCCGGCCCCCCCTGCACCCCCCACGCTACGCCACTGACTCTGGGGTTGCAGCGCTCATCTCGCTTTACTGGCCGAGGGAGCTGGCGTTTGTCCGCAGACAGCTTCTGGGTCATGTGGCCAGCATGACTAAGCTGCTTCTGGCAAACCAGAGCAGCGCACGGAAACGCCGTTTACCTTCACACCGGAGTGGTACCTATTTATCTACTTGCACTTTGACGTGCTTTCGAACTGCTAGGTTGGCAGGAACAGGGACAAAGCAACGGGAGTTCACCCCGTCGCGGGGATTCAAACCGCCGACCTTCTGATCTGCAAGTCCTAGGCTCTGTGGTTTAACTCACAGCGCAACCCGCTTTTCATAGACTTTACTAAAACAAAACTCTACAAAAAAGAAAAACTCCAAATAATGACACAGTTTAAAATAGCTCAGAACGTAAGAAAACAGCAAACACTAACTTATCGGCAAGCCCTAGGCAGACCTCAAAGACTCAAAAGTAATCTTAGTACATGAAAGCAACCATGAGAAGTAATTCACTGTTGTGTTCTACTGATTATTCCATCAGAACAAACATTTCCGCTTGCTAGAGGCTCTTCTTCTCCCATGCGCTGTTCTGGAAGGGGGGGTTCTCCTGAACCTCAAGAGTGAATTATGGGGAGATGAAGGCATTGCACATCAAGAGGAAGGGTGAAGCCAGTTTGTACTAGTGGGAGGGCTTCCACTAGCATGCCTGGTTAGTTGAATCTGGGCCTGGGTACATGGAATAACACACAGTGAAGACTTTTGTGCCCGAGGCATTGTTTGTTTACAGTGGTACCTCGGGTCAAGAACTTAATTCGTTCTGGAGGTCCGTTCTTAACCTGAAGCTATTCTTTAACCTGAGGCACCACTTTAGCTAATGGGGCCTCCCGCTGCCACCGCGCCCCCGGAGCACGATTTCTGTTCTTATCCTGAAGCAAAGTTCTTAACCTGAGGTAATATTTCTGGGTTAGCGGAGTCTGTAACCTGAAGCGTCTGTAACCCGAGGTACCACTGTACTTTATTCATTAATTACATTTGTATACCTCCTTCATCTGAAGATCACAGGGCAGTTCACAATATGAAACTATAAAATGAGTACCCAAAATACATAGCACAAAAACAAACCAACAACCCTGCTCCCACAAAAACAATTAAAAGGCCATAGAATGTTGATCAGCCAAAGGCCTGGTTAATCTACAGAAACCTTGTTACAGCTCTTATTTCCTCTAGATAGTCAAGTTTGACTGTCTTCTCAGTGCTCTGCCAGGGTTCTGGCTGACCCCAGTGGGGATAATCCAAGGACCTCACTAAACCAATCGGTACTAGCAGCAGGCAGCACATTCAACGGCAGTACAAAACATACAATTGTGATATTTAGTTGTTCCAGCAGGCTCTTACAGGCTGAAGTTTTAATTACCACTGCTGTTTTATAACAGTTTCATGACTGTTGAACTTTAGTCTCTCTCCCCACTAGTGACTAATTTGGATTTTAATTTAATAAACTATTTTTAATAGGCTTTTAATATATATATATATATATATAAATCTGTATGTGTTGTTAGCCATTCTGTTCTTAAGAATGGTGGTAGGTATAAGATTAAATAAATAAACAGAGATTAAAAGCAACATAAAACTAAAGAAATAGCTGCTTGCCAATTCTGTTCATGCAATCTAAGAAGTCCTGTGGTATTTACAATGTACAAATGTTCTGCATTCTAACGACCAAATTTCATGGTCTCATATTTTCTACTTTTGAATTTGTAACTGGATCTCGACATTTTCCAAATATCTGGAACACACACACAGCGTTCAGGATGTGATGTGCAGTGTAACTTTATCTTCTGTTTCTAAATTAGCACAAATTAGTTTGCATTTGTTTTAACCAGTTGTGCAGTTTTTTTATATTCATCCCTTACAAATGGCATCATTTAACGGTATTGTATGTCCGTTTATACAAGTAAAAGCATCACAACTGCTTCAAATATTAGAAGATGAAAATATTTATGATCAGAGAGGTCTGATCACTGATTAACAACTAGTAATGTCTCTTTACAGGAATTTATCTGTAATAATTCCATCTCAGTGTATTAGTAGTTTACAGAGCAAAGAAATGGGTCTTATTTTTTAAGAAGCAGATTCAGCACTATTATATACATGCCTGCTTAGAAGAACTTGCTTCAACAGTGCTTACTCTCAGTTATAAGATTGCAGCTTCAACCTACGGTAATTAAATCACTGGGTGGTATTAGGCAAAACACTGTTCTCTCCCATGCAAGAGGGAAATAATATTTAATTTATAAACCTTTGAGCAGGTCTTTTTGTTTTTCATACTAACATACTTATTTATAGATTTATACTCCTGCTCCTCACAATTAAATTGACAACTCCAAATTTAAACATCGTAGAATACCAAAATAAAATGGAAGCAACCTTAAAACAGCTCCAATTCGGAGCTGCTAATTTATTTGCTTTTAAGATGCCTGGGAAAAATGCAAAAATATTTGCCTGCTACTGAAAAGATAACAGGGAAGTTACGAGGTGGGGAGAGAATTCCAAAGGGGAGGGTACCACCAGGGCCAGCCCACCCATGGGGCAAGATGAGGCAACCACTTTGGGGGGCAGGATCCACAGGGACAGCAGATCCAGCCTCCAAGGAATGCATAACCTGCTGCTGTCACAGCAACCACTGCAGCACACTCTTTGGAGGCTGGATCTGTCACCTCCTGAGTAGCACATCTCCCATGCTGCCTCTACAATGGCCTATTGGTGAAGAGGAGGTGCTGCTGGTCTCCTCACACTCTTGTTCTCAATGTAGATATTTATTGCCACTGTGTTCTTGACGTAGTTCATCACTAACCCCTTCTTCCCTGGTGGAGTGTGCATGTGTGGATGCGCCATTTTGTGATCCACCTCAGTTGCTTTCATTCCTCGTTTGGCAGGGAACCTGGAGAAGATCCTCTGGTGTTGACCTTAATGTGCAGGCAGGTCAATGTAGATGAAAGTGACCCTCGGTGTATGCTGTCCCAAATCACATAAAAGCAAATGCATTTCTTTTTAGGACTAAGGTCATAAGGGCCATAGCTCAGTGGTAGAGCATCCACTTTGCATGCAGGTGGCTCCAGGTTCAAACCCTCAGGTAGGACTGAGAGAGGACCCTGCCTTGAAAACCTGGAGAGCTATTACCAGTTACTGTAGACAGAACTGAACTAGATGGACCAATAGTCTGACTTGGAATAAGGGAGAGTCCCTTGTTCATATGCTTTTACTCAAATGCATACAATATTTATATAGAGTTTAATTAATTGATCTACCTATTGGCTAAGATTCATTTAATTGGTGGCTAGCCCTATTATTGAAAGTCTAAAAAGTTGGAAAGGCAATGCAGAGAGAGGAGGGATGGACACCATAGGCTTATGTCTTTTGGTGTGCCCAGTTCTGTGAAACTGGCGTGAACTGGTGTGTCCCGTTCTGTGAAAGGAACTGGGAAGAAGTGTTAGAAGTTATGTAATACTGATGACAAAATGTGGGTACTCTCGAAGGCAGATCCCACTGCAGTTAGGAAAATGAATCATGTTAGTGAAGGGAATAGGAAAACTACAGCTTGGGTCAGAGGAATACTAAAAAGGAAACACATGAACACAAGGAATGTCAACAGTCAGGATGGGGCACAGTTTGGTTTGGCATGGTGTCAATGTTTACAAGGCCTCTCAGTGAACATTGCAAGAGTTCCCTCCTGGCTCGAAGGTTGATAGGTGTGCTGATGGTGTCACACATATCATCCTAATGCCCCCTGGAAATTGTAGTACATTAAGATTAAGATAACACTGGGCAAGCACCCATTTCAGTGCAGCTGGCCTTATAGTTCACAGTGTTTCGCAGCAATAAACTACAGACTGCTTGTCAAGATTCTGCACCTGTGTCAGGAAGAAGCTAACTTCGGGTGCCCAGTCTGCTGAATGCAGATGGCACATGCACATAGAATCTCTTTCAACCTTCCATGCTAGAAAAGCACTTTTTGGGGAAATTGCGCTTGATAACAGAGCTGAGCATTGCAAGCTGGCTAAATTAAAACACCAAACTGTGAGATTGTATCACTGATTGGGGCAGGGGGACGGGACAGGCAGGCATTGGTTTGAAACTGCCCCAGTGTCAAAATCACCCTGTACAACACAAACCTATCTGTCAGAGGGGAGGCCTTTGCTCTTGTTTATCAGGAGAAGAACACTTTTTCTGCCTTGCAGGCCCTTGTCAGAAAAAGCTTCACTAAGTATGCCATAACTCTGATCTTTGTAAATGCCATTAAAAGAAAGAGAGAGTTATTGGTGTGACCAGAACCCTTTATATCCCCTCCTTTTTTATTTTTCATAAACTTTTCCTAAATGATAAATATGAAGCGTAAAACACCTATTCATATAAAATATAGCTATATTTAGTGCCTTATAACCATATATCACGTCCAGTCGTATCTGTCTCTCTATCACCAGAGAAGAGTTTTCTTTCATTATGTTCCTTTGTTTGTGACCTGCCACCAGATTCATCTGTATGCATCATCTCCAGTAATATTGAGAGTTGTGTCTTCCATGATGCTTTGCCACTGCATGATAAAGCGCTCTATTTATATTAAAATGAAGAAGTTCCTAAGGGAGACATAGAAGCGAATGAAACAACAAACAGAGCTTTAGAGACTGAATATGTGAAGCGACAGTGACAGCAAAATGGTAGCTCTTGTTACAGAGTGGCCCAGAGGACTGCAGGAAGACTTATAGTGTGAGCCATAGTGCCTCCAGCTTGGCAGCTCTTGCGGGCTTTAGTACTTGCCAAGAGAAAGATGTTTTACAATACACAAGCTAATCAAACAATTTCTCAGGACCAGCATGTCTTGGCATGGTGTGTCATTGTCATAATATGTTGCTTGAGGAGGCTAGGTGTGTGTTTGTACATAGAACCAGTTAGTATTCTGCAGGGGTAATACAGTCTTAACTTTAAGCTACCTGGTGCAGCTTTGGTTGCTCTTAGATTGCCAGGATTTTGCAGGTGGGATTCGAGTGCATATTGGAAATTTTGGTTTGCACAATTAAAGTGGATTGAACTGCTCTGTAACCCTGGTACAGCAAACACACACAAAAATCCCGAACATTTTGCAGTTAGGAAAGTGACAGGGAAATGCACTGAAAAGTGTGGGATGAATGAACAACTCGCGAGAAGATGTGTAACCACACAGGAAGCAAATCCAGATGAATTCAGGGTGCATGTTCATTGATGTATCACCTCTCTGCAAACAAATAAAGACTGGACATGATCTAACTTCTGTGTAAACTTTGTAGAAGCGAATCAAAATTAATGATAAATAAAACAGAGAATTGAGGAAGCTCCACAAAAAACCAAGAACAATTCAATGTTGTTGAAAATGCTTAGTAATTAAAATGTGCACTGTTCCCATGACTGGTTGAGTCATGTACACAAGTGCATTTTGTCACAAGAATAGATAACCATGCTTTGGACTTGGAAAGAGGCACTCTATGAAGAGATGCCCAACAACAGGCTGTGGTGAATTTCACCATAGGAACCAGGTAGGGGATATTGCTGGACTACAGTGCCCATCAACTCTGATCATTGGCCAAGCTGGCTGGAACTGATAACAGCTGGGAGTCCAAGTAATCTTTAGTTTATATTACTTCAGTTTAGATTCCTACATTGCATGGGGTTGGACTGGATAACCCTTGGGGTCCCTTCCAACATTACAATTCTTTGATTCCATGAACATCTGAAGGTTGTTCCTAATCCCTGATGTAAATAAAAGACCGAGGCTCACTTCTACTTGGTCTTGTGTGTCCTGCATATTTGTTGCAAAAGTAAGAGAAGAAAAGACCAAAGGTGGGATAGGTGAAGTATATCGTTATAAAGTCCTGGAAAACTCTGGACCAGTTTACCAGAAAGACCAATTTCCCCTCCGGTTCTCAGCAAAGGCATTGATATCAGCAGATGCAACCTGGTTAGTCCTACAATGGCCTAATGCTTCTCAGCTTGTGGTGACATGGGGGTGGGCCTTTTCACAGATGGCACTGATGCTGGATGGTGAAGGCCCCTGTCTTTATTGGCATTTCATCTGTTTTTAAAGATGTACCTGTTTACACAGGCTTACCGGTGATGACTTGACCCGAGTCTCCCATTTCAATCGCTGTATTGTTTCAATGAGATTGTTTTATTGTGTATTTTCATAATGGATGTTTATATTTTAATGCATATATAATAGGTCTTTGTAAACTGCTTGGAAGTCATTTTGGCGTAAAGCAGTATATAAATAAAATAATAATAGCATACCCATAACGTGATGAAATTTACCATGTCAAAATGTTTAAAACAATTAAAACCATGACACTGGTGAATACACTAACTGGGTATAAATTATAAGACGTTTCCACAACAGATAGAAAGCTGGAATTTGGTATACATACAGTCCAAACATCCTGGTTGCTATGAAGTTCTGTAAAAAGGACACATCTCTGTCCAACAGATGTAATATGCTTTGTCCCAGCTGCTGCCAACCTAGCTGTTCGAAAGCCCACCAGTGCAAGTAGATAAATAGATACCACTGTGGCGGGAAGGTTAACAGCATTTCTGTGCACTCTGTGGCACTCATCACAATATCCCGTGTGCCAGAAAGACCTGGAAAAGTCATGCTGTCCACATGACCCGTAAAAACTGTCTGCAGACAAATGCCGGTTCCCTAAGCCTAAAAGCAGAGATAAGCGCTGCATCCCATAATCAAATTTGAATGGACTTAACCGTCCAGGTATTCTTTATCTTTACCTTTTTAAAATATGTGACATAAAAGGGAGATGATTTCACAGAGTGGGAGCCACCACACTAAACAACTAGCACTAAACAATCCTTCCTAGAGGGCTTTATCAACTGATCATAGTGACTGAGTAGATCACTAGAGGAGAAAGGACTCGTACAGGTGACCATTAAAGAGTATTACATACATACCCAGTTTATAAACACAGTTGTTGGTAAGAATTTGATCTATACCCCCCAAGCTCCAGTGAATCCTCTCACAGCCCAATTTTCTTGTCTGGATTCAGTTGATCAGTGCTCTTTCTTGTCTCTCATATACATTAAGTGCTAACTTTGGCTGAGATGTCCCCTTGTACTCAAATGACATTTGCTCATGGAGGTGGTGGTGGTGGTGGTGATATGGTTCATGGACATGTGCATAGGGCCTCAGATCCTCCGGAGAATCTCTAAATAGAAGCAAGGAAAATTCATCAACATTACTAATGGAATGCCTGCTTTCACATCAGTCTCCCTGTGTGCTGAGCAGATCATCTGAAGAACTTTTCTGGGTAATTATCAGGAGATGCACAGCTGATTACTAGGGAGAAGGCCTTTCTGTGATAGTGCCCTGCTTAAGAAAGTCTTGTCCTATGGAAGCTTGCCTCCCAAAGGCTATGCATTACTGAAGTCCTTCTATAGTGGCCTCTGGAAAAATAAATATATTGATTCCCTTTCCCTGACAAGCCAATTCTGGTTGCTATAGTGGCAGTAATACATGCATTAGTTTCCAAATCTGAGAAGTACAAGGAAACAGTGCATGGAGTCCCTATAGGTTATAAGAACATTGCAAATTATAGGAGGCATATATTTGAACACATAGCTTGGGATTCAAAGAACTGCTTGGTTAGTTCTGTGTACCTAAAAGGAGTTTAGGAAGGCAGTGCCCAGCACCACAGAGCAAACAACATTTGAAACTGTCAGCACTGGCAAGCAATGTGGCAGTTCACTCCCCAACCATGATGGGTTGCATGTGTTCTGATGGCTGACATCAGCAGTGTTTGGCAGTGGAGAAGATCCATCCAATGAATATATCGTTGCACAATGCTGGCTGAAGTATGCCCTGATCTCACTGCTACATCTTGGCACATTAAAGTATGGGTGAGAATCCCCCTGCCTCTTGATCACCATAGAGTGGCCTCTGGTGGTTGCAACTAAGAGAGACAGTAATGACCACCAACTTGGATGGCTTAAAAATAGCATTATACAAATTTATATAAATGGCTGTAAATGGCTATGTTCTAGCTCCCCTGTCAGGATGCCTCTGAATACCAGCTTCTAGGAATCACAGCTGGGCAGATTCCTGTTGTGCTCATGTCCAACTTACAGACTTCCCACAGGCATCTGACTGCTGGGCAAGATGGGCCCTTGGTCTGATCCAGAATGCTCGTCTTATGTTCTTATGAACCTTCCCCTCAGCCACCACTGACCATACGGAGTTTCAAAAGTTATTGATGTAGCATTGTAGCTTGCTGCTCAAAGAAAATAAATTAGTGGGGGAAATCCCATTACTGACTGCTAGACAAGCATAAGTCGTTCTTCAGATCACTGCCACAGATTACGTATCTGAAATACAAATGTATTTTTTGCTCTGACTGGATACTTCTGTAGATGAACAGATTGTACTTTTAAAAATGTGTTCATAATATTCCACATTTAAATTTCTCCCTGGATTTAGGAGTTCCTTGGTCTTGTTTCGAAACTGGAAGTGATATAACAGGGCCATTGCATCATAGGACACATGCTTTGTTTTTGAATCCAAATTTTGTACAGAGTTCAGTTTACTGAAGCTTTCTATTTCCTTCATCTTTCCTCCCCGCCCCCCAACCCCCGTGTGGCATATGTATATGCATTGATGAAACACTGCAAAAACGTGAGGGAACCTCATAGACATGATTGTATCAAGGTTCTCATTGTACAAAGTGTTTCAGATGTATGTATACACTTTGCTAAAATAATCTGAAAAAGCAAAAGTGATGCGGCTGTTTATGAGGCTGCACCACAATTCTTTGTGTGCAGCGTTTCCCTAATGTTTAGAAGCACTGATGCTCATCAGTAATTGTCCCAGAAAAAAGAATCCTAGATCACGTCTTCAAGTTTGCTTTTCCCTTTTGGTTATGTGTGTGTACTATGAAGGGATAGGTAACTGAGAGGAAAAAGAATATTCAAGCAAATGGAAGCTGTGGCTGAAAGTGCAAGCACCAATCTATGGTTAATTTCAGAAATGTATTTATCTGCAGCATTCATCTAGGCCATCCATAACATTGTTCTTTAGACAGCTCACCACATACAATTTCCCTAGTTAAGCCAGAATTACTGAGGTGTGCACACAAGGCAGAACTAACTCATGGGAAAGGAAAGGACTAGGTAGGGATGGGGAGAAGTGGGATTCTGTTTGCATTTTATTGCAAAACTACCTACTTTGCAGTTCGTGAACCAACATGCAAAGAAAGTAATACATCACTATCCTTTGAAATCACATTTCTCCAAATTTTGCAGCAATGTTCTGTGATCAAACAATGTGTACAAAAATGCATGTAGCCAGGGAAAGCATGCATAAAAATGCAGATATTAGAGAAAGTGACATACAAAAATGCATTATATTAGGGAAATTTACACATTGCAAAAAAAGTTTATTCATTAAAATGGCATGCAAAAATGTGTGCATTAGGAGAAATTTTCACTAAAATGTTGATGAAATTTCATGAGGTATAAATAAAGAAATAAGAAAGATTGCTGCATTTAAGACTTAAAATGAATAATAGGGAGAAACTAGAGCTGACAGATTTGTCCGTCACCAGGACTAGGTGAAATCATCCAGCTAATCAGAGAAATAGGAAAGGAATGGACTGGGTGAAATACCAGCATCCTGTCCCTTTTTGTGGTATCATTTGAATGTCTCCATGCTTATTATTAGATCTCATCACATGAGTAGCTTGATTACTGAGTCACTTAATTACTGAAAGGTTCTGTGTATGCCTTACATGGTGCAAATCTCTATTCCCTCCCCCCTTGTTTGCTCATTTGCATGAAAGATAGAGGGGCGATCTCTTATTTATTTTTTTTTTTTATGGGTATTGCATGGGAGGTCAACAGATAAACATGGTGCACATGATGACAAGCCAAATTTGTCTCTGCAGTATAAATAAGTACCAAAAGAAATTAAGGTGCAAAAACATGCCTGATGCAATTGTTGCATACTTATTAGAAGCTTTCCCTATCCAGAATCTCTTGGTATTTGTTACCCATCATAATGTGCATACTTAAGGGGAAAGTGTAATTAGCAACTGTGTAGTTCATTCAGTAAACATTTCTTTGCTGTTTGATGTGACTGAACTGTGCATCACATATAATTTTACACTTTTATCCTACCAAGCAACTGACAGGTCTCTAATGTCGCTCTCGGAGCTTTTGCTCAGCTTGAACTTTGCCTCACAGAGGTCATTTTCTCGCCACTTGGGGAAAAGGAGCCACGTCAGTTAAATCCCACAGAGTCGATAGATACGATAATAGCTTTAGGCACATTTTCTTAGAACCCGGGAGGAAAGAAAGGGGGGAAGACAATTTCAATGAGTGTAAGACTATACTATCTCCAGTCTGCAGAATAAGTAAGCAAATCTTCTCGGAGCAAATTTCCCCTTGATTTTATTTGTTTGCTTTACCTCCTGGCAAGAATCCCTTTTAATAATAGCAGGCGCTGCTTATTTTGCAATAGAATTGTTCAGGGCAAAAGGAGATACTAAGCGGCGCTGGGGAGAAAAATGAAATGGATGAAGTGAAACAGGAAAATCTGTTCTAAAGTGGCATCTTGCATAATGATTATGTGCCCCTTAGCCCTGCACACCAAAACAGACCGGGAGATACTAAAAAAAAGTTGTTATCCAGCCTGGTTTCAGCAATATAAGCAATCCCAATATAATTAGCATAGACACAAAAGGAAGCACTATATGTGTGTATTGTGTACGTTTAAGTGTGTTTACACACACACACACACACACACACACACACACACACACACACACAATGTGGACAGACAGGTTATTTACAAGAAATTATTAGCAAAAGATAGATAATATAAATATGATACATATTCATGATACAAAGAATAGCAGGATATTTCCCTCTGTGCCATCCATTTCTGAAACCCTGATCTCAGAGGCTTATATGCATGTTGCGTCTGTCAGGATAATTAGCAGATGACTTGTCTGTAGCAGATATCTGAAATAAGTTGCAAAGGGTCTTTTCATCCAATCATATAACATCAGAAGGGCAAGGGATGCGAGCGAATATTTTAAAAAATAAGTTAAATGTGAATGCTATTATATTACTCACATATGCCTAGCATTTTGCGGGGGGCGGGGGCTTGCACAATTGGTAAAAGCAAAACAAAATCCCAAAGCCTTTAAGAATATTTGATTTTTCTGTTTTGTCTTTGATTCTCTCCCCCGCCCAACTCTCATCACTACTTTAGTATATTTCTTATGCAAAGGAATGAACCTTGAAAGGAAAGTATCCCCTCCAGCAAAATATTTTAGCCCGTTTACCTTGGAGAATTTTGCTGCAGGGAGGGGAAAAAACTGAATGTCTGGAACAGCTTC
This sequence comes from Podarcis muralis, assembly GCF_964188315.1. Taxonomy (NCBI): domain Eukaryota; kingdom Metazoa; phylum Chordata; class Lepidosauria; order Squamata; family Lacertidae; genus Podarcis; species Podarcis muralis. The sequence continues at coordinate 25,597,649 of NC_135663.1, forward strand.
AAACTCAATAGGCTGTGAGATCTTCCTTCAAATGATCTTTCTAAATATATCAGTTCAATAGATCAGTGGCAACTATGCATGTTATCTGCAAAGGAGGGCTCTTAAATCCTACAATCTTGCTCTTTAATCAAAAATGCCAAATGGTACCCAAATGTTTCATTCACAAGCCTTATCAGATGTGCGTTGAGGTATGCTGTTTACAGAAATTAGCTCCTTTTCTTGGTGGGTGGGTGTGGGCAGCGGCTGGAGGCTACCCAGAATTTTATTGTTTGCCATTTGCATCAAAGTTGAGCATCTTTTGACATCACAATACCTCCAACACTCCCCCCCCCCATTTTTGTGTTTCAGTTTGCCATTAAAAGCATAGGAGCAACGTCAGTAAATCAAAATAAAAGCCCAGAAGCTTGGGTGAGTTCAGAAAGCGTGTGGAGGCTGGATTTTTTGGGGGCGGGGGCAGGGGGGAGAGAATGTTCATAAAAGAGAGCGAGGGATTTTGATAGGCAAAGATGAAAGAGAGAGGGGTATGAAAGCATATAATACCCAGGAATCATTTGCCTGCTTGTAATACTCATAATAAGGCATGACAAATACACAGAAGCATCTGTCTTTCAGTGAAAGGTCAAGGGCCTAAGGCCAAAAAAGATTTTTTTTTTAATTTCCAAAGTGGAAAGGATATCAGTCCTTGGTAGAAGGGCAGAGCTCGGACCTGGCATGAGCTCCTGGTGCCTCACCAGATGCTGTGCTCATTTACGTACCAGGAGGGGCATTCTTCCATTCCTGACTTTCAGAATGACAAACTCTAAGAGATATGCCAAGTCTCTTAAAGACCCACATCCTTTCAGGTCAAATAGGAACCACAATTCCACTCTTGATGAGAGATTAGGATGAAAAGAGGTTAATCTCTGCCCACCCACCAACTCAGATTGCATACATTGGCCACATTCACACCATACATTTATGATAACACTTTAAACAGGCATGGCTTCCCTCAAAGAATTCTGGGAGCTGTAGTTCGTAAAGGGTGCTGGAGGCCCAAATTCCCCTTCCAGAGCTGCAATTCTCAGAGTGGTTTAATCAATCCCTCTGCCCCAAATTGCTGGGAATTGTATCTCTATGAGGGGAATAGAGCAATTCCTAACAACTCTCATCACTCGTAACAAGATACAGCACTTAGGATTTTTGAGGGGAAGCCCCAAAGTGGCATCACAGTGCTTTGAATGTTCGGTTGTGAATGTGGCTATTCTTTCCCCCAAAGAATTCTGGGTGCTGAGTTACAATTCCCAGCAACCCTTGAGAACTACAGTTCCCAGAACTCTGAGGGAAAGAATGTGCTTCGAATGTGCTTTAAAGATGTAGCGTGTATACAGCCTCATTCTTCTTTTTTGCACGCTTTCTGCTCATTTTATCTGCAACCCTATATCTGCTTACCTGAGAGTAAGTCCTATGGAACTCGGTGGAATTTATTTGACCTGAATAGGCTTCCGTTGTAAACATTCTTTATTTTTCAGAGGAAATAGAAGACTCAAAAGTGAAGTGCCTGCAACAGTTTGCAAGCACCATGAGAAGCAAGGTTTAAATGGTAGGAATCCCGACATCTTCAGCTTTTGACACAGATCTCATCAAGAGTATTGACGGCAACCCTGCCAGACCCATTATGGACCTCTACATTTTAACATGCTCTGCATTGTATAGACAACTGCCAACTTTTTTGCCAGGGGAGGGGACTGAATTCCTAAGTCTTTATCTAAATAAGTCCTCTTCCCTGGGCAGAGAGATCCTATTCTTGAAATGAGGTTCTTGCCAGTGTTTAATAGGTTTATCTGCCAACCAGCAAATGAGATCATGTTTAGTCGTATTAGTCATGTAAGGCCTGTTAATGAGAGCAGCCAAGTGGAAAGGCTCAGCACTGTAGTCAGAATACACAGCCCACCGAGTTACAGAGAGATCTTTATTCATTGTTGTGCTGCTCTGTAATTGGACAGTTTCTGTGGGCAGGGCTGTGGTTTCTTCTGCTGGCATTTGGGGAGGGAAAGTCAGTCAAGTGACACAGGCCACATTCACATGGCCTTTTCTTCCATTTTCCTGACTTTTCCTGACTAGTGGTTGATTTCCATATCACATTTGAGCTTTCACACAATGGAAAACCCATTTTCAGAAATATCGCACAAGCTTAGCACCCCTTTCCATGTTATTTGCTTGGGGGGGGGGGGTCCGGTTTGCAAATAACATAGAAAGGAGTGCTAAACTGGCGCTATATTCCACCGTGTTTTGGGAAGTGGTTTTTACATTGCATGAAAGTTCAATACAATGCAGAAATTAACAGAAGGCACTTGGTGGGCTTAGTCAAGCCAACTTTCACGACCATCGTCAAGGGAACACATTAGGTATAATTGTAGCTATAACTGTCACTTGGTTTGGTGATCCCAAAGTTCATTACTTCCTTTCCTCTGATCTCATTCAAGATCCAGACCACTTTATCCAGTTGAGAAAGAAGATATTTGTCTAGGTGATCCCAAATACAAATTTCTTTCAGTAGAGTTTGCCAAGGTTTGAGAAAGGAAGGGCTTGTAAGAATTTGTCTTCCATGTACCCACCCCAACCCACCCACTGCAGCAATAAAGCTGCTAGCACATTTGCAAAAGATAAGCAGGGTATGGTTTCAAATTGGTTGGAGCATCATGTGTTGAGATTCCTGTATTTCAGGGGATTGTACTAGATGTCCATTGGTGTCCCCATCAACTCTACAATTCTATGATTCCATACAATGTTTACCATGGCATAGGATAAATTTGATGAAATATTTTCTAGATAAGCTGTGGGATCTCATCAAGCATGGTTTAAATATAGTTAAGTCACTGCATTTAATAGAAAAAATAACTTAAATACCAAAATGTGTTCAGTATTTATCAGAATTTACACATAAACTTCAATGACCTCACTGAAGAACATTTTACCATATTAGGAAATGGCCCAAAAGGACTAATTTTAAAAGACGGTTCATATAAAACAGAGGCTGTGACACTAATCTACAAATGGGATCAATTTGGTACCTTAAGCCAGCGCCTTGAGAATCAATGTTACAAGTCAATTTTTTCTCAAATGAGGTGCTGATTGAGTTCCATTGGCTTCCAGAACCAGGAAGAGGATAGCTCTCTAAAACAATGGATTGAATTCAATGAAGGTATATTGTTGGGTCAGATTAAAGGAATACTGCCCTGTGAGACTGATCACATAAATTGCTGAGAGATGCTGTTAGAATTAGCAAGGGGGTGCACTTAGCAAGGGGGTGCACTTAGCAAGGGTGTGATTTACTTGTCCCAAACCAGTATATCTCATTTAGGAGCTGGAGGGGTCAGCTTTCAACACCACACATGAAGTTAACAAGATCCATCTTCTACCAGAAAGGACAGGGGCTAAGTAACATATGTGATGGACTGCACCTTTGCCCACAATTGCCACCTGCACCACCAGGTCCAGGTACTGTTCCAGGTACAAACATATTACAGTTAGGCAAGCCAATTATCTACAATAAAATTTCACTCTTAAGTCAAACTCCCCACTTTTGGGAGATGAAGTCAGGTATTTAGATTGGGAGAAGAAATTGATCTCAAATCCAGCTCTACTATTTTGTAAGCACTGCTAACACAGGAATCCATTGTGTCAGTTCCTCTCTAGCTTGGGAAGGTCATGTTGCCTTCCTCTGATTCCTGTTCAGGACTCCGAGTTGATCTGCAAACTCCTCTGCTTCATTAGAGCTGACAGCTATGGTGGACCCCTTTAAATGAGGAATTTCCTCTCCCTACTCAGAGGTGTATATGTAAGTCTCAGTCAGAGGTTGACTAGTGCTGAAACAGCATTTGAGCTCTGCTCTTACAGAGTGTCCAACCTGAGTCCTCTGTGGCGCTGTCCAGGGTGCCACTGAATCCTGTGACTCTTGTTTCACTTCTCTCCTGCACCCAGACCTTGTCCTGCTTCGGTTCTCCTTGCTCTGCTTTTCAGAATTCGAACTTTTGCCTTGGGTCAGAACCCCTGTTATACTGAGGCCACTGCTTGGAACAGAACACTCACCAGAGCCATTGGCCCCAACTCCAGCAATGTCACCTCTATTTTGTCTGGATCTAGTCTCTGTGTGTTCAACTAGATCATCATCTCCAAACACTGATTTAATATTGAGGCAGAAACTTCACTCCTGCTGCTTGTTATGAAAACACAAAACTAGGTATCATCCAGCACACTGGTGATACCCAACTCCAAAACTCAGGGCAGTCTCATCTAAAGGCTTCATATAGATGTCAAACAACAAAGATAACAAAATGCTGGCCCTTGTGCACCTCATTCAGGGATGCTGAGCTCATCTCTCTGATAACTCCAGATGGAACGGCATCTTCTCAAGAGGAAAACTAGTAATGCCCACCAGCCATTCTCAGCACCAGAGCAAAATGTGACGGTCCACAGTGCTGAATGTTAATAAGACATCCAGAAGTAGTAGCAGGGAAGAATTCCCCCATCAGCCTGCAGTCAAAGTTTGACCAAATGGAATGCCAAAGACAGAACAGTGTAATGACAATAGGGGGTAAGTTAAGCAGTGATGTTTGGATTAATATTCCACATTTTTACTTTACAATTTTTTTGCTATTTCAGATGCCAGTTGCATAAAGGGTGAATCAGTGAGGTAGAAAATACCCACATGCCTTCAAACTGAGTACCTGAGAGGATGAAGCACCAAACCTACAGCTGAATTAAATTAACAGTGCAATCCAATGCACATAGGCCAAACTAAACTTGACATCGTTAGCAATGGCATTTTTTAAAAAAGTCAATAGGCATGGGCTCCTCGATCTGGATATAGTCACAGATGGGAACAGGAGGGAGACTGTATCTCTCCCTTTGCCCCCATAACAGTGTAAAAGCCATTTCCTACAATGCAATTTCAGGGGGAGAAGAGAAGACTCAGAATTTTACAGTGCAGAAGTATATCCTATTGAACTCAGTTGAATTTAAACCATTTCTCATCAGTGTCATGAGTTTTTTTTATCAAATCACTGTTTTTCACAATGATTTGTTTTCCATTTTGTAAAGCACAAGCTATGAATGTTGTAACTGGTGCTAGAGTTGCCTTCTCTACAAATCTTGTTGTGTCCTCCAACTTCCCTTTTCATAACCCACCATAATGAAAAGGGCTGTAGCCACTTGATGAACCAAAGTACTTCCTGTCTTTCCATTCACAAAACTTAAGAATACTAGCATATAATTTGATATCCCACACTGACTATATACCATTGTATTTATATATTCTTTGCCTGCTTCTTGGCCTTTGTAATCTACGGATAACATTTTTAATTTTTAAAATTTAAATTCTGCTCCTTAAAAAATGTAGTAGCGTAGATCAAGTAATGGAAATAAAATATGAGACATTTTTTAAATTTAGCAAGTTGCTTTACTGAGGATATAAAGATCTAGCATTGTAACCTCAGGAAAATAAGGTTTTAACTAACATTCAAATCATGGCATAAGTAAGACTGGTGTTCTTCCATATTTGCATTAGCACCATGAAATTGTCTTCTTGAGCCACAAATCTAGAGCTTTAAAACAGTGCTATATACTTGAAGCAGTAACACCAGCTTTACATTTTGATTTCTGGGCTTCTCTGTATAAGATTTTTAGGCTGCAATCCTACAGCTCAGCAGGGGAACTAAAGGCAGTTCTTCCACCAGATCGAATGCCCCTTCTCCAGGGTTCTTTGGAGTGTCATCTCACTTGTATGTTACAAAAAAGTACACTTTTCCAATACAGAGACAGCAGGGCAGAACTGAGGGCATAGGAGTATCCTCACAATGGGATGGAAATAAATGGGATTGAGCCATGCCAGTTCCTGAGGCTGGCATAATTCAGCCTTGGCTTCAGGATGTGTTGGGGAACTGGGAACATGGGAAGACCCTGTCCTGCTCCTAAATTGCTCCAAACATCTACCTTTTTGGCCCTACAAATGTTGGAGCAATGATATCTATAAGACCGGGGCCAAGGGAGTTTCTGGAGTGGTGGGGAAGGGAACCCAAACACTGGATCTTCCCATCCATAGTTGGAGTTTCGCTCCTTTGTGCAATTAAGGAAAGGTTGTAGCTCAGTGGAAGACACATTACTTTGCGTGAAGAAGGTCCCAGGTTCAATCCCTGCCATCTACAGGTAAGGATGTGAGGGACATTGTCTGGAAACCTGGATAACTACTGCCAATCAGTGTAGACAATACCAAACTAGATGGACCAAAAGTCTGACTCAGTGTAAGGCAGCTTCCTATGATCTTGGAGAACAAGATCCAAACTAAGAGCAAGCCAAACAGTGATGGTATCAAAGAGCTATGGCCAATGTAAAGAGACGTCAATTCACTGAATGCTAAAGATGAATATCTTTAAAAGTATTTATGTGGACAATGGGGCAGAACTCTAAGGGAGGAAGGCTCAGGACCATCTGAGCCCTTCCTGGCTATTTGTTGGGATTAATGGAAGTTAGTGGAGGGTCCATCACTGCCGTGGACCCTCAAAATCTTTGGCAGAGGCTCTCTTCTGGGAACCCTATGTAGAACAATTCTGCATGCTAGCATTGAACTCATTCTCTCAATGGGGAACCACTAATGTAAGTTTCTGACAGATGGGTTATTGCTGTTTTCTGGGAGAGAGAAGGGTGGGAAGGTGGGTAGCACCTTGCTGACTCCCCTAAGCCTCACACCTCCACTTTACATTCCTGGTAAGCAACAGTAGTCCATCTGCCAGGAAATTAGTGTTGTGGCTCCGCCCCACTTGGCAAGCCATTTCTGACTCACAGACAAGAGTCAGATATCTGCAACCTTGAGAAAACTCAAGTACAGACTTTTTTTAAAAAAAGAAAGAAAGAAAAGAACTGCAAGGGGTTAACACCCCGCCACCAAACAAGGTGCCCAATGATGACTGAGCATGCTCAGCAGGATGTAGACAGGCCATTATGAAAGGAGAACAGAAAATTAAAAGAAGAGGAATAGAATTGAATATTCTGAAACAGCTTGGCTGGTTATAACACTGCATGTTTCTCATTTCCCATCTCCCCTCATCACGTGTTTAACATTGAAAAAGAATACCTAAATATGACGGTATGCTGAACTAATTTAGAAACTGCATGTGCCTGCTGTACCTTGGGTTGCAAATCCAGTTCCATCCCCACAGCTATTAAGATTATTTCACTTACATGCTGAAAAGTATTGAGCGACAGCTGCATTTTATTCATGAAACATTGTGGGTAAAATTTTGCATTTCTTTCTGTGCCAGTTTCTGCAATGCAATGAGAACATCACAAAACTGAGACAATGAGCTAAACTTGACAGAACGCCTGCTTCCTTAAATAAGAGACATCAGTATATAAGGTACAGCAACACACAATGAGTGTGTATCATATAACAATATGTAATGTGTGCAGAATATATAACAAGGTACGATATTTAGGCAAACCTATTTTTCCACTGTGAAAAGAAAGGAAGGAGCCCACGCACACACTCCAAACTGCCTCATCAGTGAAAACTTCAGGTCCTGGCAATGTAGAGTCGGTTCATCTAATTACAGATCAAGCCAATCAGTTAATATCGTGTAAGGCTAGAGGTCATCAGGCCCAGCATAAGCAATTAGCTCAGTTTCTCCAGTACCTGCACTGCACTCCCGATCTGCAGGCCTATTCCCTAGGCTGATTGCCCTCTGTCCTATTGCTTCAAGTAATGTAAATTGTATCTTGTCCCTAGGTAATCGAGATCAGCGTTGTCTTGTCTGTCCACTCGCTGCTGCTGCCCTCTCAGTGCTCCGATAATGGTTTCGGTGGGCAATCAGAGGAGATGCCTTCTTGACTCATCTCTCATAATAGGTTGTCCTCCTCAGGCAAAATTGAATAACCCCCGATATGGCCTGGAGGCAAGCAATACAAATTCAATAAGTCTGCAGTGTCAATGTCCTGTCATTTTTTCCTCCTCCTCCTCCTCCTTCTTCTTCTTTTTTTTTGAGAGCAAGTAATTATTCTGCACCAACATTCAGTAATAGGAGGGGGCCCAGAAATGCTTGAGAGACCTTCGTCCGCATACCTAGAGTTGTCACATTAACGGGATATTCCTCTAATAAGAAGGAATTTCATCTCCTTCTCATGCCCCTTTGCTCCCAGATTCCTCTCCTCCTGAATGTTTCGCGTTGATGTTTTGCAAAGGCTTTTACCAGCAGCATCTGTGGGAAAGTTTAACAACTTCACTGCCTGTTGTTTAATATTTTCCACTTTTATGGGTTACAGTTGTGCTGTCTATTTGCTTTTACTGATTTGTCAAAGATTTATTATAAACCAAATACAGCTGTTCCTCCCTTTCCATAAACTGAAGCTATTTTGGCAAACCTATTTTTCCACTATGAAAATAAATTCAAAATCTCTCTCCTTCCCTTGCAAAGAGCATCAGCATCCAGTTGTTATTTAGTGGTGCCGATTGGGTGCCAAATTGGTGGTCGGCTCACTTAGAGGAAAGAAAATGCATATGATTCAAAAATAAACAGCAAAGGAGACAAGCCATGGCTTTCTCCCCTCTTCTGGCAAGGTCTAATATTAGTCTGTTCAGGTCCCCGAGAGGGATGAATTATAATATTAAGGAGGAAAACTGTAAATTCAAGCCATTTATGTTGCATTTACTTTTGGGAAGCATAGCATTTTTAATTTAGTTACCTAACCTTTACCTTTGGGTAGTGGTGTTATTAACCTTTTAATAAACTTAGATGCATTTTCTCATCACAAGTCTTTTCTGACTTTAAAAGGTCATACGTTTGACTGAGACTTTTTTTACATCTGGCCAAGGACAGTATGTAAGGCCTTTCTCCACCCATAGGATCCTGCTCTAATCTAAGATCTGTAGCTGAGATCCTGTTTGTGTGGCCAGTGGTAAAATCAATTAACTTGGCGAGGACTGAGCCTTCTCGGTGGTGGCCCTGTAGTTGTAGAAATCTCTCACTTGCCCCCTTCAGTTTTGGTGCTTGAGGAAGCCTTTAAATCAAATCTTTTCACCACAGAGAATTTTGGTGATCTCAATCTCTCATACAACTATTTATCTCTTTCTACTGCTTTTCTTTCTCTCTGCAGGCTGCTTTGTGAGGGCTTAGACCTGAAAGGTGACTGAGAAATAAATGGAATAAACAAATAGTGAGTAAAAGAATATTTTTTGTCGACTACTTTTTGATGTAGAGTGGAATGTTATTTCCTCCACTAAAAGGTTATTTTTTCCTCTTTTTCCAGAGGTAAGGTAGCAGGAGAACTTCACTTTTGCTTCAGTTTGTGTTATAGGGGACCTTTCTCAGGACAGAATAAAATGTTTGGGCTGGTTGATTTGTTTTTCGCAGCAAGGAAGCTATTGCTTTATTCATTGAAAGAAACCTTTATCTCTTCCCTCTTGAGAACTATACAAGGGGAGTAATGAAGAGTGCTGCATAAAAGCAGAATAAGCAGTTTCCATGACTGATTGACGATTGATTATTGTGGGGATGTCTCCCTATGGTAGCTTGTCATGATGCTTTTTTTTGACAACCTTCCTCCTCTCCCCACATGAAAAGGGCATTTTGATGTGCATTAATTTGGTTTGCTAACTGGGACAAAAAGTGAAACACTGCTACCCATGTTCTGATGTTTATGCTGATTTGGTTTCCCCAAGCACTTAGCTTCAAAACAGAATGCCAGAAATAAACACATCTGATTCCTTGCAAAATACGTTCTCTTTATTGGGAAGGTTTAATAGCTAAGGGTTTTCTCCTTTTCTCTCCCCTCCTCTCTTTCCACCACTAGATTAAAATGCCATTTATAAGACAGCCTCAATATAAATTCATTTAGCCACAGGAACTTGCTGCTCATTTATTGTGGTGACATTCCACCATAAAATTAATCTCCACTTGTGCTTTTGCCGGTTAATCTTCACCTTTTGCTCTTTGAAAATTTTTTAAACACTGCCTTCTTTTTGTTCACAAGCCCTGGCAATGAACTGAACTGCATTGCAGCAGCCAGCACAGTTTGAATATATATTTTTCTCAATGCAAAGCTGGAAAAAAATTCCACAGCGAATCTAGACCATTATGTAATACGACAAGGAAATATAAATTTAGACAAATAAAACAGTGGAAATATTCTGGGCTGCTGCTGCTATGGGTCTTTTACACACAATATAGCAAGCTTATTTGTGATTCTCTGGTAATGTGAATGTTCAAACAGCGATCACTTGTCAAGCTGCAAAACTCTCATATTTTACTCATATTCTCCACCCCCATCATTCAGTCTGGACACTGAGGTCCAGCACTGAGGGCCGTCTGGTGGTTCCCTCCCTGTGAGAAGTGAGGTTACAGGGAACCAGGCAGAGGGCCTTCTCAGTAGTGGCGCCTGCCCTGTAGAACACCCTCCCATCAGATGTCAAGGAAATAAACAACTATCTGACTTTCAGAAAACATCTGAGGGCAGTTTAGGGAAGTTTTTAATGTCTGATGTTTTATTGTGTTTTTAATATTCTGTTAGATGGGTGGGATATAAATTATTATTATTATTATTATTATTATTATTATTATTATTATTATTATTAATTCCTAAGAGGGATGCAAAGGCAGAACCCTACAGATAAATGATGCTTTTGAACTATCTTTCGATGTCCATTTTTAGAGAGTTGAATTAATATATTTTGCATCAGGCAGGTTGTGTGTTTAAGGGAAGACCTGGGTGGGGAGGAAGAAAGGGATCTCTTTGTACGACAGGTTCTCAACTGAGAGGGCAAAAGTGGTAGTTTCACACAATGGAAGAAGTTTGAGTATAGCAGTGGTAGTTTTACACAATGGAAGAAGTTTGAGTATAGCAGTGGTGGGAAGTCTTTGAGCGGAAAAAGTAGTGGTTTAAAACAAAGGCAGAAGTTTGAAGAAAGCAAGGATGGAGGACAATGACTTTGTATAAAAGGACTTTCTAGCTGCCAAGGCACAGCGCAGTATGGTCCTGACAGTGCCAGGATACCTCGTCCAGAATACCAGTTTCCGAGAAGAAAGACTCATTTGACCTTTTATTAGGGCTCAGTTGAGGCAGAGAGATGGAAGTTAGAAACAGCCAGATCGCCAGCCACTGTGAACAGGAGCTGGTCCCAGCAGTGAGTGAAAGAATGGCAAGTGAAGGTCCTTCTGAGTTTGGGCCCCTCACCTGCAGCAAAAGCTGGACCTGACCAGAACTCCCTTCAGCTGTTTTGGCTAGGACTGATGGAAAATGTGGTCCAAAACATTTGGAGGGCATCAGGTTGGCAGAGGCTGGTCTATACACTCTCTGCCTTTAGACGCTACTCATAGAAAGGACTCTCAATTGCATACTTATAAAGAATAAGCTCTTTGTTGCAAGGAGTAAAGGTTCTAAACCCACATATATCCATCAGGTTTCTTCAGCTGGTGTAAGATCCTGAATCTCCCATATAATACATTAACTGGGATTTTCTCTGCATTTGTATGATTAATTCTTTCAGCCATTAGAGAGTTTCATTACCATACTGACCTTACTGAGGCTCAAACGATATGCAAACATTTGTAATGACTTCCGATGATGCATTCAGATCAGGAAAAGCTGCTTCTCGTGGATTGGGAGTTGCGGAGTGGTAGGCGATGGGCATATTTAACTGTTTCCCCATCTGCTGTTTCAACATAGAATCATAGAATCATAGAGTTGGAATAGACCACAAGGGCCATCGAGTCCAACCCCCCTGCCAAGCAGGAAACACTCCTGACATATGGTTGTCAAGCCTCTGCTTAAAGACCTCCAAAGAAGGAGACTCCACCACACTCCTTCATCTAAGTAGTTTCCTCCAGGTGACTTGTAACTCTGTGAGGGGTAAACCACAGTCCCCAGAATACTTTGAGAGAGAGAATGCAGGATGAATGTGCTTTGAAAATACAGTGTGTACACAGTCTAAGATTCCAAGCAGGTTCCTCTTTGCTGTGGAGGTGTAGCAGCTATTTTAGTAGGGAAGTATAAGCATGTACATTCATTTTTCAGTTGCACCGGGGAAAATTATTTACATAGAAAATTGTGTGTATGTTTACCAACGACTCGTTTGCCTGTGATCATCTCTCCCAACAAACTTCAACAGTAATCAGGAAACTGAGGGATTAGGTTACTTTCTCTACCTATATCAAAACCCACACATCACAAGAACATCAGTGGGAAATAAGACAGAGAAGTATGTACTTCTTAGAAACTTACTGGGTAAATAAATTTAATTTCGTATTGAATTGTTCAAAGGGAGAAGCCCTGTCTTTTCCAGGGGATTCTATGGAACTCTGGGGCATTTTTGCCACACCCAGTATTAGAAAGGATAATGGCCTCAACTGAAACTGGGTATCGTCTACACACTGTCTGGTTAAATGTACTTTAACTTTTTAATAGAGGGCTGAGGGTTTAAATCAAAGTGAGTTGTAGCAAAGCATCTCAGACAATGATCTGATCAATCATAAGAGGGTCAGGCAAAAGCAAAACCATTTTTCTTCTCAACCAGACGTATTCTTGTGCCTGTAGAAAATATACTGTTGGTGAATTTATTGTTTAGGAAACATAGGTGACAGCAGTTTGGATGAAAGGGAAGGTATACATCAGCAATATCACAAATCTTGCGAATGAGTTGTAAAACCAAATTCCATAGCATAAATTAAAAGTTCCATTGTGAGGTTTGCCTGCTAATTTTTTCAGTAAAGAGCTGAATGTTTGGTTTGAAAACCCTGTGTCAATTTTTCATTCCACTTTTCAGAAATAGTTGCAGCAGTTTTAAAAAGAGAAGGCGAGGGGGACTGGCCAACAATCTAGCAATGTATTTTAAAATCAATTCCCACCACCCACAGTAATTACAGGGTAACATTGTGGGAAACGTGGCTGCCTCCTATGTACAACATTCTGATTAGAGCATCTGTTGCTGGTCTGTTAAATTACCTTTTAGACATAACTGAGGCACATGAGATCTGTGTGAATTTCCCTTCATTCGCATTCTCAAGGGACAAATGGAGAGCAACATCTTTTGGACATTGTCTTAGAACAGCCTCACCCAGTCTGGTGCTCTCCAAGTGTTTTGAACTACAACTCCAGTCAGGCCCAGCATGCAGTGGCTGGGGGTTGATGGAAGCTGTTGTCTCAAATGCCTGGAGGGCACCTGGTTGCCAAAGGCTGTCATAGAATATATAGTGGGATAGTGGAAGCTGAAAAGGAATCCATTTTGTCTGAGAATGGTGCTAGACAATACATGGTTCTTAAACCACACAATATTCAAAGGACAGATCTTCATCTTTTGTAAATGGACCGCATGGTTTTTAGACTGTGTGTCCTTCAGGTGTCCATATGTTCTCCTGTACCATTTGACATCCATATAAAAGAGTTGGGAGTGGCCATCTGGGAATCTGGAATATAGTGCCTTCAGGAAGCCAGTGACACACAGCTCTATCTCTCCATTTCATCTGAATCAAGAGAGGTCTGCAGGTGTTGGACTGGTGCCTAAAAAAAGTGGAGCTGGATGGGAGCCAATAGACTATGTCTGAAGCCTAGTAAGAAATGAGTGCTGTGGGGTGGGTGCTTTTTGTGTCTGGGAATTATGTGGATGACCTGCTTTGGGAGGGGATGTACAGGCTCACAGTCAGCAACAGTCAACCTAAAACTGAGCCCTATCTAGGGTCAGCACTTTGTTGATAATTGCAAAGTGACTTCATTGGAAAGTGACTGTTTGATTATTAGGGCCCAGACCAGACCAGGAGTCTTTTCCTCTGACAGAGCAGAGGAGACTCTCATTGCACTGGGGCTTCTGAGATGGAGTTCACTGAATCAGAGCATGGCAGTGAGGTATCCTGAGGTCAAAGGGCCACTGGCACTGTGGTCTACTCTTGTGGAAATGATTCTGGGGTTTGCCCCCTATGCAAGGGTCTTCTGACCAGAGGAAGGAGAATCTAACCCCAGGGATCATGGCATTCAAGGGAATTCATTATCAACCTCCAATTCTTAAATCTAGTGTGGGTGATATACTGTATATAAAAACATATTTGCAAGTGAATTTTCACACAGAGCTTTGACAGAATGGATTTAGAAAAGAATATGTGTAAAATGGATTTGGAGTTGAAATAGACCTATCCATTCAACCCTAGTCAGAAGAATACTGTATCTCTAATTAGCAAAGTTTTCTTCAGTGCATTTATAGTGAAGGCAGGCATATCAGACTAGATTGGAAGAAGATGCATCAGGAACTGTATCCTTTAGCCACTATATTTCTCTTTTCAATGTATCATTTTCCTTTGCTTGCATTAACTCTGAACATTCAGAAATCAGCAATGGACGCATTAATCCATTCCTGGGGAAAGGCCATCCAAACTTATTTATCTGTCATGGTGAGTCCAGCACGACATCATAAATTGCTTGAGCCATTGAAAAACAATAAACTGAACATGTTACAAGAGGAGCCAGTGTCTTTCATTGGTATTGCTTCTTTCAAGATGACAGGAGACCTCAAGAGGCCTGAAAATTCTTAGTTGTACGAGTTTGTGACTAATAGGTGGTTTGATGTGACAAGGGCTAACTGTCTAGGGAAATTGAAGCATCTTTAAGCTCAAAACCCTTTGTGTCTCATTCTTCTTTAGGTTATTGTTGTGAGGTCTGTGGGGGCCTCTTTTACAGTTTGCATTTACAGACAATATGCGATCAGCAAGATCTCTGTAGTTTTACTGTCAGTATTGATCTGCTGTCATTCAGTTCTGTAGCTAATTTGCTTGTTAGCAATAGTTTTTCAAGTAAGTGATAGTTTGGGTTGCATTTTAAAGACAGCCTACCTATATAATTATGAAATTATTTTCTACAAAGATGAAGTAATATGATACGTCCACAGAATGTTGCTGAACTTTTAAGGTATGAAAGAACATGCTATCTAAAGCTGACATTATTTTAGGTGCATGGGGAGTCTCATGCAATTTGCTCAGATTTTGGATTTATGTGGTTATAGAAATGCAAATATCTCAATGTCAGAAATTAAATTGTATGTTTTTGGTGCCAATCTGAGCAAAATTTCAGATTGGAGTGGAGGTTTTAGCTTCTGGTGATTTTTTATGTACACATGCTCAAATCTGGGTAAGAGGATTTTTGTGTCAGGCTGAAAAGTCAAATACAGTGGTACCTCGGGTTACAGACGCTTCAGGTTACAGACTCCGCTAACCCAGAAATAGTACCTCGGGTTAAGAACTTTGCTTCAGCATGAGAACAGAAATTGTGTGGTGGCAGCGGGAGGCCCCATTAGCTAAAGTGGTACCTCAGGTTAAGAACAGTTTCAGGTTAAGAATGGACCTCCAGAACGAATTAAGTTCTTAACCCGAGGTACCACTGTATGAAAAAAAAATTGAGGCTGGACTATAGATAATAACTGTGCATTGTATCCTGTTTGAGGAAGATTCTCCAATATTCTAGGCATGGCTGATAAGAATCTAGAAAAATGTTATTTTTGATTAACGGCAGTTTCTGGGCCATTTTCAAAGATATTAGAAAAAGTGTGCAGGGATCGTAGCATCATAGAATTATAGTTGGAAGGGACCCTGAGGGTCATCTAGTTCAACCCCCCACAATGCAGGAATCTCAACTAAGGCATCCATGATAGATGGCCATCCAAACTCTGCTAAAAAAAAACTCCAGTGAAGGTGAGTCCACCACCTTCCAAGGGAGTCCATTCCACTGTCAAATAGCTCTTACCACCAGAAAGTTCTCCCTGATGTTTAGTCAGAATCTCCTTTCTTGTAACTTGAATCCATTTGTTCAGGTCCTACCCTCTGGAGCAGGAGAAAACAAGCTAGCTCCATCTTCTGTGTGACAACCCGTCAGATATTTGAAGATGGCTATCATATCTCCTCTCAGTATCTTCTTTACCAGCGTAAACATACCCAGCTCCCTCAATCATTCCTCATAAGCCCTTGTTTCCAGACCCTTTATCATCTTGGTTGCCATCCTCTGTTCCACATTCCAGCCTGTCCTTCTTCTTCTTACATTGTGGCTTCCAGAACTGGACACTGTAGTCCAGGTGTGGTCTGACCAAGGCAAAATAGAACATATCATTCTACCCAGTTTCTCACAAAGTATAATGCATTTAACAGCACAATCCTACACATTTATACTTACAAGTAAGCATTGCTGAGTTCATCTGAACTTACCACAAGGTTACGTGTCTTTTTCTTATCCCCTTAGAGCTTCTCAGCTTGGATCCTGTGATTCTTTCTGATCTCCTACAGTACACCTTTGTGCCCTCTCCCTTTGTAATGGAACACGTTGACTGCTCTGATCCTTGGAGTCAAAATGGAGACATTGAAAGAACAGTCAAGATGTCATCCTTTCTGAATTTATACATTATAAATGCATTAGCCAAGTAGGGAGATAATCATACAGTTTAAACTGTGGCCTGGTTAACCAGTGGACCTCCAATGCGGACATTCCAGAGTATTCTTTATACATATATATATATATATATATATATATGCAGGTTTTGGTGTCCTCGGGTTTTGGTGTCCTCGGGTATCTTCCTAGACACCCCAACTTTTACACGGGAAGACACCCGAGGACACCAAAACCTGCATTCCTGTACCCGTGAAAATCTACGAAAGCATATATATATATATATATATATATATATGCAGGTTTTGGTGTCCTCGGGTATCTTCCCGTGTAAAAGTTGGGGTGTCTAGGCGACGTTTCGACGAGGTCTCACTCGTCATCTTCAGGCAGGTGCTTTCGGCTTCTTGTTACTGGAACAGAGCAGGATCTCAGTGTTTGAGTTCCTATAAATACTGTTGAGGAGGTGTGGCCTCCAATGTTCTGGGCAGAGAGGAAGTTCCCAGGCTAGTGTGCCTTTTCTTCTTTTGTTCCTTAATTGCTTGAGGGATATCTTGAGTGATTTCTTGAGTGATATCCTGAGTACCACTTAGGTGGGTCATTAGGTGTGGATTAGTTGCTAAAGCCTTTGTGTCTTGACCTCTTGAACTTTGTGAAGAGTTTTTCTGAGAAGATGGGTGTACTACATTTAGTTGTGCTCTGGCTTGGCTTCGTGTATAGGGGCGAGCTGTGGTTTTGTGGTCTGTGCCAGCCAGATCTGTGTAGGGATTGCAGGGGGGTGCAGCATCCGGAGGTGCCACCATGGTTTGGCTACTGGATGGTGTCTGTAATTTATCTGTGGAGAGGGTCCACTTTTACACGGGAAGACACCCGAGGACACCAAAACCTGCATTCCTGTACCCGTGAAAATCTACGAAAGCATATATATATATATATATATATATATATATATGCAGGTTTTGGTGTCCTCGGGTATCTTCCCGTGTAAAAGTTGGGGTGTCTAGGCGACGTTTCGACGAGGTCTCACTCGTCATCTTCAGGCAGGTGCTTTCGGCTTCTTGTTACTGGAACAGAGCAGGATCTCAGTGTTTGAGTTCCTATAAATACTGTTGAGGAGGTGTGGCCTCCAATGTTCTGGGCAGAGAGGAAGTTCCCAGGCTAGTGTGCCTTTTCTTCTTTTGTTCCTTAATTGCTTGAGGGATATCTTGAGTGATTTCTTGAGTGATATCCTGAGTACCACTTAGGTGGGTCATTAGGTGTGGATTAGTTGCTAAAGCCTTTGTGTCTTGACCTCTTGAACTTTGTGAAGAGTTTTTCTGAGAAGATGGGTGTACTACATTTAGTTGTGCTCTGGCTTGGCTTCGTGTATAGGGGCGAGCTGTGGTTTTGTGGTCTGTGCCAGCCAGATCTGTGTAGGGATTGCAGGGGGGTGCAGCATCCGGAGGTGCCACCATGGTTTGGCTACTGGATGGTGTCTGTAATTTATCTGTGGAGAGGGTCTGGGTTTGGGTCTGGTGTGGTTGATTGGTGATGGCGTTCTGTGTGCCTCTGGATCTGGTGTCAGTTTTTGTGGGGAGGGCTAATTTCCAGATGTCTGGCAAGCGGGATGTGTCGTCACGCTTGTTCATGTTGTGAGGGTGTTTCTCTATCTCGATGGCTTCCATGATTATTCTCTTGTGGTGATGTTCCATGTTAGAGAGCAATTTGGAATCTGCAAAATTAATTTCGTGTCCTGTTTCTTTCATGTGTTGGAAGAGAGAGGAAGTTTTTAATTACAGACACCATGCTGCACCCCCCTGCAATCCCTACACAGATCTGGCTGGCACAGACCACAAAACCACAGCTCGCCCCTATACACGAAGCCAAGCCAGAGCACAACTAAATGTAGTACACCCATCTTCTCAGAAAAACTCTTCACAAAGTTCAAGAGGTCAAGACACAAAGGCTTTAGCAACTAATCCACACCTAATGACCCACCTAAGTGGTACTCAGGATATCACTCAAGAAATCACTCAAGATATCCCTCAAGCAATTAAGGAACAAAAGAAGAAAAGGCACACTAGCCTGGGAACTTCCTCTCTGCCCAGAACATTGGAGGCCACACCTCCTCAACAGTATTTATAGGAACTCAAACACTGAGATCCTGCTCTGTTCCAGTAACAAGAAGCCGAAAGCACCTGCCTGAAGATGACGAGTGAGACCTCGTCGAAACGTCGCCTAGACACCCCAACTTTTACACGGGAAGATACCCGAGGACACCAAAACCTGCATTCCTGTACCCGTGAAAATCTACGAAAGCATATATATATATATATATATATATATATATATATATATATGTATGCTGAAGAATCAACCAATTTTTGGAAATTAAAATGTGACACTTAAACAGAAAGGTAATCTGCTGCTCTCTAAAGCAAACCAGGGCAGTCATTGTCAAGATAACAAAGTTAAAGAAACAATATGCAACTGTGAACATTTAGAAATTTCTAAATGTTAGACTATTGTTTTAGACAGCTACTGAAAACCTTTTTATTTCAGCAAGCCTAATTAGACATAATTTAGTTACCCATATTCATTTTAAAAGTTTTAGTGATTTTATTTGTGTTTTAAGGTTAATTATTTCACGTATAAATGTTTGTTAAGTTTTTGTGAATTTCAGCTGTGTTTTATTTACTATTTTATTATATTGCTTAAAGGTGTTTTTTTTTTTATTAAGCAATTTATAAATGTTCCAAAATAAATAAATACAACAAACAGAGAATAGCTTGTCAACTGATGACACAAACCATTAGCATTTCTATAAAAGTCAGATTCCGGATGTATTCAAAACACACGTATTTTACATGATTGACTAGAATTGCAGATTTAGTGTAAAATCCTAATTAGCTGAAGTCAATGTGAAAACTCCTATTGATTATATTCCCAAAGCAGTTTGAGACTGCATGTCTTCTAATTACAGTAGGCAAGAGATGTGATTTAACAAATGTTCCCCCATTGAATAGAAATAAAAAATGCATAAGAAAAGTGTTTCTTCCATCTTATTGATAGCTAAAGAGCATCACTTTTCTGCTGCAAGCTGGTTTGTTTAGTTCCTCCTTCCTGTGAAAGCTCCAGCCTTTTTCAGTAGTAATAAGCTAAATATAAATATATCAGACTCTTACCTATTCAGTGCTAACTCTAACATGGCTGCATTCCAAATGTGTTTTTTTTAAAATAATAAAATAAAAATCCACTATATTTTTTGGAAGGTGGTTTGTCTGCCCCTTTGCCTGTTTGTTTTTTATTTATGTTTGGACGGCTCTTTTTTCAGGGTGGGAGAGCAGCAAGAGAGCACAACAAGAGAGCTTGCAGCACCCAAAATGGCTGCCACAATCTCACGTGAACAAACGGGATGTCCCAATTTTTCCCGGGACACTTAGCAGGTATGCTATTACTAACGCCGATAATAAAACAGATTCACAAAGTTAAAAACAAGCTCAGAATTAATATGATTGCAGCTTCTATCTAGAAAATAGGGGCAAAAAAATTACTCCGGGAAGGCCACTTGAAACAGGTGAGTCTTTAACACCTTCTAAAAAGCCTGAAGTATGGCTGGACATTGCAGTGTTACTGGAAAGGAGTTCCAAAAATGTGGAGCCAGCACAGTACAGTCTCTCTTTCTCTCTCTCTTGTGGTTGCCCACTTCATAGACCAAGGAAGTGGACACAACAAGAGGTCCTCTGATTGAGATCTCAGTGTGCTAGTGGGGTGGTATTGGTACCTACTTAAGACTTTCAAGGTTCAAATCAGCACTTCAGATTTGGCCTGGAAATGCAGTGGAAGCCAGTGAAGGTGGTTTAAAAGAGAAGTTATTGAAACCTTCAGGACACTGGTGGTTGCATTTTGAACCAGGTGAAGTTTCTGGACTGTCTTTAAAGGCAGCCCCATGCAGAATGCATTGCAGTAGTCTAGTCTGGCCCACGTCACCAGAGCCTGCATTACTGTGACTAAGTCTGCCATCTCCATAAAGGGCTACCGTTAGCATACCAGCCCATACTGATAAAACTGTCCTGGCCAGGTCCAACATTCTTCAGCAAGAATGTCAGATCTTCAGCTGGCTTTTAATGGCAAGCTATATGGAGGTAGGCAGTTACTAAAAATACCTACATAGGTTTCATATGCGATGTGTCATATGCTCCGAGCCTTCAGAACACAACAAGGTACACATAAATAAAAGGGCAATGCCCATTTAGTGTTTTCTCACCAGGTTCCTTAATGATGGTACTTTGTTTCCCTCTCTCCCTGGCTAATAAGGAAAAAGAAATAATTTTAAACACAACAGGCAATTAAGTTGTCGGGAAATCAATAAGGATTCTTCTCATTTGTAGATCAGATTTAGGAAGAATTAAAACTCAAACCTGCATAATGACTTTTTAAATCTGCCAACAACCCGTGTGAGCCACTTTTTCATTTATTTATCTGTTGATCTAGCTGCTTATTTATTTAAAAATAAGGTTTATCAATGGGAAGAGTTAATTATAATGTTATGAATGTGATACAGACCACAGCTTAGGCAAAACATTGGCTGAAGTAGCATGTGCTATTCAAATCGCTTGTAAAACTTAGTGGAACAAGTGTTTTACATATTTCGTTAAAGATATATTAATCTCATCTCACAGGAGCTGTCAGTGTTACAACTAACCCCGGAGCTGTAAAATGAGCTGTAAAATGGATTTGATGTTAGAATATTTATTATAAGTTTTGTCATTATGGGTAAGATTAACGATACAGCCCGATGATAGTCTATTGCTCTTTGTGATACAGTGATGTCTAATGCAAGAACTGCTTAGTAATTATAGCTGACTTAGTGGAAATAAAAGGGCATGGAAGGGGCATGCTGGAATAATTATGAGTAATAGAGAGACAAATGCTTTGAGCAAGGTAATAGGGAGATAGCAATTTCATGGGGGCTGATTGTAGAAAGGGTTAAGTCCCAAATAAGTTGGCAGCTTTAATGCTAGAATAAAGTTGTAATTTATTTTTGTTCAACTGAATTATAAACCAGAGATTTGCTCGATATGTGAGATTTGTCTTTGGGGCTCTACGCAGAGGGCTGCATGTAAGCCACATGGTTAACTCTGTCCCCAAGATGTTACATGCACATTATCAAATCTGAAGGCAGGCTTTCTGATCCACCCAAGGTGATCTGTGCATGGGAACAGGGCTTCTCTTCTCTCTGATGGCTGTGTTTGGGAAGGGGGAGCCTCAATCACATTTTGGTGGGGCTGAACCCAGACACTCCCTTCCCCCAACTTTCCCAAACACGAGTTGACAGCATTGGTCATTTGGTCAGCTGGAAAAGGTTTGCTTCAGAGTAACAGGTCTGCAGGGATGCTAGCAGGATTTCCTGAATCAGGTATACTATATGTGCATTGGGGGCCCTGCATTTCCCTTGCAATATGTTGGCAAGAACTGCTGATTAATTTAGTCTGGACTACCTAACAGGGATGTTGCAAACATGAATGGGAGAATAATGTACATAATCTTGAAGTCCTCACCTCTTGCAGCAATATCCTGTAGTGATATAAATAACATTTTTGGAAACAACCAAGAAGTGGAACATAATGACAGAACATGAGATGTGGTACAGACTGAACCCCATCCTCATGTGCATATCAGGATCAGAACTCATGAAAAGTAGTTGGTGTTGACAAAGTAAACACACACACACACACAAAAATACAAAAAAATAATAATCCTAGAATTGGTCACTGGCAATTTGAGAACACCTGGGTTGGCTTTTGATGGGAGTCATGCCTTGACCAGTGAGTTCATCTTGGCCTTGATTATTGGAATTAGCACATTACCATCTCTGTGGTTTGCAAGCTATAATATTAGGTCATCTAGGTTTGTGTGACTCACCACCCCCAGCAAGATAATGGGGAGCGTATTAAAGCGTTTTAAAAGAATGAAGGACAAACGCTGACAGTTATGATCATTATGTAGTTATTATTCAAAATACTTACAGATTTGGTATCTATAAGGGTTATTGATGAGATAAAAGATCAATGTTAGGCTCATGTACACAGACCACCACTTCATCAACTATAAGATCCTGTACTTCCTTGACCTTCTGCGATGGTAATGAGATTGACTTCAGTACTGAGCTGTTATTTATACCTGATAAAGAACAAATTATACAATCAGCAGAATCAAACAGTAAAACTTTACCACCTCAAGCTTCGTTGGGGGAGCCATCTTTATATGCTCTCTAGTAGGGTGGGGGTGGGGAGAGTAAACTCCCTGAATATTGATTTCTGCTTAACCTATTGTCTTCAGATCTTCAGGCATTATTGCTCAGTGTCTCCTATTCTGTGTTTTCTTTCTTTTTAAGGAGAGAACATAAGCTCCTTCTGGACCAATGCCATGTTCCATCTAGTCCAGCACCCTGTTCTCACATTGCAGGAAACCCACAAACGGGATCCAAGCACAAGAGCACCGTCTGCTCCTACAGTTACCAACAACTGATATTCAGAAGTGATATTGCCTCTGACTATGGAGGCAAAGTATAGCCATCATGGCTGCTGTGCTTTGCACCAGACACAAACCAATCTCATTTTATAAAGTAGTTTAGTTGAATGTGCATATATCATTTGAAGCATATCCCTGGAGAGACTGGTGAAATCAAAGGTAAATGCACTGAACACACAGACCTGAGTCAGGCCATTGGTCCGTCTAGCTCAGTAGGATTCCTCTTCAAGGTTTGCCCATTATTATTTCTATTATCATTTATTAAATTTCTGTACACCCATCATTTGAGGAGCACAGAGCGATTTACAATACAAAACACAAAAATACATAAAATAGTAACAACAACAAGACCTCCCCTCAAATGGGGCATTATAAGTTAAAAGGCAAAGGGACCCCTGACCATTAGGTCCAGTCATGACCGACTCTGGGGTTGCGGCGCTCATCTCCCTTTATTGGCCGAGGGAGCCGGCTTACAGCTTCCGGGTCATGTGGCCAGCATGACTAAGCCGCTTCTAGCAAACCAGAGCAGCACATGAAAACGCCGTTTACCTTCCCGCTGGAGCAGTACCTATTTATCTACTTGCACTTTGACGTGCTTTTGAACTGCTAGGTTGGAAGGACCAGGGACCGAGCTACGGGAGCTCACCCCGTTGTGGGGATTCGAACCGCCGACCTTCTGATCAGCAAGTCCCACTTAGAATGTGGGGCGCGGGTGGCGCTGTGGGTTAAACCACAGCGCCACCCGTGCCCCACATTCTAAGTTAAAGATAGTGCTTAATCAATTCGTATAAACTATTCCTTCCCAAGCTTGTGTGTTGAACCTCAACTACTAGATTTAGTTTCCATACATGTGCTGGTAACTGTCAGGGTTATCAAACAAGGTCATGTAGAACTCACCAGCAAGACTCTTAAGTGCCCTTGAGGGGACAGTGCACAGTTAATTCACTGTGCCAAAAACAACAACACCAGAGCCATCCCAGCCCAGATGTCCAGAAGAGGAATAAATATGAACATTAAGAATCTGTGGGATTGGGAAATGGGGTGTCTGTACTGAGTTCTCCCTTCCCATGCGGAGGGGAATGTATAGGGGTACACGAGGGCATCATCAAGCACACAACCTTCTTCAAGAGAAATCTCAGGATCAAGTGAAGATTTGAAATCCTGCCATACTCTTGGAATGCCATGCTTCTGTGTATCTCCTTCCCGCCCATCCCTCCAGCCCCAGCCTTTTATTTCACTGATTGCCAGACTAGGAGTAGAGTTTCTCTCTCCTGCAATGAATGACATCTGATTTCCAAAACCCCTAGAGGCCAGGCATAGTTGCTATAAGCATTCCTATCAAGTCTATGGTGAACAAATAATTGTATCTTTCTGATTGTACTTACCACCAGTGTCTTAACATCCTAGCCTTTGCATAATGTTTTAAGCTGTGAGGTTTATTTTAGAATCAGGTGTGCAATTAATCTGAATGAGTAATTATTTTAACTAAATGGACTGTGTGCCTGGCCAAATTAATTTTAAGCCCCAAGTGTTTTTTATTCACAGGGCCAAGGCTGGGTGTTGAATAATTATCTACATAAACTTCTGTTTTATTTTAGGGATTGCACTCCTCAGTCTGTTTGGCACTTGGAAACGGCCGTGGAAATGTCTGCTGTTGCTCACTTTATGTCTGCCCCAAATCTAAAGCAATTGCAGTGTAATCCCATGCAGGTGAACTATTATGCAAGTCCAATGGGGTTTACTCCCAGGTAAAGGAATATGAGATTGCAGTCTTATGTTGCTTTAAAAAGAGACCAAAGAGATTGGCAAAATGAAATCCAATATATTTATTTGTTTGTTTACTTCTTTGATTTAAGGTATTTACATGCCATTTAATCATTAGCATGGAGATAAAGCAAAACACACATCACTGGCACAGGTGAATACATAATAATTCACTGCATTGTTTAAATGTCTGGGTTTTTTTTACCTTACATCAATTTTAAAAATTCCTTCCTAATTTGCAAAATATAAAATGTAATATTTAAGGGTAATCTTCTGATAGTATGAATTTGGCATCAAGTGCAGAAAATGACTTAGTGAAATGTTTTTAATCCGTGTATTTTATTCTTTTTTTGTATAAATCCTTAGAAGGGGCCATCTTTCAAACGTTAGAGAAATCACGGTATTTATTTGGAATTGCCTTTTGTTTCATCTGAAGACTCTTGCATATAAAAAAACTGACCAGATTTCAATCTTAGTAACTGCATTTGCTGTGCTATCATTTCACGTAGAGGGGTTTGTGCATGTTTCATATACAGATGTTGGGAAGTAGATAGAAATCTCTGGTTTCTAACCTCTTATAGCAGAGTGACCCTGCACTGGTTTCATGGACAGCAGGGAGACCGCTATAATGTGTTTGCAAAGAGATGACGTGCACATATATGTAAATACACATGCAGGATCTTCAGAGAGCTTCCCTTAAGAGATGATAATTTAATTTTGGGACACTGCTGCTCTGTTTACTACCATTCCCTCCCACCTGGAGTGATCAATGATGAGGAAAAGCTTCAGAGCCTAATTTGCATCTCAAAAGTTTTCAGCTTAGGCTGGGTGATAGTTAAATGAACAACTACAGTTGCATAACAACTTAACTCCATCTAACATAAGGTTCTCAATGAATCACTTAAACTTTAGGTGATGGTTTTAGTGTACACCGAGTATTCAGAGTAAGTTTTTGGGTATCTTGCCTTTCAAATGCAAAGCATTAAAATGCATAATCACAGAAGTATCAGCTGGACTAGCACCTTTTGAAACCTGGGAAGAAAATGTTTAACCAACCTTTAGACTCCTTTCACTAGAGAACCTAGAGAAAGGGACTTCTTCTTCTTCTTCTTCTTATTAGATAATAATATTATTATTAGTTACTTTGTCTTGCTCAGGGTGACCCAAAGTGACTACAAACAAATAAACAACATCCCACCCACTTCTAAAAAGCCACAGGTAGTTAAAGGCTGAATATCTGGTTATAGAGGAAAGCTTTTGCCTGGTCCTTAAAGCTATGTAATGAAGGTGTCAGGCAAACCTCCCTGGAGACAGCATTCCACAAATGGGGAGCCACTACAGAAAAGGCCCGTTCTTGTGTTGTTATTCTCTGAACCTCAGATGATGACTGCAGGGTCTGGATGGATTCATATGGGGAGAGGGAGTCCTTGAGGTACTGGGGGTCCTGAGCCATTTAAGGATTTATAGGTCAAAACTAACACTTTGAATTGGACCCAGAAACTAACTGGCAGTCAAAGCAGTCAGCTCAGGATTATTTGCTCAAACTGTCTTGCCTGGTGAGCTGCTGAATTCTGGCTGCTGAATTCTACAACAATGGAAGGTTTATAAAGCATCGTTCGAAAGCTGATAAGGCTTGGCTCCTTCCCACCTGCCCTGGTAATGTAGGAAGCCTTAAAAGCTAGTGATGGAATGAGAAGTTTGACATCATCTATTCCTCCTAATTGGCTTCCAATTTTTACATTACCAGAGTGGTTCAGCATCTCCCACAACACTGGAGAAATGCTAGGAACTGATCTAAATCATTTACAACCTGCCCAGAGAACTTTTGTTATTGAGAGGGATATACATATTGAAAGTGAATGAATAAATCTGATTCTGATATTGCCTGATCAGTAGTTGTGTGTGTTTAATGACATTCAGATGTGATTAAAACTTCAGTCAAGTGGAGGTGTCAAAATCCCTGGTGAGGCTGAGATGATGCTTTAGAAGACTGTCTCCATATTATAATGCTGAAGGACTTTTGCACTTTCACATTCCATTTCATTTTATTTGACAGCCCCATGAATTGGTGGGTTTGTTTGTTTGTTTTCCTGTTTGCTTTTAAGCAAAAGCCCTTTCCCTTTTCCTGCGTGATGACCCCCTAAGTAAATAACAGAGGGCCTTATGGAGACTCCACATGCTTTTGTGTGATTATTTATAGGTCTACAGTGAATTCTCCACTTTAACGCTGCTTATTGGTACTTATTCTTGAGTAATCCACACTCAACAGCTGGCCAATTCTTTTCTACGGAAATGTCAGCTCTTGCGCCCATCCTACTTAGGGTCTATTTTGGTGGGCACCACGATACTCCACATAGTCCATTTTAAACGTATATCCATATATATTGGTTGCCTCTGCAAAGGTCCACATCCTCAGATTAGTAGCTCAGAGAAATGGTGTTCCAAATATGGATGATTTTTGCTTGTATATTGCACAAAAGCTAGTTCAGGAAATGGAGAAGGACTGTACTGCAGTGGCAGAGCGATCTGAATGCTTCATATCTTGGCATCTTCAAACCTGGGACTCTTCAGATGAGATTGGAAACATTATTTGTCCAAGACTCCCTGTCAGTGTCCACAATACTGAGATGGACCAGTGGTACAACTCTGTAGAAGGCAGCTTTCTGGGTCCTGTTCTGTGTATCTCAGTGTCTAGAAGCATGTTATCCTCAGCATGAGTGCTAATCTTACTATTTTTTTCTGTTTCATTACAAAGGACAGCTCTTCATTTGAAGGGGCCCTGGGATTAAAGGGCACCCATTTCAAATCTGATTTTCTTAGGGGACAGGAGGGACCTTGAAGCTGCCAACCAACACTTAATATCTGTACAGCAAACTAAGCAGATGTGCGAGTCATCTGGCTACAGTTCTCCCCAATATTGTGGGATGTATTGTATTTCTACTTTAGTTACAGCAATTGAGTTATAGCCAGTGTTAGACACACCAGAGTAGACTCAATGAAATCAAAGGACATTATTTACATTGGTTTATTCCTTTCAGTGGGTCTACTCTGAGTAGAACTTAGTTGGATAGAAGTCATTATTTCAGCCCCCCCCCAAAAAAAAAATTCCCAAAGGGGAAATTTGGTTCAGCCACAAATTATATTCACACTTTTCTTTGTTTTTCCTAGAAGTTGGTGCCTCTTTTTTTCCCATCACATATCCTGGCCGGCCCCCCGCCATGTTTGTTCTAATGAATTCATGTAGTGCTATTGACTTTTTCGAACTTTTTGTTTTTTGCATCTCACCCTCCCATTCAAATTATTCGGGTTATGGATTTTTACAATCTGACCCTAAAGCTGCCTAATTCCTTGAACATTGATTGACTCTCTCCACTGCACTGAAGGAACCAAGTATGCATTCTTTACCACACCCTGAAACTGCATTTTTTCTCCTTAGTCAGCATGCATAAATACTTCTTATCCTCCCCTCTCTTTTTTGGTGACCTTAAAGCCACAGATGTTAGATTTTTCTAGATTTCTCTCTCCACCCACCCCTTTCAAGGATGTATTTGAAAAATGTATTAGCTAAAATTGAACATGTTAAACTAATTAGGCTATGCAAATGCAGCTCAGCAGGACTGCTTTTAAAGTCAATTATACTTACCCAAATGTTCAAATAAAAGAAAATCTGTTTCAATAACAACCTAACAAGCATGTGGAACAAATAAGGCCTCTAATTAACTTTTCAGAATGTGTTTTAGAGTTCTGCTTTTTTCCAATGCTGAAAATGTAACTGAATCTGATTCTCT
Organism: Podarcis muralis; assembly: GCF_964188315.1. Taxonomy (NCBI): domain Eukaryota; kingdom Metazoa; phylum Chordata; class Lepidosauria; order Squamata; family Lacertidae; genus Podarcis; species Podarcis muralis. Next base: position 25,626,091 of record NC_135663.1, read on the forward strand.
TTTAGTGTCCTGCTCAGCACTCACAAACCTCTGCAACCTGGCTATCCTTTGAGCAATGTAGCCATCAGTGCTGGCCACAAGCTTGTGGCAACACGGAACAAACCTTTTTTCAGTTATAGCGTCCATCCTTTGCAACCCAAAGCTATACCACCACTTGTCTTAAGGAAGAGGCAGGGATGTTGTTGTGGGTGGCCCAAGGGTGGGGCTGACCCCTGGGTCCCCCCCCAGCCCATTGTTTATTTAGAAAAGTGGGGCAAAAAAGAATGGGGGGGGGGGGGAGAGACAAGTGATATGCTATTCTCTGGAAAATTCATAGAATTGTAGACTTGGAAGGGACCACAAAAGTCATTTAGTCCAACTGCAATGCAGGAATCTTTTGCCCAACATGGGGCTTGAACCCACAACCTCTGAGATTAAGAGTCTTGTGCTGTACTGGCTGAATTATTCATACTTAAGCTTATAACCTTATTGTCATGGGGTGTTATAATTAACGTATCTAAGGCTTTGTACACACCATACATTTAAAGCACACCCACCCCAATAATCCTGGGAACCAGAGTTTATCCCTCATAGAGCTACAGTTCCAAGCACCTTCTAACGAACTAGTTTCCAGGATTCTGGGGTGGGTGGGTGTGCTTTAAATGTATAGTGTATGCAGCCTTAGTTACAATAATCCTCAAGGCAAACAGTATATATAAACAAGAGGAATATGAAGACCGGTATAGCAGAAAGAGGATGGTGGGGGAGGCACATAGTAGTAGTAGTAGTAGTTGTAGTAGTAGTAGTAGTAGTAGTAGTAATAATAATAATAATAATAATAATAATAATAATAATAATACTTTTATTATTTATATCCTGCCCATCTTCCTGGGTTCCCCCAGCCACTCTGGGCAGCTTACAGAGTGAAAATAAAGTGTAAGATTGCACACTCTCTTGGAATGTGTGTATTCCAATAATTTACAAAAAGGCTTCACCTACCAAGAAGCTTACTGGTCTCTCAGCCTTCTCTGATTCTTCTATGAATGTGTGAGCTTAGCTGAAAAAGTTACTTCCTAAATTCTGTTCCACTATTCACATATATACAGTGTTTAAAAGATTTCTAATTAATGTAATGATCATTAGTTCTGGTTTGATTTAGTTTTGATGTAGTTTTAGGATAACTGTAAATATAAACTGTACACACAGTAAACTCCAATTTATATTTTGTTAATTTTATGGTGTGTGTAGGCTTTTAGTACTGGATTCATTGCTTTTTTATATGTTTTAAGCTTTGTATATTTTTTGGTGTGTTTGTGTGTGTGTGTTGTATTCTCTCTCTGTTGATCCTTTTTTGGTGATGTTTGATATTTTTTCCTGTCTGATATATTGGCAGGAAGTATGTGATCTATTTTCTGATGAAAAATACTGATGTTTAAAAATTATTTCTTTGTTTTTTCTCTTGGCATTTCTGTGTCTTTGTGACATAGCATTTCAGGTATTAGAAGCCTGGGCTGTAGCATCTTCTTGCCATGGGCTGCCAGGTCTGGCTGGCTTCGGTTCCTGGGTCAAAAGCTCCAGACTGCTTTAAAAGGCAGGTCTTGGGTTTGTGGAGTGAAGCAAGGATACTCCACTGCTTGGAAAGTAGCACTACTCTGCTGGGAAGACACAAGCCAGCCTTGCAGATGTGTGTCAGCTTCAGAGAGGTTGGCAGAGTGCAACGGAGCTCAGCTGGGAGTACTGCCTGCTTGTGGCAACTTGGCAGGAAGTCTTACAAATAAACACAAAAGCAAACACTGGCCAGGATCCCAAGAAGGCTTTGGACTTGTAGCTCTCAAATAACATCCCCATCCCACACTCCACATGGCAAACCCCTTTGGAAATGGAGAGGTTTCAAAAACTGATGGTGCATGAGAGTATCCTAACCATGACCCACTGCACACCATTCTCAGTATGAGGAAGAAGAAGAAGAGTTTGGATTTGATATCCCGCTTTATCACTACCCGAAGGAGTCTCAAAGCAGCTAACATTCTCCTTTGCCTTCCTCCCTCACAACAAACACTCTGTGAGGTGAGTGGAGCTGAGAGACTTCAGAGAAGGGTGACTATGGGTCACCCAGCAGCTGCATGTGGAGGAGTGGGGAAGCGAACCCGGCTCACCAGATTATGAGACTACCACTCTTAACCACTACACCACACTGGCTCTACAGGAACAGGGCTACAACATAAATGCACATGCCACCAGATCCTTTATGTGCTGATTCAAGGCTTATACTGGAACTTATGATGTTGCCTTGCAAGAGGGATAGGGACCCTGTGGCTATCCGGAGGTTGTTCAGTTCTAAATCCCATCACCCAGCCATCTTGGCCAATGGTTAGGGATGATTTTTAGTCCTGTTCTATCTGGAAAGCTACAGGTTCCCCATTTGTGCCTTATACTGAGTACAGTGGTACCTCAGGTTACATATGCTTCAGGTTGCATACGCTTCAGGTTACAGACTCCACTAACCCAGAAATATTACCTTGGGTTAAGAACTTTGCTTCAGGATGAGAACAGAAATCGTGCAGCAGCGGCACAGCGGCAGCAGGAGGCCCCATTAGCTAAAGTGATGCTTCAGGTTAAGAACAGTTTCAGGTTAAGAACAGACCTCCAGAACAAATTAAATTCTTAATCCGAGGTACGACTGTACCAGAAGAAGCATCTCCACCTCCATCATTCAGCAAGAAGTGAGATTACAGGGAACCAGGCAGAGGGCTTTCTCAGTAGCTGTACCCAACCTTGTGGCATGCCCTCCCCTCGGATGTCAAGGAAATAAAAAACTATCTAACTTAGAAGACATCTGAAGGCAGCCCTGTATAGGGAAGTTTTCAATGTTTTATTTGTGTGTGTGTGTGTGGTTTTCTAATTTGTCAGAAGCCACCGAGAGTGGCTGGGGCAACCCAGTTAGATGGAAATCATCATCATCATCCTCTAAATCCCTTCCCTATTGAGTTCAATGAAACTTACTCCCAAGTATGTATGCATATGGTCACACTCACAATATAGTGTACCCCTCACAGAGCTATAATTCCCAGCACGCTTAATGAACTACAGTTCCTATGATTGTTTCAGGGAAGCAAAGATGGGAGAAAGAAAGAACAACAATAATAAAACAACAACAACAACAATTTTATTATTTATACCCTGCCCATCTGGCTGGGTTTCCCCAGCCACGCTGGGCAGCTTACAGCATATCTAAAAACATAATAAGAACACCAAACATTAAAAACCTCCCAATACAGCACTGCCTTCAGATGTCTTCTAAACATTGTGTAATTCTTTATCTCCTTGACACCTGAAGGGAGGGCATTCCACAGAGAGGGAGCCTCTACCAAGAATGTCCTCCACCTGGTTCCCTGCAACTTCACTTCTCGCAGTGAGGGAACCAGCAGAAGACCCTCAGAGGAGGACCTCAGTGTCCAGGCTAAGCAATGGAGGGGGAGATGCTCCTTCAGGTATACTGGGACGAGGGCGTTTAGGGCTTTAAAAATCAGCACCAACACTTTGAATTGTGTTCAGAAATGTACTGAGAGCCAGTGAAGATCCTAAAAGATAGAGTTGTGCTTTCGTTTTGGAGCTCTGTTAAAAGCTTTCGTTTTGGAGCTCTGTTGTTTGGTTAAAAATAAATAAATCCACTGAAGTGCAAGATTTGCTGCCAAAGATATTAATGGACTGAATCAGGGGTGGAAAACCTTTGACCCTCCAGATGTTGCTTGACTACAACTCCCATCATCCCTGACTGCTGGCTACGCCCATGTTTAACTCTCCTAATAAAACTTGGTTGTGATCATGCCCTAGATAGATAGATAGATAGACAGACAGATACATTTTATTCTTGGGACAAAAGGGGAGCTAGCTTTTTCTGAGCTTCATCCCAGCCTAGAAGATGAGCTCAACATGTACGCAAGTGTGGTGAACTCAGGGGATTTACTAAGCATCAATGAAAGCATTTTATTGTGCGCTCCAATGCTGTCATCCAGTTAGCTAACAAATATGATAGGTTTTTAACCTAATCCACCGTGTCCTTGCCAAAGCTCCTTGAGTATTACGTCACCTTGCTTTGGGCCAAGAGTCTGATTCCCCCAGATGGTCATCACAGAGCTGCTGACAGGTCTTCTGACTGAGACACCAGAGAACAGGAACTCTCCCGTTTATCTAGTACTACTGACAAAGGGGGAGAGAACTGCTGATATGCTTATGCAAAAGCACTCTATCAGGCATTACATACTGTCTGTGTTCTCGGAATGTTTGGGGTGTGATAAATCAGAGCACATGCTTTCTGACATCTTCCTGCTTTTTTGCCACAGTGTAGAGTTTCCCTCAGTTGAAACCAGGGTGACAGAAAAAGATGTGGAAAAAGCCAAGTGTGACATCATCAGCCAACTGGTAGCAGTCACGGAACAATAAATAATACTTTGTAGGCTTGTAAAAATGAATCCCAGATAATATGCACTCCATAATTCCTCTGATCTGCACATTTGACCTGTTATGCAATCTATGATATTAAATATCAACCTGCTCTATCAAATATTGGGGATGATGGCTGCTTGGAAGCATGGAAGGCGGAAGAGAAGAACATCACAGCCTGGCTTGGACATCAAACAATATTGCAATGCAAAGCCCCATTTACTATATGTGTTCATACTGTATTATTTAGTCATTCATTCATTCATTCATTTATACAATATCTATTTTATTTGCCTTCCACTATGAATGTATCAGGAAGTTTTTAATATTTGACATTTTATTATTTTTTATATTTTACTGGAAGCCACCCAGAGTGGCCGGGGAAACCCAGCCAGATGGACAGGGTATAAATAATAAAATTATTATTGAATGAACATGGCGCTGTGCAGAAGGACATAAGCAAAAAGGAAGGAAGGAAGGAAGGAAGGAAGGAAGGAAGGAAGGAAGGAAGGAAGGAAGGAAACCCAACAAGCCTTTCACAACAACAGTGATGACTTGTAGAACCCTGGAACTGAAGGCTGGCCAGACCTGGCAGCACATGGCAAGAAGATGCTACAGCCCAAACCTCTATGTATATCACTGGGAGGCCAGTCACTGCCTCTCAGCCTAACCTTCCTCACAGGGTTGTTGTGGGGATTAAATGAGGAGAGAAGAGAACTCTGCATGCCACCTTGAGCTTCTTGGAGAAAAGGGCAGCATCTAAGTCCAGTAAATAAATAAAAAATATATCACACCATTGATATGCATGACACTTTACAGAGTGTTAAAGGGAATAGCCCCTGGCCTGGGGAACGTACCCTCTGAAGCCCGACCCAGAGGAAACAACAGCAATGGGAGGGAGGAGGACTAGGAAGCAGTATCTAGGGAAGAATATACTTCATGACAGATACATTTACCTGGGCTTACTTACGTGGGGTAAAATAGTTGTACCAAAGGCTTCATGGAAACGGTGGGCCTTTGAGCAAGGAAGCCTTGGGAATTTGTTCTTTTGTGAAGAACCAAAGGTGTTGCAACAACAGGGCAAACCAAGCATGCACTTCTCTTTTATCCAGAGGCAGCTGAGAAATCCGTTGTCAGTTGGACAGAAGAAAGATTTGTTTTAAATGGAATGTGTTTCATGCAGTTTTAGGTCTTGTGGCCCAGTCTCTCATGGAGGACAGCTCCAATCACATTGGCCACCCACACATTACTGAAACCCTGATCATGCTGAATTCCTGGACTCAGGGAAGTCTGTCTACATATAGAGACTGCCTCACCTCTGACACTTCCCTTTTAATGTATTGTTTTTTGGCATGCTGATCAGCTTTATTTGTGACTGGTATCTGTGGTATTTGTGACTGTCATGTATCATCTAGATGAGCTTCCTGCTTTGCAGGGGGTAGGACTAGATGACTCCTGAGTGCCTTTCCAACTCTACAATTCTATGATCCTTCAAAGCTTCTCCATGTGTCTAGTGCATATGCATAGCAAAGAGAATCTTTCCAAAAATCCTTCTGCGTATAAACAGCTGATACTCAGATTTGCTGCTTTCCAAATAGTCTCAGTTGCAGCAGTGTAGTGTGGGTTGTAGCGGGGGGCAAGCCACTAATGCTATCTGAGTGACCCCCCTACTAGCCTGTAGACTGAAGAGAAGCCTGGTCTCAATAATTTGTCCTTGTGAGCACAAGGAAGGTAGATGGAGCCCACTGCCCGGCCTACACAGAGCCTCCTCAGTTTCCAGCTTCTGCCAGGGAAGTGGCAGCAAGGCCACACTGGGCTCCAGGGCACAGAGACCCCCAGAGGCAGGCAGGCAGGGAAGGTTGGGGAGCAAAAGATGGGACCTGCCAGGATGTGCCTAGGCAGCGGCAGCCTGTCACAGTCCGGTTCATAGGCGATCAAAGTCCCGGCTGGGGACGTCGGGAACGGGGGCAAGATGGCGGGGTGGGAGCAGGAACGGGAGTCCAGAAGCCAGGAGGCCAAGAGTTCGAGGGTCAGAGAGCTGGGAGCCAAGAAGCCTAGGGTCCAAGGGTCAGGATGCAAGAAGTCACAAAGTCAAGGGTCCAAGGATCAAGAAGCAAGGAGTCACGAAGTCAAAGGTCCGAGAATCAAGAAGCAAGGAAACATGAACTCAAGGGTTCGAGGATCAAGAAGCAAGGTGCCAAACGCAGCAAGGCAGGGAACGTGTTGCTGTGGCAAAGAGCTGAAGGGAAATGCTGACCTTATATCCCTTCTCGGCTCTTGCCACCAGGTGCTGTGAGTTACCAATCAGCCTCACCTATGCAGCCATGCCTTGCCTCTCTAGAACAAACTTAGGAAGGCCCCAGTCCTACAAAGTCCTACTGGTCATAGGGCCTGGCTCCTGCATGCACTCCTGACACAGCCCACCAACGGACTGCTCTGCTGCCTTCACCAGGGTGGGGTGGGGATCCTCGCAGAAGCTGGCGCCTGTGTGGGGACGCCTTGTTGTATCCCCATAGAATTTGGCCATGGCCCCCAGACCTCGGCCCGCTGCTCAGTTGTGCTTCCAGCCCATGGAATGGGAAGTGTGTGTGAGAGAGAATGGCAATATATTAATGCGTCCAGGAGCATGCATGGGGCATCAAGATAGAGGGACCAGCTACCTTGCACAGAACAAAATACTTGGATCAGAAGAGACCATCGAATACTGGATATACTCTGTGGGCCTTGCCTTCATATTAAAGGGCAGCTGAAACAATCTGCTCCATTTTATGGAAATTAGATGCAGCTGTTGCGCTCCTGGCAAGTTGTTCCTCCAGAAATATTGGATATCCCGAGTCTATAAATACTGCTGCCAATATATATTTAGTTATATCTGTGTTTATTTAAAAGAAACATAAATGGAGGGTCCTTCCCCACCACTCAGGGAGCATTTTGAAAGACAAACTATGTGAGTTTCTCCCATTCATCCCCTTTCTCTCTGTTTTGGCCTACTGTAAGATTTTCAATTTTGGAACAGCCCTTGTTTGAAACTTGCATGGTAACGTAATAAGAAGTGGGTTGCGCTGCAGATGAGAGATTTGGCACGGGGAGGAGTAGGAACAAGTGAGGCCATTGTATCTCTCTGAAGAATGTATGTTCTAGGATCAAAAAACCCTTTGGTGTGAGTGAAGGGGTAAGGCATTTAAAGAGTCGCTCATGCATTGAAAAGTCTAGAAATTATAGATTAAGGTTCCCATCTTAACTTCTGTGCCATGCAGACTTTAAACACTCCCTATAAACACTCCCTACATCTTGGACTCACTTCCAACTTAGCCTTCATGTGTCCACACTACAGCAGTGAGGAGGATGGCTACTTATGCCTGATTCTCCTTAAGCTGTAATTTTTGTGTGTGTGACCTGAAAAGTGGGGGGGGGGGGATTGGGAGTGGATACAAATAAATGCTAGTGGGAACACAGTAAATGTGTGCTTAGAATTCATTTGTGATGATCCAGCAATTGGGTGATAACTGGGCACAGGGGGAGTGCATCGTCTTTTGTCACCTGAGGTGAATCAGGAAGTGTTGTCCCCCCCCCCCGCCACTGCCATGCCACACCACCCCTACTGAAGACTCCCATATCTAGGTTATGTGGTGGTGCAGGTTCCAATGAGATCTCAGGCAGATCTTGCCAGAACTTGGTGCTTATGGAAGTTCTGCTTCTCCACTGGTGCTTTTTCTCCACCAGCAGTTGAGGTGACATAGTAGACAAGGCTCCCGAAATAGCTGCTTCACCCCATCTCATGGGTGGGCTGGCATCTGATTGCGGGAAATGGGAAAGGGGGAAATGTTCCTTCTCTCCCTTTTCAGTCCATAAAAATGGCAGAAAGACAGGCAGTTCTTTCAAAGTTCTCAAGGACAGGAAGTCACAATACAAAGCTGCCCAGAAGAAATATATCTTTTCATTTTGCTGTTAGGATTATTGTTGCTTTGATCTAATTTGCTTGCATGTTTCTAGCTATGCCTCAGCTTTGTGTGTGTGTCTGTGTGTCATATCAAAGACATCACATTTTGCTGGAAATATCCCTTAAACTCTTCAGCTTTTTGAAAAAACAAACAAAATGAATGTTCACAAAGGTAAGGACACCATTTATTTAACATTTTGACAAAAAAGTGTGACTAGTGCCTTCGTTGAACAGATGCTTTGAGGTAAAGCAGCATTCCCATTATATTTTATAATATTTCTTATCAAGTTCTTTATTCACTACTGCCAGGTTTGAGAATGCTGTTAGCTGGGCCTCCTGTGGTGGCCACCCCATAGTAGTGCAGCTGACAGCATCTGCAAACCTGGCAGTAGTGAATAAAGATCTTGATAAGGGAGGGAGAAGGACCTTCATTCTGTCTGGCAACATACTAGAAGGGTAAATCAAAATTACATTGGGAGAAATGTTGGTCCAAATCGGTAAAATGCAGTGTAAATATGTGATGTAATCCAAGTCCATTAGAGTTTTCATGGCAATGTGACCCACAGTATACAAAGTGGAGCTGGAGTCTCTTTTTGGATAAAACGGGTCCCTTCGCTTTAAAAAACAAACAAAAAAACCCAACAACTAGAAATTGTTCCACAGAGTTGTATGCAATTCAAGACAGCAGCCCAAGTTGCCTATTGAAAATGGGATTGTCATGGAAGTCTATTTCATAGGAAATCTAAGCTTAGATTGTTTGTCATGCCTGCCCCCCCTGTCTGTCTGTCTGTCTGTCTGTCTTTCTTTCTCTCTCTCTCTTCTGTTTTTATGGTATACACAGATATGTTGTGGGGTCAGCTGAAACATTATACTGTAATTCAGCCCCTTAGGTTGGCAAGTATCACCTTAGATTAGAGTCACGACATTTCATGGACAGCTTTTTTGTGCTCCTAAATTCGGGATCTTGAAAAGAAGTCTCTTATTTCTGGGTGGTCACTGTCGAGGTAGCTTCAAGCATACAAAATATAAAAAGTATGCATGAAATATGCCAGTATATTAAATTAACATCCTGCAAAAAGCTCCCTTTTTAAAATCCAGATGCTTATATTGCTTTTGACAGACTCTCGGCGGTAAAGTTTTAACTTTAAAGAAGGAGCTTTCTGTTTCTGTTTTCAAGTTAAAAATAATGAAAGGAAAACACACTGAAATTCCCACATTATTAAATAAAACATTTAAATGGCCGAGGGCCAATAATTGTCACGCCATGAACAAATGCCTTACGGTAATATGTTCCATAACTGTTTGCTAAAAACTACCAATTTTAACACATTTGCACATGATTAGACACAATAAAAAGTTACTTATTGAAGCCAGTGAGACAGAAGACTTGTGCCCAGGGGAAGGAAAACTTCACTGCACAACTCAACGAGAGAGGTGGTTTTGAAATAAGTTCCATGCTGTGAAAACAGATCATAAATACGCAGGCACTGTGTGATTGCCTTTGTTCTTCTGGTCAGGAGTTCATAACACTGCCACTTCGTGACTGCATCCTGGGGGATTTAGGAATAAAAGAATTTTTAACAATAAGTATTGGGTAAAACAAGCATGACCCTAGACAAAAGGTATAATTAAAACATCATTTTAATATTTTAATCCTTCTTTTTTAAGAAAAGAGAAATCAGAAATGTATTTTGTCAAACTGTATGGATTAAGGTTGATTCTAATGCATGCATTTAGATTTGTGGTTTAACTTTTAAAGGTTTGGGTGCCATTTTGCATTCTTATGAAATTGATGGGGTCGCTTCACTTATTCTCAAGCCATCCTAGGAGGGAAGTTATGCTGGGAGATGGGTGATTTGTCCAAAATTATCCAGGGTGCTTCACTGATGGAGGGAAGTTTAAATCCACATGGTCCTGGCCAAATCCAATTCAATCCACCATAGTACATTGGCTTTCTTATTTAGTCCTTTGACAAATCTTGTGGAATCATGATGGGGGGGGGGGTTAGACACCATATTTCATAGTAAATTACGGTTTGACATCAAATGATGCTGATGACCACATCATAGTATTAGCCAATGAAGACTTACCATATTTTTCACTCTATAAGACGCACCAGACCACAAGACGCACCTAGTTTTTGGAGGAGGAAAACAAGAAAAAAAATATTCTGAATCTCAGAAACCAGAACAACAAGAGGGATCGATGCGCAGTGAAAGCAGCGATCCCTCTTGCTGTCTGGCTCTGTGATCGCTGTGCAGCCTGCATTCGCTCCATAAGATGCACACACATTTCCCCTTACATTTTAGAAGGGTAAAAGTGAGTCTTATAGAGCAAAAAATACGGTATTTTGAATAATTTCTATTTTTGTCTTTCATGCTGGGACAACTTAGTGCAAGGTAATGCATTTGAAAACGCTGTATTTAGACCCCAGCTCCAATTAGGGTATGATATTAATTTCATCTTCACGTTTTGTTTTGAGTAGTCTGGTTAATGTAGGATGTTTATATTTAGGATACAATTCCCAAACATTTTTAGAGAACATTTTTCCTTCCTAATACCCAGCTTCCAGTAATATTCCTGGTTAATGAGCTTCAAGTTCCTGAGCAAAAGTCCACCTTCAAGAAACAAGCAGCAGAATCTTAGCTCTCTGTGCACAGAAGCAGATGACATTTCTGGAAATGAATGATTGAACATGCACTAGCTGTGGAGCATCTGCACGACACATCAGCACGCCTCGTGGCATACGCTAGTGATGTCAACACGCCCAGCAGCAAGCTCAACGCCGCCTCTGAGACCAGCTCTCTCAGCTCAGGCAGGGAGACTGCTGGGCAGTGAGGCAGGCAGCAAACCTAGTCTGTCCCAATTGCCCAATGTCAGGAACAAACACTGCAGATTCTGCCTCCGACCCGTAATTGCACAGAGAACCTGCAACAAGGCTGAGCATCCCTGGATCCCGATGAGTTGTAGTTTGCCCCATGGCAAAACATATTGGTACCCATGATGCCTATAACAGCTCCAGGAGAGATCTGGATTGGTTCTGTATTGACCCTTTAAAACCCACAGGGTATCCAATCTCAATTGCACCCTCAGTGCCACCAGTTTAAGGACAAAGATGCACTAAAATCAGAATGCTCAATTTACGCAGACAGTAAACCAAAATTAAACTCTGCTGAGTGCCAGCTCAAACTTTGCAATTGGTGGCGGATGGGTCAACCTTTGGAAAAGTAACTACTCTGTTTCTGGCTGCCAAGCCTGAGACACTGAATTAGGGTCTGTCTTTCAAAAACTGCTGAGTGCTTACAATCTGAGAAAACAAGCTCTGTAACAGCATTTTAAGAAGGCCATCCAAAATCAATGGTTGTTTTAAATAATATTGGTTTAGTTTTCAGAGATGCTGGGCAACTGTAGCTGCTATTGAGTTCAAATGGAGGTGTTGATACTCAACACTTCTTAATCCGAGACGACTTCTTTTCATTTGCTTTGCAAAAAGAAGGTCCAGTGTTCAGGATACGGTATGCTTTCTCCCCGCATCCCCAGCTGAAATAAGCTATATTTCTTAGCAGTGATATTGTTGCATAGCTCATGAATGGTTTGAGAGAGCTTCCTCAAAACATGCTGCTGAACTAGAAATATTAATAGCAACCTAAAAAATATTGCACAACTTCTGAGTAAACATGGTTAGGATAGCAGCCTCAGCCATTAAGGACACACAGTAAATGAATGTGCTCTCTATTTTGTGCTGCAAATTAGCAAAGCCTATTCATCCTCCAGTAGCTGCATGCCTGATGACTGTGGTTTCCTTTCTCCCATAGCTGCTGGACAATGTTCGGAATGCTGTTGTTCGGAATGCTGGGAATGCTGCCGAAATCCAAAAATAACCCAATTCAGGTATGCAGGCCAATATCAACATTTCCCCCTGAATATATAGGCGTTTCCTGGAGTCTGGAAATCCTAGCTTCCATCTCTTTTAGTCAATGCACTTCACAGAAAGACATTTCTGCCCAGCAAGGTGCGAACACATTACTTAGTAGTCGCAGAAGATGACAGCAACGTGTGCGTTCACCTGCACCCTGCTGTCTTGCATCATCGTTGCTGGCAAATGGTGGTGTACATCTTTCAAGAGAGCCAGGATCACTCCCTTCTACAAGGATGCATTGAACACCCCCTGAATCTGCTTGCTCATAGCCCCTCTGCAAATTTTTATAATCTGAGTGGGACAAGGGGCAAGGAGACATGTTGCTGGCCAGATTATCGCAAGGACCTTGTCTGTTGTGGTTTGCAATAAGAGCACATTAGGCATAGGAGCCAATTCCTAGGGACTGTGGGGACTTCAGAATAAAATATTTGAGGGGAACGGGCCCCCACAAAGTTGATGGGCACTCCCATTCCAATAGTTTGTGTGCACTGCATCATGTGATTTATTACAGATGGTGGGGCTTACCTGGGCCCCACAATTTTTTATTCAAGTTGGCATCCCTGCTGCTGACCTGCTTCTTCAAAATGAAAAAATAAAAAAAGCAAAGGAAGAAAATCAATCTATATAAAAACTTGAATTGACTTCATGGGCAGGAGAAATTACAGGTTTTCTGCAGTCACACATTTTCACTAACTCAGAAGTCGGTGAATTACAAATCCGAATGTTTATTTTAGATGCAGTTAATAACTGTAATACAAGTATTCTATCTAATTAACTTACAAGCAGTACAGGGAAAGTATTCCTATTTTCACATGCCACTTAATGTTTCCAGAGAACAAAGAGTTTGAGTCTTGGTTCTGATGTCATCTGTAGGGTGAACTACTCTTTGAAAGGAGGAGGAGGAGGAAAAATGAAAAAGCGAAGCAAAAATGGAGGTGGGGGGAGAGATTAGTAAAAGAAAAGAAGCCAGTATGTTCCATGCAGAACTTTCTCCTGGGGACTAGCCTAGATGGTGAAGCTTGAAGTGTTTGGTGAATATTAATAAGATGAATTGATTTTCTCACAGGTTTATTGTCTTTTCCTTCTGTGTATGATGCTAGGGAAAAAGAGGAGCTGAGCTACAGTCAGCTACAGTGCAGTTTTTAGGAAATATTAAAATGATCTCTAGCAGAGGCAGATTTAGGGCAGTGTGACTGTTTCCACCACACTGGACACTGAGCTGAGGGGTGCCACAACTACGACATATTGAATCGAGCAGAATGGAAACAAAATTTGGGCCTCACACAGGGCAGCACTGAAATTTGGAAGACCAAAGTCCTTCCCTGTCTCCAGGATTCATATAAGGCAGTTTACAAGGAGTCCAGTAGGCATCTGATGGGCAAGCAACAGAAGCCCTTGAGACCCTGGAGGTTTTCAAACAATAAACATCAACCTCCATTTAGGTGGTCCACAAAGAGGTTGTGGAATAGTCAAGAAACTCTGTACTTTGCCCTGCACTTGAGAGAGAGAGTCCACCAACCAACAATGGAGATCAAGGCCATTTTGACTGTCTAACACAAGGCCCTATTCCAGGGTCCAGGGTTTTCATAATATGGTGCTGGGATGGTCTAAAATGGCCCTTAGCAGCAGCCTGGCCTAGAGCCTGGGATTTTCAAAACACAGTACTAGTTTTGACAATGGCTACATTCATACCATAAACTTTAAGCACTATGATACCACTTTGAATTATGGGAGCTGAAGTTTGTTAAAGGTGATGAGAATTGTAGGAGACTCCTTATTCCGCACAGTGCTACAATTCTCAGAGTTCCCAGTGAATAGGGATTGACTGCTAAAACACTCTGGGGAATAAGGGTCTCCTAACACATCTCAGCATATGGAATAAGCTACAACTCCCAGAATTCTTTGGGGGGAAGCCATGACTGCTTAAATTGGTACCATAGTTTTTTAAATGCATGCTGTGAATGTGGCCAGTGAGACTGGTGCTGAAGATAAAAAGTTTATTATATTGTCTTGCAAGATGCCCAGCAATTTCCAAGTGACCCACATGTGGGGGGGGGGGAGTGAGCTCGAGGGCCTATGGAGAGGAGTGTCAGATTAGGAATTTATATGATTCTGCCCTTCCTCATTTCATTTTTCCTCAGCATCCTTCATCCTGTCAAGCAAATAAATAAGAGTTTGCAGTTGCCGAAAGTCTAATTATTTGTCCTGATGCCAAGTCTCTGAAGGTGGACAAATTGCTAGTCCAAGGATTCCTTCACTGAATATTCAAGAATCACTTCTGCCTGGTTTTTACTGACCACACTCCAATTATAATATTTGCCAAAGCCAAGCGGAAGGAGTTATGCACACCAGGGAAAACACATTCTTCTGTTTTGATTTCTTTTTTTTGACAACAAAATATTTTTATGCTGCTTTTTTTACATCTCAGTAGAGGACACACTCTACACACAGAGAGAGAACACTTTTTTTTAAAAAAAAGCAACTGTCTTTTAAATTTTTAAACACTTATTTTTAGTAACTTTTACTGCGGGAAATAACAGGACGAGAAAATGATTCATGTATAGAGAAGTAAGCAAAGTAGGTGCAAGTAGTGACTTTAAATTGGACATTAAACTAATCCAGGGCTGTACCTTAATAAAGGCTAGAGCTGGGAATTCTTATGGATTTTCTAGCTCATTGCTAGGATGACAGAGAAATGCAATAAATGTTCTATTACTTACACAAGCTGCTAGTTTTCAGAAAATTAGTCACCAGTGACCTTTTACCCTTTGTCTTGCTCCCCCCCCCCACAGTAAATGCAAATGAAGCTCCAGGTTTATTTGATATAGTTTCTCTAGTTTATGCAGTTAGACTCACCATTGTTATGCTGCTCCCATTTTCAGCATTAAAGTTTTTTTTAAAAAAAATAAATTGTTTGTATGCCTTTTACAAACGAAAAAGTCAAGTCCTAGTACTTGGCTAAGCCATCTCAAATCCAGATCATCTATTGAAAGAATAATCACCATTCGAAATACAAAACTTAACTTCAGCTCATTGTGCAGGAAAAATAACAATATTTTATTTGAGTACTGAAATTTAACATTTATATTCAGTTGAAGGAGGCACATAGACTGGGCTGGAGAAGGAGGGGGGGGTGAAGGTTTACGTCGCTCTGTGTGTGCCAACTCCATGGTGGAATTATATTGATTAGTTTTCCAGTTAGCAGGTAGACCTCCTTCTGACCCTATTTTCAGGGTCACTAGATCATAATGCGATAGCACTAAGAGGCTGACGTCCCTCCCATATTGGTTTCTGAGAAAAGTATGGACACTGGGACAGGGAGAAATCACACTCTCATTTATTTATTTATTTAGGGAGGCATAAATGCATATATAAATTGCATGCACAATGTAATAGCATGTGGCTGTGCCACATATAAGATAGAAAAATTAATCCAGCCTTCAGCACAGAGAGACCTTTAAAAATTGAATCTTGCCCAACCCTGCTCTGTCTTGTCTAGATCAGAAATATAGCTGTACATAATCTCTACATAGCTATAGATACAAAATGTTGGCCTTCATATTATATATTATGATAGATAGATGGGTAGATAGATAGACAGATAGATATAGATATATCTGCACCTGAGAAATGCAACTTTCCCCAGGGAACTTTTATATAACTTTTTGTTATTCTTCAGCTATTTGCACATCAAGCGAATAAAGAATCCTCCCTAAAAGAGGGGAAATACCTTTATTTCCCTCTTCCTCTGGGTGTCAGACATATGCACGGCTGTTTATTTGTGGGAAATAATTTTGTGAAAGCTCCACGCAGGGTTCATAGCTGACATTTTCCATGGCAGGTGCGCAACCCTGGAGAAAAAGCAAAGAACAAGCAAAGAAAGTGTCTAAAGAATGCTTTTAGGTGCTATTTCTGATTGTTATTTGAAGCGTACAGTTGACCTGAGTTCTGTAAAGGCACAAAGTCTGGACGCAAGGACTCAAATATCCTCTCCTTAACGTTGGACCTTTCAGTATGCCTTTGAACTCGGTGCTCTCTGAACGTGTTGTAACTGTAGGAGAGCGCATGGATGGTCGGTCGGAGTGGGGTTCTTTTAAAAAATGAAAAAGGCTTAGTTTCCAGCAGTTGCAGCAGCTGTTGCATCTGTCTCTGAGTTTCCTTAACTGAAATATAAGCAGGAAGAGAACAATGAAGAACATGTTACTAGTACAATTATCATTTATGCAGGGGTTGTTTTTTTTAAAGAGTCTAGGCAGTGCTGAACAGAAATATTTCACAGCAAATGGCTTCATGCCTTCTTTGGAAAAAGCAATCCATCTCTGGAAAGGAGCAAGGAGAATTCGTTAGGTGGGTAGAAGTCTCTGTCATGTGGCAAATCAGCAAAGGGGATTGGCAAGGTGAGTATTAGGCAGGCTTCTGCTCTGGCACATCGAAGCATAATGTTCATTTGTTAGAGCAAATAAATGTGCCACCAGAGTTAACAGGCAAAGGATGTTCAGAGAATATCTCACCCCCATGTGCACACACATTTTACACAAGTACAGTGGTACCTTGGGTTACACACTCCACTAACCCAGAAATAGTGCTTCAGGTTAAGAACTTTGCTTCAGGATGAGAACAGAAATCGTGCTCCGGCGGCGCGGCAGCAGCAGCAGGAGGCCCCATTAGCTAAAGTGGTGCTTCAGGTTAAGAATGGACCTCCGGAACGAATTAAGTACTTAACCTGAGGTACCACTGTATTGTTAAAATGTGGAAATGGTATTTCAGAACAGGAAAAAACAAAAATGAGACATTCCTATATATTTCCTGATCAGTTTTGCTTGCCTGATGGAGAAATCTCCCCTCTTCCTCCCCTGAATGTTGTTTTGGGGGTTCTCCCCCCCCAAACAACTTGGTGAGGGATCAGGGGGAGGAGAACAGGGGAACCCTGTCGCACTAGCAAAGGTTCCTGTGCAGACTTCCACTATCAGGACCACTACAGACCCTCTTGATTGTTAAGAGCAGCTCTTGGTAGTGCCACCACACAGAAATTCAGGGTTGGTGGGCTGGTAGAGGGCATTTTCTGTGGCAGCCCCCAAATGTCAGGGACCGTGCTGAGGAGGGCTGCACTGAGGAAGAATGATTGGAGCCACCCCTTCCCGCAATCCTGATCCTGAATCTCCCCAGGCGCAGTAGGACAGCATAGATTTAGAACAATGGTTTGCAGAGGGGCATAGTTCAGAAGGCAGAAGCCGGGAAATACTAGGTGGGAAACAGCTAGCAGAAGAAACACTAGAAGAAAGAGAGTTAACAGATTCACAGTTTCTGGATAGCATCCACCCCCTTCTCCAAAGTCACAGAGAGCTCAGAAAGTGTCAGAACAGAAAACACAGAGGATACAAGTTCAGACTGCAAGACGTAGGAGTGACGTAGATTAATAGGGACGGAAGTGGAGGGGGTAAGCCTTAATTGGGAGCACCACCATTTCTAAGAGATGTGTTCTTTGTTCTCTCACTGTGATTATTGAAGATTCTAACTAGCAAGGTGTTCCTTTCGTTTGATCTCTTATCTACTGCCAGGGGGGAGAAAGCCAATTCCCTGAAGTCACACCCCTTTGCCCTAACCCTTTGAGACTTGATGTAAATATTTTTAGAACTGCTCGCATGCTGGCTATTTGTTTTTTTTAAAAATTGCTGTAAGTCACCCTGGGACCTTGTGGTGAACAGCAGGTAAGAAACTGTTAACTCTGGTGGGGGAATAATGGTAATAATACAGAGAGCTGATGTTGATATTTAAAGCATTATACAGCCAGGGACTCCTATACCTAAAGGACTGCCTCTCTCTGTACGAACTTTCCCAGGTTGTGAGAGCATCATCTGAGACCCTCTGTGTGTATAGGAGAGGTCTAGAGGGCGGTAATGAGAGAACAGGGTTTTTCTGTATTTGCTCTGCACCTAGGAAAAGCTCTTCCCAGCGAGGCCCACCTGCTACCACCTATGTCATTGTTTCAGTGCCAGGCAAAGACTTTTCGCTTGCTGATGGAATTTTGGAAACACCAGTGATTTTGTGTTTTTACTCTGATTTGTGTAATTATCCTTAAGTATTTTTATTCCCATATTTTATTTTTTGCTGTAAATCATTTTGGGACTAATTTGTTGTCAAATTAATAAACTAACTAACTAAAAATGGCCACCCGTGTGGTCCCTTCCAACACAACAATTCTATGATTCTATGAGCTTGTTACACAGCTGCTGTTGCCCTGACACTAGGTATTGTACCAGATTTTCTCAGTTTAGGGTGGTAGGATAGAAGCAGCAAGCATTTCTGTTTGTGTGGTGTTGGTGGTATAAAATTAAATGTATGAAATATATAAAAGCTAACACTTCCATCCACAAGGCAGATAATGAAACGGAACTCTGTTTTTTTTTTTTTCATTTAACATCCTTGCACAGCTTCCTCTTCAACTTTTTGGGTGTGATAGGAAGAGCCTCTTCTCTCCTCATCAGCATCTAAGACCTTCTAATGCAATCTTTCCTTTTCTACTTAAGAAAGATGTATTGGATTCACGGTTTAGTTGTCAGCTTTGCGGCCTGCATATTATTAACAAGACCAAATGACTTTTGATGAAGAGCCAAAAGTGTTACCATGCTAACAATGCCCCCAAATGCATACGGTCTACAGGCAAACAGCTGGTCCTTCTCCAAACTTTGCACAATACAGGTATCACAGAACAGGCTGTCATTACAGGCAGCATGTGTGCCTTCAGTGATGAAAGCAGAGAGCCAGCTGTTCGGTGGCTAGGGTGCACATATTCCAAATGCATGGCCACATACTTGACACCAGGCAATATACAAGTGATGCTGAATTCATAAATTACTGTCAGTCCAGATTAACATCAGTCTATCTCATCACAGCTATCAGGAGAAACTCGCCATTCTATCCCTGCTCGGGTGTTTCGCAGTGAGTAGGCACAGCGCAATATATACAGTGATATACTTGCATTTGGTTGCCTAGATTAAGGAGCAGAAATCTGCAGATTCTCATTTTAAATGCAAATCCTTGCATTCTGATTGTGAGCACATGGCGTTGGACAGCCATCAGCCTCCATAAAAGCATAAACGGGCAGAGGAGAAAAGAGACATCCCCTTACACTGCAATCCTATGCATGTTTATTTGAGGCTAAACTCCATGGATATCAGTGGGACTCACTTCAGAGTAAACATGCATAGGATTATGATGCATGTCTCACAAATGCCATCCTTCCCACCTTCAGAAGAAAAAGGACCTTCAGAAAACAAAGCCAGTTCATATGTTACTGTGCAATATGCTTCTTGCTTTTCTATTACCGGATCCCATTCCTACTGTGAGGGGTCACATATCATTCATCTGCCAATGCTGCTGTCCCCAAGGAGGTATAATTTGCCTATCCCATATGATTTTACTGTTGTTGTTGTTGTTGTTGTTTAGTCATTTAGTCATGTCCGACTCTTCGTGACCCCATGGACCAGAGCACGCCAGGCACTCCTGTCTTCCACTCCCTCCCGCAGTTTGGTCAGACTCATGTTTGTAGCTTCGAGAACACTGTCCAACCATCTCGTCCTCTGTCATCCCCTTCGCCTTGTGCCCTCCATCTTTCCCAACATCAGGGTCTTTTCCAGGGAGTCTTCTCTTCTCATGAGGTAGCCAAAGTATTGGAGCCTCAGCTTCACAATCTGTCCTTCCAGTGAGCACTCAGGGCTGATTTCCTTAAGAATGGATGCATTTGATCTTCTTGCAGTCCATGGGACTCTCAAGAGTCTCCTCCAGCACCATAATTCAAAAGCATAAATTCTTCGGCGATCAGCCTTCTTTATGGTCCAGCTCTCACTTCCATACATCACTACCGGGAAAACCATGGCTTTAACTATACGGACCTTTGTTGGCAGATTTTACTGTTACCCCTGCTTTTTTTCTCTAGAAAAATAGGTGCTGGTACTCACCATGAGGTTGTTACAGTAAGTGCCACACTTTTTAACAACAAGAAAAAAGAGGTGCCGGTACTGTGCACCCCCTGAAAAATGCACTGCCTGTGACCAACATGGGCCTCACTCATGGACCACATCAATCGTGACACATTCATAGATATGTCGGGTCGGCCGGGGGCTAGGACAACCGCTCAGGCATACGACAGGAACGTTTCCAGCCTGTGTCTCCCATCAGCGTGCAGGTCTAGGGAGTTCCGAACCACCTTCCCCAACGATTTATAGTGACTCATGCCTTGGAGATCTTGAGCACAAATTCAGAGTCCAGCAGAAATAAACACAGTCAGAGCTAGGCTGGGGTTGTAAGCACTAAACTACTTTATTAAGCATAAGGCAGAACAAAAGAAAACATGTCTCCTCTCTCTGGTCTTCCTTGGAGAGGAATCAGAAGTGAAAGCAAAAACAAATGGAAATAGTACAGTAAACATCCACTCCCATGATTCCAACAGTCGGTGCTGGAATGCGTAACACAGACATGAGATGACCCAATCCCACATTTCTGCACAGTGAGAGGAATAGAAACCCAACAAGATATAGTTCAGGACCAAGGAAAATTCAAAATGTAGTAGCAGATGGTCCAAACCTC
This sequence comes from Podarcis muralis, assembly GCF_964188315.1. NCBI lineage: Eukaryota > Metazoa > Chordata > Lepidosauria > Squamata > Lacertidae > Podarcis > Podarcis muralis. The sequence continues at coordinate 25,646,958 of NC_135663.1, forward strand.
AACTAGGCTCAATTTCACCTGTGCCACAGAATCTATATACCTTACTTTTCGTGAATAACATGCCCCTGTGTATAAGATGTCCCCTATTTTTGGGGACTCAAATTTTAAAAAATGGGGGGAGATTGCCCATAGTTGTTGAGCTCACTCACCTGCATGGCCAACGCTGCCAGTAGCACACGTCACAGAAGACGCCAGTCGCCCACCCAATTAATGCAACAACAGCCAATCAACAGCAGCCCTTGACACAGCCAACAATCACCAGAACAATTGCTACTGACAATCTCCTTCTCGCGGCAGCAACCAATCACCCGTTCCCACTCTGAACTACCCATGCATAAGACGACTCCAAGTTTTTAACATTATTTTAATGGGGAAAGTCCTCATCTTATACAGTGGTACCTCGGGTTACATACGCTTCAGGTTACAGACACTGCAGGTTACAGACTCCACTAACCCAGAAATAGTACCTTGGGTTAAGAACTTTGCTTCAGGATGAGAACAGAAATCGTGCTCTGGTGGCGCAGCAGCAGCGGGAGGCCGCATTAGCTAAAGTGGTGCTTCAGGTTAAGAACAGTTTCATGTTAACAATGGACCTCCAGAATGAATTAAGTTCTTAACCCGAGGTACTACTGTACACGGAAAAGTACAGTAAGAGTGGGGCTTTCATCACTGTTACCACAAGTCTCTGGAATGACCTCTTCCTATGTGAGATCATAAGCCATGTATCTGTGATGGCATTCCATGATGCAAACTCATATATTGTGGATGGAATTTAGCAGTTAAGTTACATGTGATCGAGAAAGAGCATATGGTGGCATTCAACTACACTTTACTCAGAGTCATCCCATTTCAATTAATGAATATGACTAAGTTGTCTGCATTCATTTCAATGAGTCTACTCTGTGTAAAACTTAATTGACTATCACCCGTAGTTGTAGGCAGACTAGGAACAAAGCATCACCTGTCTAACTGGCGCCATCGTTCAGTTTAGTATATGGGGGAACAGCAACACAATTGAAATGGTGTTCCAAGGGAAATGGCTGCTTGTGTCTGAACAACAATGGTTTTTCTAGCAAATATCTAATGAATAGTCTAGCAGGCTCCCTTGTGTAGCCAGCAATTAGGTGCTGCCCACTAGTATTCACACCACAAAGATTAACTAGCATAAAGTTGCAGCTTACTCTGAAATGCTCCATTTGAGTCATTAAATTAGCAAGTTGAATCAATCACTGTTTTCCACATGTAATTATACAGTGTCAAAACTGGTTACAACAGTTGACCGTTAGATGACTGCGATTGTTCAATTAATGGAATGAGAGGATTCTCCTTTCTATAACAAAATATACTGTCATTTAAATTGGTGTTGTTTTCTGATTTTAAAAAGATGCCTTGTTCTTAGTACTCTCTTGTAACCCTTTTCTCTTTTTTAGTTCTTTTAATTTCTTAGAGACAGCACAGATTATTTTTTTCTGTCATATACCTTTTCCAAAACAAAGACTTGTGTTGCAGTCAGGGATTGGTAAATCTGTCAATTCCCATTTCTCCCAGTTGCTCATTTCTTTCAAATCTTAAGTTTAGTTTTCTGTTTCCACATCAGTTTGCGATATATATTTTTTTAAGTGCTTAAAATTAACCAGCATTTTAGTGAGAATTTCTCCTAATATACACATTTGTAGCTGTATAAGATGAGGACACATTTGGCCTAATCACATTTTCACAAATCAATTTCCCCTTAAACAGGCACCCCCAAACTCGGCCCCCAGATGTTTTGGGACTACAACTCCCATCATCCTTTGCTAACAGGACCAGTGGTCAGGGTTGATGGGAATTCTAGTCCCAAAACATCTGGAGGGCTGAGATTGGGGGTGCCTGCCCTAGAATAAAGCATTCTTGTAGATTATTTTTACTAATACGTGCATTTTTATGGGCACTTTATTTTATTTAATCTAATTTATATAGAGCTTAGTAAAACAAAAGATCTCTAAGAAGTTGACAAAATTGTCTAAAATATTCATTAAAAACAAGTTTCTGGGGAAAAAATCAGTAAATTTTTTTAATGCTAGTATAGTGCACAATTTTTACACATTGCTCAGCTGGAGAACTGCTTTGCAAAATTCAGAGAAGAGCAGATTTCAAAGGATGGGTGTGTTTCAGTTTTCGTGTTATTTCAGAAACTTATAATTAAGTACCGGTAGGTCTTTAAATGAAAACTAAACTGAATTTGTCCCCCAGTTCTAGTTGCTTAGGGATGAACATATTCCCCTACTACACCACCTGAAGATGGTCCTTAATGTTCAAAAGGCCCAATGCAAGCAAGATTGTCCTTTCTCACATCCATTTTTGGAACCTATTATTGATCTATGTATTTGTATTTTGTTGTGCAGGTGGCTTGCCGGTCGGCTGTTTTGTTCCTCTTTTGAAATGGATGGTGTGTTTTCTGCTGCAAGCAAGGCAGCTCTCCTCCGTCCATTGTTCCTACGAACATTGTAGATACAATTTACTTGGGATGGAGCTTGTGGAACAACCAAATCCACGGAGGCACTAGATTTATACCCCTACATCTTATCAGGAAGATTGTGTATAAGAGCTTGCTCAAATGCCATTTTTTCCCCACCCTCTTGACCCAAATTCTTTTCTACGCTCTGCCCCAATATTATTTTTCATAAGTCAGGAAACGTTTCCCATATGTCTTGCCACACTATCCAAAGGGACTCTGCAGCTGTACTTTTTGTACTTTATCATGTTCAGACTGACTCTGAAGTGCAGACCCCTCCCAGTGACAGTGCCCCATGCGAAAGATCATAACAACACATTTTTGGCACGTTATTGTTCTTCCTTTCTCTCTTTGTGTCAAAGCTCCTCAATGCGCTCCCTCACTCTCTTGGCATATAGAATGAAATGAACCCTATTTCACAAGTTTGAGTAGAAATTTGCTATAAACGAACAGCTGAAGAAATAAACAGAAAAGTCTCTGTGTATCTCATTTATTGTCATCACAAAAGTGAATGTAGGTGCACGGCTCTCATAACACAACCCACCAGCCAAGAGTAACTTACAGAAATAAGCAGAGCCACTACAGAGGTTGAAGGGCACTGCAGTTCAGTAGGTGCAGTTTGCGGAAAAGGCAAAGAAGGGTGAGAAGAAAGGCAAAGGCTGGAATCCCATGCATGCTGACGTGGCTGGCATGAAGCCCTATTGAAGCCAGTGGATTGACTTCTGAGTAAATGCGCATATGATTGAACTCTGAAAGCAAGATGGTGAAAGAAGTACAGTGGTACCTCGGGTTACATACGCTTCAGGTTACAGACTCCGCTAACCCAGAAATAGTACCTCGGGTTAAGAACTTTGCTTCAGGATGAGAACAGAAATCGTGCTCCGGTGGTGCAGCAGCAGCAGGAGGCCCCATTAGCTAAAGTGGTGCTTCAGGTTAAGAACAGTTTCAGGTTAAGTACGGACCTCCGGAACGAATTAAGTACTTAACCCGAGGTACCACTATAGATGAGATCAGAGAGAAGAAAAGTCCCAAAAGGGTCGTGTTTGGATGATTAGGGAATGTTGGAGAATTCCATGAAATGGGAACGGAAGCATAAATTGTGGGTGTTTGTTTATTTGTCCCATTTTGGAAATGGAAATCATCCCAGTCAACGCTGTTCCCATCTCCCCTTTTGCATTGTATTTTTGCTAGGAGCTGAACTGCAGCAAAATGGAAACATTGCTGTATGCAGTGAACACACGCCAGACGGGAAATTGATGCTTTCTTATATCCCTATTTGTGATGGAGGTGAGATTTACATTGAGGAGTTAAGAATATGAGGGAGGCATGGAGTGAGAGAAGAAGGATGGGGCAAAGATAAACTTTGCTGCTGCCTCATAAGTGTGGGAGAAGTGAAGGGGGCAGTGGAGAAGGGATTTAGGCTTTCATTGTGAGCATAGGGAATGTGAGGTGACTGGGGAGGTAGGCAACTCAATTCACTTGCTTTCTACAATCCCTTGCAACTGTTCAAAAAAGGCTACAAAAACAGGGGGGAAATTGAGGGTTCGATGGGATTTATCCCCAGGTAAATGTATAAAGGATTGCAGCCAAAAAGAGCATTACAGTAATCAAAATACAAAACAGCAAATTGCACTCAGACTTTGATTTGATCAATAGAGGAAAGAATGAATTGTAGTGATATTCTTAAAATGTGTTTTCTTGCTCCTCGTAGTGCATTGAGCTCCTACCTACATGGCTTCCATGAGCACCACACAGTACAAACTGGCATGCAGAGTCTGGAAAAATGAATAGCTGAATAAATACCTCACTTTGAAAGCATAATCGATCATAAATGCATTCCATGTCATTTTGCCTTTCTAAAACAGATTAGTGAAGAGTGTTAGAGAAGCCACTACTTGCTTCTTTCAAAATATGCTCAGAAATAATACCTAACACATTCTATTGAATTCTGGATGTGGTTCAGGAAAAGAATAATCTCGCATAACTGTGGCACAAGAAAAAGCCCCATTGCTTTTATATTGGCTGTCAATGTGGAATCAATTTACGGCTTCACCCAGGGCACCTAGATTTGAGAAGCACATTCAATGTGCTGTTGAAGATGCTTGAATAAAAACCATCCATATTGGGTGGGAGAGTGCTTTCAGCGAAACAAAAAACAGAAACAACAGGGTGTAGTTCAACCCTAAAATGTATGTATTCTAAGAATTGGACCCTATGTGTGGAATTCTGCCCATGAGACTCTACCACTGGTGGAAAGGGGTAGCTGTTTTGGGGGTGGGTTTTTTTGCCAATTTCTCGGTTCATCTGAGAAAATGACAGTGTGTTTATTCACATACAAGACTATGAAATCTGATGCTGTATGACTTGAAGCAAAACATAGTTTGTATCAATTTATGTTGTCAAAGTACTGCAAAGCCCATGATGCAGCGGTCTATAATTAAAACAAATTCACAAGTAACTTACTGTTTATGTGACCTTAAACTACAAAACCCATAAGGCAATCTGACTGTGACTGATAACATCCAGATTAATTTTTCTCATCTGGATATTCTCATGGGAATATCAGCACAAATGTAAGCAAATAAAATTTGCATTCTGAACAACTTTGCTGCTGACGATCAGGAACTGGAACTGCAAAAAATGCAATTCCTTCAAAGGTTTTTGCATATATCTAATTTGACCAAGAAAACAGGAAAGAAACACAGGTCAGGACCTTTAATGCAAATTCATTTATTACACACACACCTGCCCCCATTATCAGAATGTGGTTGGCTGGGGAGAGCTCTGCATCACAGGCATCCATATTCTCATGTTCTCATACAGACCACAAAACTCCGATTTCTAAAAAGAATGCTTTATTGGCTACAGTCATACAGGTGCAAATGATGGTTACTTCAGTCTGGTACTCCTATTATTCATAGTTCATGTCTGGGAGAACCATCATCATCTTAAGCAATGGGCAGTCCTGGCCGGAATGGACTAAGTAAAGCTTTCCTCTGGAGTTCCAGCTCCTTCCATTTCTGGTAATCTCCATGGTGTCATTCAAAGCCACCGAAGAGTTTCATAAATGAGCAGGGATTTGAAATTGGGCACACAACTCAAGCTCTTATAATGATATTTCAGGTGATAGTGGAGAAGCAGGCAAGAATGGATAAAGCACATGAAGAAAAACACAGGTTTATCTGTTCTGTTTTGCTACAACAATCACTCATTGTGAAGACATTTGATGCCATGCAACTTTTATAAGTGAAATGAAGAGCGTAAATAGTAGGTGATTGACAGGGAAATTGCACTGAAGAGGACAAACCAGACTAGACAGTCTATCAGAAATTGTCTGACCGCTGACAGATGTGTGGAAATGAATCCAAAGAAACCCTCAGCCCTGGCTGTAGCATCTGCCAAGCATCCAGATGCTGTTAGTGAAGCAAGTTCTTTCAGCAACATGGCCTCCAGGTTGCCTGACAGCTGAACAGAGATGTGAAGGGAGAGAGGGAGGTGTGGTTAATTATTTAAGAGCAAATAACTTCTTATCTCTTCACGTTAAAGTCATTTGTAATGCTGCTTCAGTTCAGCATGCTATTTCTGTTAGCCAAATCTGGCCACATAACTTTGTGCTTTCTTTTTCTTTTCAAAATGCATGCAGAGAGCCAGATTTTCAAATGTTCTCATAAGCCCCATCATTATTTATGTCCATATTCTTTGCTTAAATGAGCACAACATGCGGAATTGATCTTGCCCCTCACTTTGGTGCCTAAATGGTAGCAGAGTACTCATGATAATCTGAAATGTGGGTGGCTGAGCCCTTCCAAATACTTGCACACACATGAGCCACAATTCACAGAGTTCCCAATGCACACAAAGAGAACATTGTTGTGCTTTTTGACATATACTACCACTGCCAGATTGCTTAATGGTGCTACTTCAGGACAGCACTTCAGGGCAAAGATTATTCAGTCATCATGCCATGGAATGGCGACTTGCTTCTGATACAGGACTGGGCAAAACTGTTGGAGAAAAGCAAATACATTTACTTCTCACTGAACTTCTAGCTAATGCATGTGTTACTTTAAACCACATGAGAGCACTGCTTCTGTAGCTTCTTTGTCTAAGTTAACTCCTAAAAGCTGAGCCATTTTGTTGTTCTCTCACAACAGGTTGAGATATGTTATCTGCTATTTTTTCTCTCTCTCTTAAGTCTCCTCATCCTGCCAAGATAAATCTGCTCCTGCATGAATAAAGCCTTTGAACTCCAGAAATTGTAAGTGATCTTTTCAGAGTAACTCACCCAAGCTGCAAGCTCTCCTAACAAAAGCCATCTCATAGAATAGGATGAACTCTTCATACTGTAAGTGGACACCACAAACATGGCCCTCAGCAAGAGCTTGTCTGGCACTTACTCATCCATTCTAGGTGATTTGTTGGGCATATTAAGTGAGAGAAACTGAAGACATTATAGGAGATGAGGTAAGTTTGTGGCTACAATTAGGCTTGGTGACACAGTGGCATATGAAGGAATAGAGGATAAGTTCAGACATCTCAAACTCTTCCACAGGAGGTCAATTTATGGATTCTGCCATGTGAAATAGATGATGTCTCATCTTGCACATTCTTGGAAATGGGTGTTGATTGCTAGCGATGATTTGCTCACACAAATAACCACATAGCATTATGGACACTTCTGCTGGTATATTTCTCCTCTACATTTTTTATTTTAAAAATGCTTTGTGTTTCTGTGTCTGATCTTACCCCTTTCTGTAATTTATTTAGGTGAGAGGGTTTTTTCTTTTTGTAAATCTACCAAGGAGGAAAATAAAATAAAATTGGGATTAAGGGGTTTTCCTCAGGATGGTGAAGAATGTGTTTGTTGTGACCCTTTGCTGTAGTGGTGGTAGCACTCCCCCTTCTTCTGACAGGAAATGCTCTGCAGTGAGGGGACAAAAAATGGGGGAGGGGTCGAGGAGGGTCAGTTGTGGGGGGGAGCAATGTCCCTATTTTCATCTGAGGAATGTTGGAGAGTATATGGTAGGCCTTTGGGGGTGATGTTATACATATATTTTTCACAAGATCATGTCTGCATAAAAAAGGACAGATTTCTGATTTCAGTCTTCTAACACAGTGTTGTCATGTTCTTCATCATGTTCAATATTATATTTCATTCAAGCATTGGTTTTAAAATGTTTGTGTACATTATATTTTAGGTGCATTATGAAAACAGTACTTTTCTGCTCCACTTATTACTAACAAAGAAATCCTGCTATTGAGAACCAACATATAACGCAGTTCAGCATTTTTCAAATTACATTGGGTGTAGGATGCTTAGAATAGGCTCATGAAAACAATCTGACTTATGATTAATTGAAGTCCTACAGTTGTGGTTTCCCCAGAGAATTCTGGGAGCTGTAGCTTGTTAAGCATCCCGAGAGACCCTCTATTCCCCTCATTAAGTTACAATTCCAAGAGTGGTTCATCAATCCCTATTCTGGCAAATGTAGGCTCTGAGGGGAATTGGGTTCTTCTAACAACTCTCAACACCCTTAACAAACTACATCTCCCATAATTCTTAGAGGAAAGCCATGCCTGTTTAAAGAGGTATAACAGAGCTTTAAATGTGAATGTGACCTCAGTCTGGTTCCATCACATAGATTCTTGCAAAATGGAAGAAGAAGAAGAGTTTGGATTTGATATCCCACTTTATCACTACCCTAAGGAGTCTCAAAGCGGCTAACAACCTCCTTTCCCTTCCTCCCCCACAACAAACACTCTGTGAGGTGAGTGAGGCTGAGAGACTTCAGAGAAGTGTGACTAGCCCAAGGTCACCCAGCAGCTGCACGTGGAGGGGCGGTGACACGAACCCAGTTCTCCAGATTATGAACATATAAAGCTGGAGCTCAGAGACGGCTGAGCCATCTCTAGAAAAACATGCAGTAAATAAATAAAATATATAAATCTCTGAATTTCTAAAACTGCCATGAGCCCCCCCTTTACAATAAAGTAATATATAAATTTTATGAAATAGATGAAATAACATACAGTAAATGAATTTCAGACAGAGGACAACATGGCTTAGATATTGGACATTGCATGAAATGTCTAACATTAGGAAAGCTCAAATGTGTAGTAGGGAAAAAGAGCGACAATTCAATAGTTGTTTAAAATAATACTTTTTTAAAAGTACCAGTATTTTGAGCTACTGAGATCAAGCAGATGTAGTTTAATAGCAGAACACATTCTTTTTATATGAAAGTCCATGGATTTAGTCTCTAGATAGGGCTGGAATACAACCCTGCCTGAACTTGCCAGTGGCTACAGACAACATTGAACTAAATGGACCTAACTTGGTATAAATAATCTAACCTGGTATAAGGCAGCTTCTAGTGTCCCTTCCTATTAAGAAGTGTCCTTAAACACAGCAAATGGTTTCAGGTTAAGAGTGTGTGTGTGTGTGTGTGTGTGTGTGTGTGGCTGTACTTTACCTACAGTGAAAATAATACTGTGACTGGTTTAAACTGAATGGAACAATATTAAAGCTGTTGACATAACAGTGTCTGCTGTGCTACAATTATGATGACATAATTTCAAGAACCTCTTATTATAATGAAAACCACAGCTACAGCAATAGAAAGCAGATCATCTGAATTTCAGACTTTAAGAACATATCCTTACCACCACCCCACAAATAATAAAGTGATACAGTCCTTGCCTTTATCCACAGTAAGTGCATAAAACTGTTGTATTAACTACTATTTTTTTGGAGTTATCCGTAATCTTCCATTAGAGGTCTGTCACATAATATGCACGTAACAATGATGACATGACGGTGACATTGGCAATGCATGGTATTATTAAGCTTAGGCCCACCTAGGCTTCAGGACCATGAACTCTCTCTCTTTTTTCTTTGTCTCTTCAACTGAAAAAATATAGAAAGCAAAGAACTGAAAATCAGATTTACCTTGGGAGATTCTGTCTTATTCATTAGTGGAGCGGGGGGAGATATTTAAGGGTGAAATTAGACATGACATAGGGGTTTTGTGTTGGGGCTCCTGACATTTTTATTTCTGAAAAAAGCACCATGAGTCCCAGATGAAGTGGGTGTCTAATACTTGCACCTTCCCCTGTGCTATGCCCCCAATCCATATCCCACCACCACCAAGTTTCTATGAGTCCTCCACAGTTTTCAATTCCAGAGTCCCAGAAACACAACTGGATGGAGATATTGGAAAGATAATTTATTTGTTTTAAAAGATTTATATGATGTCACCATTTGGGGCCAATGCACATTGTGGTAAGGAAAGACTTGTATAGTTTTTATAATTAAAAAAGAAAAACAAAACAAAGAACAAGACAACAGCAATCTAATTACAAGAACATCACAAAATATAGATCATGTGTGTGTGAAATCCATGAAGGTAACAAGGAAAATCATCAGGTGAGTATAACAGAACCAGTTTAAAACCAGCTAAAACCTTACAAGCCCTCCAGCCAGAACACTTGAAACATCAGCCGTCAAAGCCCATGTAAAGACTTTTCAAAATCACCAGTCTTTATTCATCCTATTGTTTACCTCAACCATTATTTCCCTGGGCACCTAGGAAGACTTCAGCATGTAGAGTACAGAGCCAACCCAACCATTAGGTACGGTGAAGCAGTGGCCTCAAATCGTGGAAGGACAAAAGGTCACATCCTGCTCGCCCCAGCACTTCTGGTGCTCGGAATTGCTGCTCATCTTCCCTATCCCTGGGCAGCAAGTGGCATGGCATTGCAGAACATCTACTTCTCATTGACTTTCTGCAACAGGAGGGCATTCCAGTGGCAGCAGAAGTGGTGGGGTCGGAAGGATGCAGAGGCAGCTGAGTGGGGAGGGCAGGAGATGGCACATTCGCATTTTGCCTCAAGGGGCAAAATGGGATGGGCTGCCTCTGGAAGGCTAGACTACTGAAGCAATGATTTATAGAATAATATAAAGGATACTCACAAACACTCCTCGGACAGCTCAGATGTATGATAATCACAGTAGTAACTCTGCACCGCACCCAAGAGAGTTTCAACAACAGTCTCTGGGCGGATCTACACTTGTGGTTTATAACGTTAAAATGTGTTATTAAAATGTGACACCAGAGGGCACTGCAGTGATCCACCAGCAAAGGGAAACTGTGTTAAATGTTATAGAATGTTATATTGAATAACATTTAAAAGATTGATGTAGATCCAGCCTTTGTCTCCTTTCATAATTTTCTAATGCAATTTCTTTTCTCATTATGATGCAGAATGATCAAAAAAAGAGGAGACAATGCAGTTGGCAACACTAATTCAAAAGACTCTGGGAAAAGTTGGTACTCTTCCACAGTCACCAAAAAGGTCTACAACATGGGGAAAGAAGAGGGATTTTTTTTGCAGATTCTGTTCTGCCCCTGCCTGCAACTCCCTGTGTTCCCTTCCATGCTGTTCTGGAGGGTCCCCAGAACAGAGAACATCACCCCTCCTCTCCCCTTCCATCAAGTGGAGGGGCCACTAGATTAGATGCCCTTCTGTGAATAATAGGGAGCCATTGCATTCAATTCACTTCGTTCTGTAATGAGGGCATTAGACCTAATTTCATTCATTATTTTATTTATTATCATGTGTTAAATTACTATACTGCCCTTCACCCAAAGATCACAGTGTGGTTTGCAATATAGTAAGACAAAAATACAATAAAACAATACCCCCATAGTATTATTGCCTATTTCCTAAACACTTTCCCTATTCACGGGTGTCTTTTTACAGCAGACTTTAAAATTTTTATTTAATTGCAATTGCAATTTTTATGCTTAAAAAGTAACTTGCATTTTTATATTTTCTGCATCCACCTGACTTTAATATATGATGATGGCAATTCATGTATTTAAATGCAACTACTACTACTATCAACAGTACCAGCAATACTACTACAATATACTATGAATGCTGAGGATGAAGGGATTTATTTTGTAGAACAAGAAAGCATTAGAGGACCAAGAGTGCATCAAGTTGTTGTTGTTGTTGTTGTTTTAAAAAGGAACAGCTAAGATATATTAAATGTTTAAGTGCATTAAGGCTCCTTGCTTCTGTTTAGCAAATGATGCACTGTGTTTATCCTACAGGCCTTGTAAAAATATTAGTGGGCTGTCATAAATGATAGTCCTTATGAAATGATACTGCTTTTCCGAACCTGCTAATCTGTCGTTATGCCATTTGGGGAAGGGTCCGGCAACAGCTGTTAGAATGTTGTCCCTGTAGGTCAGAGACTGAAGATGGGAAAATCCTTAATAAAATGTTGTCAGAAGCTACAGGTGGGAAATAAAGACGCTCTTGTGACCTGTAATCCTATTCCCTCATAAAGTCACAGAGTGCACAGCCGTTTCAGTGGTTGAAATTAGACAACACACTAGTGGTCTTCCTATATCAACTTTTGCGGTTTGCCTATTTCGCTCCTGGTGAAGACAACCTAGGAGAAGGGCAGTAGTTTTGCTTCTGTCTCCCCCCCCCCCCGCCCTTCCTTGCTTGCCTTTAAAAAGCACCCTTAACAATAGGAACAAGTCCCTCTTAGATTGTTTAATAGGCATTATTTTTTTAAAGGAAAAAAAATATTGCCATGGTCACCTTCTGTATAGTAAATTTCACCCCAATTATTTGCTAATTCAACTTGCCTTACATAACAATAAGTGTGGGTCATATCGGGCAGACTTTGGTAATACGGCACCCTGAGCAAGGACAAAATTTGGCACCCATCTTGCCTTCTGTTCTGCGCATGTTCTCAAGTGCTCTTATTATTAATTATAATATTCTGTTGGGAGCCACCCAGAGTGGCTGGGGAAACCCAGCCAGATGGGCGGGGTATAACTAATAATAATAATAATTAATAATAATAATAATAATAATAATAATAATAATAATAATAATAATAATATTTGCACTACATCATAGTTGCAGCAACTCAAGCACCCCCTCAGCTCAACACCCTCTTCGGGGGAACTGCCTGCACCACCCTAAATCCAGCACTGGTCATATCCTTAAGCTTATTGAGCAGCCTCTTTTTTCACTGATATTACTTGGAAGACTTATGAAATAAAACATTACACAGTAATAAGCAAGGATGGGGGGGGGGTCTATACAACATTTGTATGCAGCTTATATTTTCAGAAAATGAGCCAATTCACATCCCTGTTAAGATAAAGGACCCAGATTTGACCACATTCATGCCAACATCCTAAGCTTTTGCATCAGCAGATCTACACATGAGATGGATATTACACCTCTGACCACCATTCATGTGATATTAGTTTAATCACACTCCAGCTGAGCAGGAAGTGTCTCCCATTCTACTTTAAGCATATATCTCCTTGTGAAGCAAATGTTAGTATAGGAACAATCCTATGGGCTATTATCAGGACTCCTCTCTGATGAATCTATTGAACTCAACAAAACAAAAGCAGCACTGTTGAAATACATGTATTTCTTTCTGGCTAAAGTGGAGTTTGAGGGGGAAAGAACAGACTTCCAGAGGTGGATTTTCAGCATTTGGAATGAAAATCTCTTTTTAAAAATTAGTCCTTCATTCTGGGTAGGGTGCGGTGAAGGTGGGGGTCTTTGCAGGGAATAACCCATCTATCTAGTTTGCCTGTTTTAGTTTCTTCTCTCTCCCCTTCCACCCCAAATTTGTCCTATAGTACGAATGGGAGTAATATTGTATTAGACAGAATTGCTAAGCAAGCAATATTATTTCATAAATGACACCTGCTTCTGTAGCCCATTCATTTCTATCAGTGTTTACATTTTAAAAATTCCGAGAAGATTACTTAATGCTAAGTAGGTAATCAGTTAGGTTTTGAAATCCATATTTAATCACATGTGATTGCATATGATTTCTCATTAGAGGATGCAGCAAATGGCTAAGGAAAATAGAACTTAGTGCTGGCATCATTATTAACTGGCTCCAGAAAGAATGAATTGTCATTGCTAAAAATGTAGTGCCATCAAAAACTCCTTTTCCACTTGCACGAGAAGCACTATTGCTAATAGACTTCGGAGCTTGAAATAAATAAATCTTTGGAATCCTGTTGCATCTCTTGGGGTGTGACATTTGACAGTCTTTTATAGCGCCGAACGAAACAAGTTTGTGAGCTGGAATTCAATTGTGGTGTATTGATTCCTTGCATCAGTCATTATTCCCTGCTGATTGACAGCTGAAAATTGGTTACGTTAAGTATTTCATATGTTATATTGGCTGACATTTGCTTGCCTGCTCTTGTGTCAATATTGTTGTAAAGATCTCCAGCTCTATGAGATAGCAATATACACCGACTGTGGCTTTTGTGTGATGTTCCAGTGTTTTTCCTGACATAATTTAAGACATATTAAAAACCAGCAGCATCTTCTCTCTTGAGGAGCTTAATGCCAATATTATTGTCTTCCAGGGGAAGATCATGTATGCCCATAATCGGGTGCTAATTTCCACCCATATGCTCATGTTTAGGCATTAGGCACTATAACTGTAAAACTGAGCCTGATTGATTGATTCATGTCAAGCCTCATCTCAGCTCATGCAGTGGAAAGTCATCCAGCTGACCCTTTTTACACTAAAGAAAGAGATTTGTGTTCCTTTCTTTCACCTGGAACCATCAAATTGACTGAATAATCTGTAATACATTAGTGCTGACATTTGTTAGGCGAGAATTAAACAAGACACAGTAATCATTCCCTTGAATAAAAAATGTGTTTGATTTCCAGCAGAGTTCTATTAAACGAATGATAGAGTTGTCTGCTTCAAAGCAGAGAATGGTGAATATTCTCAGAGATAATGAGCTCCATTAACGCTTTAGTGACTCAGGATCACAGTTTCCTCAGCTTGCCTGGTGCAGCTGAACTGAAGCTGAAGGCTTCTTTAAAATTAAAAGAAAAAAGAAAAACCACACACACACACTCACAAAGATGAATTGCCAGTGGTCAATAAATAAATCATAAAATTAATATATCATAAAGTGGGTCACCATTGTTGTTTTATTGATTGTGTCACCACAAACATAAGGATCTTATTATTAAGACTTGACTCATTTAGGAATCAGCTGCCATGCAGTTATTACTATGGGTGTCTCATGCAGCAGTGACACATTAATTAATTAATAGCCCCTTTTCTATTAAAAGAAGGTAGTTTATCTTGCACTATAGCAAGTACACAGTTTTAGAAGATTTGTGAATTGGTTCATGGGAACCAGATCCTTGGAGATGTGGAGGGCCATGGCCATTCATCTCTGTTGAGGTGCAGAGCTGTTTGTCCATCAGTGGTGGATGTTGTGGTTGATGCTGTCTCATCACCAGTGTGAAAGTACAATTCAACTGCTAGTTCATTGGCTTCTGGCATAGTGGAAGGGGCCGACCTTGTCCTCCAATTCAGACAGCATAATGTCTTGGGATAACCCTCATCGTGATGGACTGGAACCAAAGAGTCCCTGTCACTGATTGAAGGACCTTCCACCATCAGAAGGACTCTGAACATTAACAGACTAAGTCCTGTCACCAGAGGAAGGGAACTTTGGTCCTAGTGTTATGCACATGGCCCAAGATTCACTTTGGTTTTTAAAAATTCCAGTCTGTTTCTGAGTCACTCTGTACTCTCTTTGCTTCATTCTGTAGTGTGGATTCCAACCTGCTCTGAATAAAATGAAGTTCTGTGTTTTCCATTCACTATAATGAACATTTAACTTTTCCCTCTTTTGGCCAAAGTGGGCGATATTTACAGGCACAGAAGTCCTTCCAGGGTTGTTTAAACCTGTCAAATCATAGGCAAATGTATCTAGGCATTTTCATGCAAGGCATCTTTAAAGTTCTGTTCTAAAGAAGAAAACGAAGTATATAGCATTTTCATTTTCTGCTATAATTGGATTCATTTTTTCAGGAATGGTCACCACTTCTGATGGGATGAATCCTTCCAAAATTTAGAACGGTAGTTTCAATGGTTCTCCCACAAGGGCTGACTTGGTCATTTTACAATAGTAATCATAGAAGGGCAGATTGGAGGGGGGAGCAAAGACCCCCAAGAAAGACTGTGGGCTGTGGTGGTAAAAATGTCACCCCCAGAGTTGGGCTTCTCCCCTCTCCTGGGGTTTTTTTTTTGGGGGGGGGGGTAATCCCTGTAAGAGGGATCTATCCACTGACTTGCAGAGGTTAAAGGGGTAGTGAAAACTCCCCAGAAAAAAACTGGGGTGTGTTAAATGTCACTCCCCAGCAATGATCCTGTTACCCCAAGGGTCATTACTGGGGGTGGGGTGGGTTTTTTCTCCCTGCCAACAGATTTTGGAGGCTTCAACATTTTCTCCCTGGGAGAGAGCTCAATCTCCATGGGCTTGCATCAAGGAAGGTAGATAGGGGAAGACAAGGGATCCCCAAGAAAGACTGAGTAGGGGAAAATGTCACCTGTCAAGGCCTCTGTTCATGAGGGATACATAGATACAAGGGAGAGTGCTCCTGCCGTCAGATCCTGCTTGTGAGCTTTCCATAGGCATCTGGCTGGCCCCTGTGACAACAGGATGTTGCATTAGATGCGCCACTGGCCTGATCCAGCAGGCTATTCTCATTATCTTAACCCTACTCCCTACCTGTGAGACTTTTCACTGAAATTTCCTCTCCCTCCCAAATAATTTCTGAATGCAGTTTGTTTTTTTCCATTAACTGATGGAGAATGATAAGAAATAAAAATGCAGCAGACATGTTCAGCACAGCACTGGTTTGGCTGGGACTTTCCCTAACCAACAAGGTCTGATGTGGTCTGATGTACGTTCTGGCTTATTACTCAGCCCTGACCTCCTGGCTCGGCTCCTGACTCCTGGCTCCCAGCTGTTGGCTTGGCTCTGACAGCTGCCCACAGCTCAGCCTTGACAGAAGGTCACAGAAATCATCTACGAGAAGCCAGAAAGACACAAATCTCTAAACCAGATTTGTGAACAAACTCGAGAATTAGCCTCCAAATCTCAAAGCCACGGGCATGTTTTGCATTTCCCCACCATCAATAGGTGCGTAACTTGGAAGTAAATGTTGAAGAACCTCAAGGCATGTTTTCTGTGGCGAATATCAACAGGTGAGATTGTGACTGAATAGCATTTTTCTTTCTCCCCACCCCCCAAATCACAGAAGGATGTTTGAAACTATTCAGAAAAGAAAACAGAAATTGCTATTTGATTCTGAGCCCAAATTCCTCTGTAGCGATGTACTGAGTTGAGTTCCTCCCTCCCTTTTAATTTGTTTGCATTTGTTTATGGCATTCATTTATTTATTACCATCCCATTGAAGGGGAGAAAAAAACTTCTAGAAAACATGAATGGATTGTCTAGTTTCATTCTTACAACAACCTAGTAAGGTTGGTGAGGCCAATAAATTATTTCAACCCAGTTTGCCTTGGTGATATACATCTAAAAATTTCAGTACATGAAATGTTTTATGAGATTTTAGAACAGAAATTGTCATTAGCATTTTTATTGGAATTAGAATTTTAGCCTGCATTCCTAACCCCACTCACCTGGGAGTAAGCCCTATTGAATTCAATGGGACTTACTTTCAGTAGATGTAGTTTGGATTCCAGCCTTAATCAGACTTTCCCAATTTAAAAATTCAGGGCTGTGCCAATTTCAATATATTAACACTGGCCTGTTTGCGACTTCCAACACTCTCTACTTTTCATATGCAACAGACTCCATTAATTTACTATAAGAAACAATGGCAAGGAATCATGTCTGCAAAGCTCTGGCAAACTGGAAGGACAGCTTGTCACACTTTGTTCTTACAAAGACAGAATTTGCCTGATTTGTTTCATATTTCCCCAAAGCCTTGAGAGGAAACTTGCCTCTAGCAATGAGCTACCTAACTCTTCCACGTCCATCTTCTGGGGTGTCACCTGCTAAGGTGAGGAGTCTGGAAAAGCCTGGACACTGTATGCACGGGTGGCCTTGTGTTTACGGCAGACAAAGGCAAAATCCTCTGGATTACCTGAAGATATCATATAACACACAAGATGGAGTTACTATTATTCTCTTCTAAGACATATTGTGTTTCCCTTGGGCAGAGAAAAGAACACACAGCCAATCCTGAGAGGGCAGGTCCTATTAAAGATTTATGCAAGCCTGAATTATTTGGCTTTAAACTTTGTCTTTTTCCATTTTTTAATAAGAGGGATGCTTTCTTTAGGCACTGCAACCTGAAGTAGATGGTATCACCAGTAATCCTTGGCTTAGGCAGAGAGCTTCTAAATGGATTGAATTAGGTGCAAGATGGAGCTGTTTGATTTTCCCCCCTCCCCTTAACCTCCCACCACTATTTCCCCCCTTGTTTATGCTTTTAAGGATTCGTTGCAAAACTTCCCACTAAAGCGGCATTTAAGGTGGGGCTTCAAGTTGCATCAACGTCATTTAGGCCTCTTCCTTCAGTAAGCATGCTAGAAGCTGTTGAAGCTGGTAAATGTTATATTAAGATATTCATAGCAGTAGCAAAGCAGCAATAGACACTAATTACTAAATTTAAGAGGTATATCATTATGACGTTTGCTTTATGTTTACCCAAAATATTATTGTGATATATAAAAATGAAGAGAATCATTCCGGAAATTGTTTCAGAATTTTTTTCTTTTGTTACATCAAAGCACTCAGTTTCCATGCTTTATTTTTGGTTAAAGATAAAGGTAAAGGTACCCCTGACCGTTAGGTCCAGTCGCGAACGACTCTGGGGTTGCAGCGCTCATCTTGCTTTATAGGCCGAGGGAGCCGGCATTTGTCTGCAGACAGCTTCTGGGCCATGTGGCCAGCATGACTAAGCTGCTTCTGGCGAACCAGAGCAGTGCACGGAAATGCCGTTTACCTTCCCGCTGGAGTGGTACCTATTTATCTACTTGCAATTTGACGTGCTTTCGAACTGCTAGGTGGGCAGGAGCAGGGATCGAACAACGGGAGTTCACCCCAGCGTGGGGATTCAAACCGCCGACCTTCCGATTGGCAAGCCCAAGTGGCACAGTGGTTTAAACCACAGCGCCACCCGCTGTGGATACGTCTCCATAAATAAATAGGTTTTGCTCATTGAATTCATTCACTTCTCTCTGCAAAACTCTCTTCATTCTTCTTTCATGAATTAGGCAGAAAAGAAGCAATTACTCAGTGCAAAGCAAGTGAATAGTATTAATTAAATCCAGAGTAATGACCATGTGGCCTTCCAGATGTTCTGGACTACAACTCCCAATATCCCTGTACATTCACTAGGCTGGCTGGGGCTGTAAACTGCTTCAAGATTCCTGTTGAAATATGAAGTGGTATACAAATCAGAAAGGGACAAAGGGAGTTTGTGTCTATTTCAAGGACTTTCATCTCCACTCTTTTTCTCACTTCTTTCTGTGTACAGAAGCCAGTGAAGCCAGCCCATTTCTGTATTCCTGCATGTTAACTTGGTTAAGTGTTATCCTAGATGGACCGAGAATGTGAGGCTATGATTTGTTTGTTTGTTTGTTTACAAGCATCTATAAACTGCTTAATATTTTGTGTTGTACAGCATAGAAACAAACAGTAATGTTAAAACAAAAGTACAACCTAAAACTAAAAAAAAAACAGCCAAATAAAAGCACATGAAACAAGAATTCAGGACATTCAAATACAAAAAACAGAGTCTGCTCTTATGGGTCATAGAAACTGTATGGGCAACACGGTTATTTTCCACTTGCTGTGCCACAATAAACAGCAGAGAAGTGGAGGGAATGCTACAGCTGTGCAGCCCATCTTATGTTTCTGCTGAAAGGTGTCACTAATATCTTTGTGTTAACAGCGCTCAGGTTCAAATATTTTCTCACTCTCCTCCTGCCCTCCAATCAATGGGTCTCATTTCTGCCAGGCTTTCTTTTTTTTTTTAAGCATATATTTTCCTTTTTCCAAGTTGATGCAAAAGCATATTTATGTTGCTCTTGTTGCTCAGCAACTGTGATCTCTTCACTAGGTCTGACAGTTGCTTTTTCTTCAAGGGAGCCGAAAAGCAAGAAAGAAGCATTGATCCTCAACATATTATCAGATCTTGTCACACACACTTTCAGAGGCTGATAGCATCTAATAATGTTGCTCAAGGCTCACTTTACACATCATTGAACTTTTATGGCTAAACCTGGGTGGGGAATTGCCTAGTGGGAAGGAGGAAGGTGTGGGTGGCTGCCATACACTTGTTTAATTGTTTAAAGCCGGCACCCCCCCCCCCCCCCGGAAATTAAATGAGGCGGACGGCAGGCTCTCCTGTGTTATGTTAAACATAAATTGATTGCTTGTTATTAGAGGCGATGCAAAGTATTCATGAAAAGGTGTTTGCAGAAAAGCAAGGGGAACCTCTGCCTCTGCGTCCTACAGGGCTTAGGTGGAATGAAGCTCACAAATATTTAAGTTGAACAATGGTCTTTAGTTGGAACCATAAATATACAAAACAACAACGCAATTGTACACAAAGAGCTAGACACCTAGGAAACATGCAAACAATGCAATGATCTAGCTGAGGTCAACTCTTGGTTGCAGTGTTCGTAGTCAGCCAGTACTGAGGTAAAATTCAACAGCCAGGCAAGTTGGTGCCATCTTGCTTTCACTTCAGGTTGCAATGTGCCGTGGGCCAGACTGCTGTTGCTCCAAATAATGCTGAGGGAGAAGAAGCAGCAACTGCCTTTTAAAGCAGCCATTGAGCCTCCTTTCCTTCACTTCTGTCCCCTTGATCTTCTTTCCTTTAAGGGGGAAATAACCCCCCGGCTGAACACAGAGGGATGAGGACATTTGGTTTTTTAAGAAAAAATTGTAGATTTTTAGATTCCCCTCTTCTTCTGTAAGTTGAAAGGGATTCTGTGGGCACCCTGGAATACCTCTGTATATGCCTATATGCCCACAGGCACCCCATTGGCAACCTCTGCCTTGCAATACCAATAGCTAGAATATGTGTGTGTGCTGCCTCTTACAGTATTTAATGGCAATGCTACTTTGGACCATTCTGTTATTTTTGCTCCAATGTGAGTATAGCATGTGGCTTGTGAGGCCTTAGGAGTTAGCATATAAGCATACTTAAAAAAAAGTTCTTCATTCCATAAATTAAAATCAGATTCCTGGGTTCTGTGCTGGCTATGCCTGAAATGCACAGGCTACTTCAAACATGAAAAGCAGCCGAGCAATTAAAGTGCTCCACCAAGATTAGCTGATAATACAGCAGGCTTCTGGGTGCGATGTCAAGATGTAAAATGAATAAACATAAATTAAGTGTAGTCTTTATGTCTGGCCACATCATGTCACAACAAATTATAATACAGATTACTCAGTGGCAAAACTGATGCACGTCTGCTCCCCTGCGTGTGATGCAGCTCCACATGTTTATTAGCAAGAAGGAGGCTGCGCATTTTATTCCAAAGATTCCAGGCAGAAAACAAAACAGGAAAGAGAAGAAGAAACAAAGATGCAAAAAAGAGAACTAGACAATTTGATATGTGGGGAAATTCCACACACACCCCATTTCAAACACGGGAAGAAATTAGACAGCACAATATGATTCGACACCCCATGCATTTAAACCATGTTTAAGCACATGTCTGACTGACCTCCCAAGAATCTTGGGAACTGCAGTTTACCTTTTACGGAACTAAAATTCCCAGCACCCATACAAACTCAGTTCCCATGATTCTTTGAAAGGGGGGATGTGCTTAAGTGTTCTTTAAATGTATGTATGGTATGTATGCCAAAGGATATGGGACCTGTGGGAATAACAATACGGGAAAGGGGGCACACACGTGTGTGTGTGTGTGTGTGTGTGTGTGTGTGTGTGTAAAAGCCTATTCAGGGCTGGCCTATGTTCATCTCCCTCATTTCTTTCTTCTTCTTTTTTAGAAACATTTTTATTGATTTTTTTAACATATCATTTCCAACAATCATATAACATAACTTCTTAGCTTATACAATGTTTTAGACTTCCGTCAACACCTCTGATGATTTCCCCTTCTTTATCACTTATTCTGCATTTCTTAATTTCTCTATTACTCTTAATTATCATTAACTAATAATTCTACTCATAGCCTTTCTTGAAATATTTCAGATAGTCCTCCTTACAAAACTTCTTGCAGTCCTACTAGCGTAATCTGTTCACTACAATTACTTTTCAAATAATTCGTATATTTACTCCAGTCTTCTAAGAATCTCTGGTCCCACAGGTTTCTAATCCTTCCTGTTAATTTATCCTCATCTCCCTCATTTCTAGCTGAACAGCCATTGCAGCTTCAGGTTTAAAGACCCTTTTCACATAGTCACACATTTCCCTCTTTCCTTCTCAATAAATTCCACGGGTTGGATCCAGAGATCCACTTTTGTTGATGTAAGGAGCTACAGTCCTGCAAAGGATTTTGTGGGTGAAAAGTGAGTGTTTTTGTGTTTGTCTTGTTTATACCAGTTCCTCACTTCTCCCTGAAGCCCCCTGCACCACCTCAAATGCTGATCTTCACAGAAATATGAAGTGGAAGGGACCCCAGGGTCACCTAGTCCAACCCTTTGCAGTGCATGAACACAACTAAAGAATCCCTGACAGATAGCCATCTAGCCACTTTTAAAATGCACCACCTTCTGAAGTAGTCTGTCCATTGCTGAACAGCTCCTAACCACCAGAAAGTTCTTCCTAATGTTTAGTTGCAATATCCCTTCTTGTATTTGAAGGGCCATGTGACAGCCCTTCAAATATTTGAGAATAGCTATCATATCTCCTCTCAATCTTATCTTCTCCAGGATAAACATACGCAACAAACCATCAACTGTTCCTCATAATATTTTCATATTACTCGCCTTTTCATATTAGTCGCCTTTCTCTGCTCACATTCCAGCGTCTCTGTATCCTTCAGGCCCCCAGTACTCCAGAACTGAGTTTTGACATTCAAGGAACATCAGGGTTAGTTCAGGAAAATAATCTTCCCTCCTGCTTCTTCCATTTGTGGGAGCAGAGCCAAGACCCCCACATTCCAGGAGAAGGCCTCCACTCACAGATCTCTTGGACCAAATTCCATTTTGAACCCATAACATCATTGGCGCATACTTCCTATGTAAAAGGAAATCAATGAAAGAGGACGTTCTCTGCAGTTTGCGAAGATCTTCAAGCAAAGGCACATGGTACAATCATTGTGAAACTATACCACTTTATATACTGCAGATGGAAACAACATTTTAAGGCACCCATGCTGAAATTTCCATGCAGGCACAATACCCACATGTTAGGGGAAAGGTTACTGAGCCCTCCTGACATCAGCCCCCCTGTTGGAGAGGGGGAGTACAGGCCAGCTATGCCTCCCTGTCAAACATCTGTTTAGCAGGGGGAAAGAAGGGGATGTGCACCCCAGTCCACAGACCTACACATCTGTCTGATTTTATCTTGCTCCTTTTCAAACTCTTCTGATCCATTCAGAATGCATCAGATTTGCAATCAGATTCTTTTATAAAGATAGGAAAATCCTGAGCAGCTGAGCATGCTTTATTGCAATGAAGTTTTTCATCAGCTATTTAAATCACACTCGCCCACAAGGCTCAGAGGGGTGGAGGCTGGAATTTTTTATTTTTTTAAAAAGGAAATCAAATTAGTTTGAATGAGTTTCCACCATCTGCAAATCACAAGTAATGAAAAGTGATTTTTCACCAGTCATTAGGGGTCAGGTCCTGTTGATTAAAAACCACATGAGTATTATTTATTTATTTATTTGCCCTGCACCTGCATACTGTCTTATCCTCTTTGACTTTTTGGAAATTGGGAGATTGGAAGCATGGTTGTAATATGAGGTTGTATATCATAAAGCTAAGTTGATCTGTGCAATAAATCAGAGCTCCCTCCTATAATACTAACTAAAAGGTGTCAGCAAAAATGTCCCTCACCTGTTTGCAAGACAACTAGAAATCCCTTCTCAAATTATCCAAAGCAGAGGTAAGCATGAATAAATAAGTTGTCATTAGGCTTGGGGAATACTTGAATGATGCAACTTCAAATGAGGCAAAATAACCAGGACATATCGCAGAAGTGTTTTCTCTCCACTAATGTTTAAATTCTACAGTGATGTCTCCATAATTACAAACAGGACGATGCAGTTGTGCTGAGATGAAACAGGTTTTTATGATTAAGAAACCATAAAACTAGGAAAGAATATGTTCTCCCTTCTCCCTCCCCCTTTTTAATCAAAGGTGTTAACACATGCAAATTATTGTTATTTCACTTGAGAGATTTATAATGTTAGTGAGTGCTTGACAAAAATCAAATTAAGCAAATAAGAAGGGGAGAAACCACAAGAATGGCTGGTCTGGCTGCTGTATTGTTCGAATTTCATTCAAGTCTCCTGTGGCTCTACATTTAACTGCAAAGGGTAACTACAAAATTCTGCTTTCAAGTATTCACCAGATCACACGAGTGCGCACACATATATATTACAAAGAATACTTTAAAAAGTTTTGTAAGGGAACAGCTACTATTGAAGGGGGAAATTGTCTCTTTCTTTCCTGTTAACATCTAATCCAGTAGCTATTTGTACACTTTCGACACGAACTGGTGTAACACTTTCCCCTTGTGCGGTGCCAAAAAATTCCTCCTGCTTTCCTAACAATTTTTTTAAAAAAAAAACATTTTCCATCAGTTGATGACAATATGAAATTGCAACTGAAAAATCATAGAAGTGAAAAATTCAGTTAAATTCTTATGAATTGGGTGCATGGTTCTTGTTATTACCTTACTTTCAAGGTGGCCAAGGGGTGTTTGTGAGTGTCCTTTCATTAGGTTTACAAATAATTTCTCCACTGGCTTTCACTCCCCAGCCTTCCTGGGTGCCTTTATTTCTGGAAAACCCCATGATCTACTCAGCTGGTCCTTACTGTAAGCATAGGAATGTGGCAAAGCTGTGTACCATGCAGTTAGTTGTTGTTTTTAGTGGAATCTTTTACTTTGAAAGAAATCAGTGTGGAAATACTTTTTTTAAGATTCAGGAAGGACTGTAAAAAGAAAATCGGCAACCCAATCTGCTTCAGATGCTTGGTAGCCAACCTTTCTGACTTCCGGTGTTTCAGTCAGTGCTCAGGGGAAAATATAATGAGGAACTTCTCCTATGGGGCTCTTTTGGATCAAGGAAGTGTTGGCAGCTAAGGAGGCTGCAGAGTGCTGAGGAAATGTTTAATGGGAAGAAAATTACACACCTCTCACATGGTCACCATAAACAGATAAATTAGCTCAACTGGACAACCCTACAGAAATTCTGATAGGTGTTGAGAAAGAGGCAGAACAAGAGAAGACTCTTTCACAATGGTGGGAGGGGGGCTTGCAAAGAAATGCGAGACAGGTTTCATCATGGCTCTAGTTATTCTTTTGCTCTTTGACAGTGTCCATGTTGGGGAGGGTGAATAGGATTTCTTGGTACCTTCACCAAACAGGAAAGGCCATTTTTTTGTGAAACCACACGTTCTGCTTTTAGGCCGTAAGAGATGTAACAATAATTTAGCCTAAGGAAAAGCCCTGCTCATACCCTCCCCGCAAAGTTATTTTAACAACTGCTATGCAAAAGCCATTTTCTCCCTAGTCAGGCCCTGTTGAGTAATATTCCCATTTTGCAGATGAGAAACTGAGGCTGAGATATAGTAAGTTGTTCACAATCACCCACAACCAAGACAGGGCTGGAATTCGAAATCTCCCAAATCAGCACCCATCACTCTAGGCTGTGGACATCAACAGCTGTCTAGTAAGGCACTGGAATGTATGGTGTTTTTTTCACTTGGATCTTCAACTGATAAGAAAACTTATTAACTGGGTTTGATTGTTTAATTTTGGACTGATTTATTCAGGTCACTTTCTCAGGTTGGCCTTTATTGGCATTCTTAAAAACAAGGTGTGCCAGTTTTCCAAATACCTTCCACCACAATCACTAAAGAATACAAGGACTATCATTTTCCCCCAGTTAGGATGCACTGCCAAGAGTTTGGCAAATGTTTAAAAATATGCATTTCCTGTAGATAATGGTTGTGTTAAAAACATAATAAAGTATCAGATCACATTACACAGTTATGCAGAGCCTAAGCCATTGTTCCAAAGCAGAAAGCTGATTGTTATTTAGGTTAATTTCTTGATGGGACAGAAAGAGTTAGTGAAGAACATGACATAAATCCAAACAAAGTATGTATTTAGAACATATATAGGGTGCTTTTCTATGAAAACAATATTCAAAACAACTCACAGAAGATGAATACCAGCATCTCTCCATTGAAATAAATGGTAACTGCTGTGTACAATAAATCTGCAACTGAGCTTTTCCACCCAGAACAGACTGCTGGATGGGACAAAGTGAGCAGAATACGCAAAAACATTAAATCACTAGAACTTAAAAACAAGGTTAAGCACTTAAGTCACATTATATTTCAAGAGGACCCGAGTGCTTAATTTTATTTTGATTGAGAGCTCTGAGAGCAGTTTTAATATTGATCGCCTGCTTGTTGTTTTTTAAAGAAGGCACTAAAATTTAGCTATTAAAATGGGAAGTAACTAATTAAAGCAAAGTACAATGGATTGCTACCCAATGTTTCTAATCTGAAAGTTCCTTTGGAATCAATAGAGTAGTTAGCTTCCAAATAAACATGATCAGGATTGGAGTGTACATGGCACAGACAAGGAATTAGGATTGGGGGCTGCGGGATCTGAAAAAAATATAGGATAATTAATCATCCTGCTGTTTGACTCAATATGTGATCTTTATACTAAGTAAATGCCATGGTTAGCAATAGTTCTCTGCAAGGTTGTCATAATTCTTACTTTTAACACTAAGGCACTGGTGTTTACAAAACCATCATCATACACTGTGGTTTCTAAGAAAGACACAGGTTCTCAAACACTCATTTCTCAAAGGTCTGTTTCTGACTGTCTGACACCTTTGTGTATAACTCTTCCTTGTACCTCTTGTCTAAGCATGTGTGCAAAGCACTTCGCTGTTCTTGCTAAAGAGAGTGGACAAAGCAAATTTCAACCAGGATGAGGAGAATAACCAGCTGGGTTGTTATGTATTGAAGTTCTCACCCTGGCCACCAGGGGTATTGTGTATATAGTTTTCACTCAGGTCCACGTCAGTTACTTTAGGCGGGAAACCCTGGGTTGTTGTTGCTACAATGTTGATAGCCGGTTGCCTATAAAAGCAGGCTGGTTGAGCTGTTTGCTGTTCAGTTCTGTTCCAGCTTACAAATAAAGAGCTGCTTTGGAAGAATCGCTGTGTCGTCTGATATGTTCACCCACAACTTAACACTGGTGACGAAGGTGGGATCGATGAACATCAGAGCACAGCCAGACATGGCCACCCTCTGAGATGAACTGAATCACGGAGCAACATCACGGAGCAGAACCAATTCAGAGCTGACCGTTCTGGCTAGAGCACGGTGTTCCATCCATCACCTCCACGTCGGCATCGGAACCATGGCTTCACTCATGCCTCTACCGCCGTTTGCCCCAGCCTCTGAATCATGGGACTACCTCGCTCGGTTCGACTGCTACCTCCAAGCAAATGAGCTGACAAGAGGGTCTGTAGAGCAGAAGCAGGGCCTTGTGGCCCTGAAGTGTTCGCGACATTTTCCTACAGTATCTTCTAGGTATCTTATAGGTCAGTTGTGGTCAAATATTTCATATAAAACCAATGGTGTAATAGAAACCCATGAGCCTGAGGTTGCATGTTGCAGAACATGGCTTCCAATGCCTGGCAAATCATGACAATCTCAGGGGTTTTTTAAAAGCAGCAAGTTCCTCATTCTTGTTGTGGGGGGCGGGGATCTCAAACTAGAAGTAAATGAGTATGTTGATCTATAGTCTGCATCAATGTTTATTCTAAATTAAAATATGGAAGATCACATTTATTTAATGCATATATCAGTGCTCTTGTCCTTAGACTGTGAAGTAAGTTAGTAAGACATTTCATTATCTAAAGGTATCAGGTTCAACTTCTCCATCACATGTTCTTATTGAGTCCATGTGGTTAGTAACCCAATTATATTTTCCTCTGATTCACGAAAGGACTGGAAATTATGAATAAGAATACCCGCTGCCCCCACCATGGTTGCATTAGCTAGGATGAAAACATGCATGATATCAGCCTCTGTGCATCAGAGTATAAGATAATCACTAATTGCAAGGGTGACTAGATGATATCACCTAATACAAGATTATGGTTTTGAATATTGTTCCGCACCTGCATGACAGAGGTGAGCCTGCTCTAGACCACTTTTATCCTGTTTCCTTGTGAGATTGCCTTTTACTTAGTCAAGCTAATAGAGAACCCACGGCCTCCCCCAATACTTCAAGACTCCCGTCATCCCCAGCTAGCATTGTCAATGATCAGGGATGATGCAGTCATAGTCCAACAAAATCTGGAGAGCCATAGTTTCCCCACCCCTGCCCTAGCCCATCAATCCTAACTATCAGAAGCTCTTCAAAGTGTGGTGCATAGGTCTTGGCTACATCTGTTAACCAGAGTTAACAGGGATCAAAGATGGGCCCTTCGACTTGCGAACTTACAAATCATGTACTTTGTTACAGAGCAATACCCCCTGAGGCAAGGCCTTTCTAAGCAGGTTCCACAAGCACAGTCAATGCCATGTCAAATGAACAGCTTTGTTTTCATTCTTATCACTTCTTCATCCACCTGTGTTCATTATTTTTTCCTTCCTCTTCTTTCCATTTTTGGCCCATTAGCTCACATTTACAAGACACTTCAAAAGATTTAAGGCCTTATGTAGTCCAAGTTCTTGTGACATTCTAAAACATGGATAATCAATGTGGCTCTACTACAACTCCCACTGTCCCTAGCCTTTAACCATGCTGGGTGGTGATCATGGTTATGTATTCCCATGTTCTAAAGTTTAAGAGTGATGGAAGTGTTTGAACACAAAGTTGCTGCATTCTGAAGCGTTTGCTTTCACAGAAAAGAACGCGCTCTGTCCATTTATACTATGTTAGAGTTGTACAACAAGATTCCTGATCTGGACTCCTGTGCAGAAATGAATTCTCTTCACCAGAAGAATGAGTTTTTAAAGCTTTACTGCACAGTCTTAAATACTAAGTAGAAAAATACAAATGTTACAAAACAACAAAGTAACATATTGTTGGCAATGAGTTTAAGTGTTTAAGCTTTCCCCTCCCTCTGGTCCCAGAGAGAAATATTAAGCATCTCCACTAAAATATAGTTTCAGTGCTAAAATCAAATTGCATCTGCTTCATTCCTCTGTGTGTCAGAATCTCACATAGGCAGGCACAGTAGCTCTTAAGTAAACATATACAGCTTCTTAAATTGCAACAGCAGAAAGTCACAAGGTAAGTCATGAGACTGCTTGCCTAATTGGGGAGGAAATGCCAGCCTTTTGCAATAGGCTTCTTAATGTACAGATTATGTACATTAAATTTATAACTTTAACATATCATACCTAGAATAACCATCTGTATTTACTCAGAGGTTATGTTAACTTATAACATTCAACACAGGAAAATCGGGACACCCATCTTTCAGGGTTGCGCTCCCATGCAAGCCATGTGATTTGTGTGAGAATACAGCCTCCCCAAATGGGTGTTTTGGGGGGGCACGTTGTTGTGGGAGCCAGGTGACTTCTGCAAGAGCGTGGGCGCCCTCAAATGGGTATTTTTGGGGGGCCATGCTTTTGTGGAAGTCAGGTGAGTTGTGCGATAGCATGGCCCCTAAAAACAGGCATCTTTGGGTGCTGCACTCTTGGGGGAACCAAAATGGGACATCATGGGATCCAATCAGAAGCTGGGGTGACTTCTGTAATTCTAGGATGTCATGGACAGTTCAGAGGTGGGTGTTACTCCAAATAACTGTACTTCAGTATCAAATAACAGGAGGGACTTGGCCTGGAAAGGCAAATAAGAGGCACCCAGCTAATTTTCCTTAGCAGGAACATTGATTGAGGTGTTAAGTGTACTATGCAGTGTGGTAATAATAATACTATGCACTGTATGGTTGAGGAGCCTGGGACCCTTCATTTGTTGCTGGACTACAGCTCCCATCATTCCTGACCATTGTCCATCCTGCTAGGGACTGATGGGAGTTGGAGTCCAACAAACATCTGGAGGGCTGTGTGAATCCTATCCCTGCACTCCCATAATAAGCCAAGTCCTTTCCTTCATTTCCTTAACTCACACATATCTAATTTTAATCTGTAGTTTCCTGCCTTGTCCTTTATACTGCTTTGCACAATGCCATAGACAGTGACAATGATGTATGAATAATAAGTAACGTACTCAGTAAGGTCGAATAAATAATATACTCTAAATAATATACACAGCACAATATTTACTCACGAAACCTGAGCTACAAGCAACCATAAAATGATGCAGATAATGTATACAAGGAAGTGGACTCATCAAATTTGCACATGGCCCCAAAACCAAATAATAAATAAATGGAATAAGGATATAGAATGCAGTTATTCCAATCTGTAAAGTTTAAAATATATTATCAATCAACAATGCAATCCTGTGCATGTCTACTCAGAAGTAAGGCCCACTGAGTTCAATGAAAACAATGATACTTACTGGTAGCAGGCATAATTTATAATAGACTTATCCT
Source organism: Podarcis muralis (assembly GCF_964188315.1). Lineage (NCBI taxonomy): Eukaryota > Metazoa > Chordata > Lepidosauria > Squamata > Lacertidae > Podarcis > Podarcis muralis. The sequence goes on from NC_135663.1 coordinate 25,677,062, forward strand.
CAAAGCATCAATGAAATTCACAAGAGTTGCATTAGTGGAGCCACCCGAAGAGTGGGAGGCCCACAGAAACTGTTAGACAGCAAAATATTTTGAATCATGTTCTGCATTATTTGCAAATAAACTTTCGGTGGCTAATCCAGATGACTTTCCTTTACACACCCAACTATTTAAACTGAAACTTGTAACAAAAAATAAAAAAAATGGAGTGGGTTTAAGTTGTCAGTTGCATTTAAAGCAAAATGGAACCTCGTCTGAGGCCGCAAGCAACCCAATACCAAAGGTACTGGCAACCCGTAAGTTAACTACAAGGCATCTGATCTCTTTATTAAGTGTTAGAAAACAGTCAGCAAACTCCAAACATATCTGATTTGTTAGTGTGCATGTGTCAGGGAAAAAAACCCTAGGCGTTAGTATATATAAATGACAACTTTTAAAATAGTAAAGAAAGATGGTTAAAATAATTTGTGCATACAGCTTCACAGTATATTTTCTTTGAGGCAAATCTGGGAATAAAGGCAAGATATTTTTTTTTGTAAACTTAGCAGATGTTTATGATTAGGTCTTAGTTAACATCACCCAGCTGTCCAATGATGATTTTATAGAGGGGAGAGCATTGTAGAGTGCCACATGTTTATATAAATCATGGCTATGACAGTTGTGTTACTGGGGCAAAAGTGCTACATTTCCCATTTTAGGTAACCTCTTCAAATCACACCATATAACACAGAAATAGGCTACACTCCCCAACACAGTATCTGCTTCCAGTTTCCTGTAGAGAACTGATGTGTGTCATTATGCATAAGCCAGCATTGTATAAGCTTACAAAGAATCAGTACAGCATCAAGTGGGATATGTATGGTGTGTGCAAAATCCTGTACCCCACAGGATTTGGAGTATACAGTATCCACACCTGTAGGATATGAAGTTCTTGATACCCCTAAAAAAGAGTACCTTTAACTGTTATCTGAACATAATTCACTTCACAGATGTATGTGCTTTTTCGTCTTTGAATCAACACTGTTCTGGTTCCACTTGCATTTATGCTTTGAAATTCATACTTTTTCCAAATTGGAAATGAATGCATATTATTTCATAATGTGTTCAGAAATACTAGGGTAAAGTGTGCATATAAAATTGTATATATTAATGAAACATACAAAAAATGCATTATAGGATGGAAAATTGCTTGCAAGAATGTGCATATTAGGCATGGGCGTAGCCAGGATTTTTGTTGGGGGGGGGGCGAGCAGGACTTTTGTTGGGGCGGCAGAACCAATGTGATTGGCCAGTTAGTTAAGTATTTCTATTGTTTTACTTGATGTAGGCCCCTGTCCCCGCCCCCTTGGCGAAGCCCATGATATTAAGCAAACTTGCATTAAAATGTTTAAATTAGGAGAAGTTTACATTTTCATGAGAACTTTATTTTTTAAGGCAAAATGATGTGGAAATGTGGAGAGCTGAATTTAAGATTGGAAAAATAATACGAGAGAGAAACTGAGACTGACAGTTTTAAGCATCCCTGTGTCAAAGTACGTAGAAATAAACAGGGATATTTCATGAAAACAGCTTTTCTATCCTCATATGTTGTGGGCAACAAACTTTGCTATATTTAAACAAAGAAAAGCCAACAGCATCCAGCTTTACCACCTCTCAGAGTTCAAGGGAGTATAGGCTTTGAATTTTCTCTCTTATTCTGCTCTCATTTCTTGAGTGCCAGTGATTTTACTTTGCTGCAAGAAATAGCAGCCAGCCTGTCATTTGCAAAGTGTCTAAAAGAACTCGCCATACTTCATGTCTTTCATGACTTTACAAACTGTAAAGATCTCTGAATACGAAAAAACCCACACACAAGCCAACAACCAGTCTTTCTCCCTCCATCTTTACAAAGCCAGCTAGTTACAATATGCCAGGAAATGAGACTTACTTTCAGTAAGATGAATAAATATAGACATCAAACATATTCCTTCATAGATCAGTATCTCACTTTTGCAAATATCACGCTGAAGAGACACATTCCAGCTCTGTATAATGAAGGGGGATAATATGCTTTGAAGCTTTGGGCCCAACCATATGGTTCACTTGCTTCAGTTCACACTTTTGACTCTGCAGGATATTATTAACTTGTCAATATTGTAAACCTGGGTATCTCTTGGATTGTTTGTATATGGGTTGATTGGGTTGGAAAACCTTGGGGGAGAAAGGGACTAGCCTTGATTTGCCATATTTTGAATCTGATGTGTCTAGGTAGTTGCAAACTTCCATGTTTTACCTACCCCTTTAAATTCCTTGGTTTTGTATGGAATGTGTCAGGAGCTCCATCTGGAGGGTTGTTATACATCTGGAATTTCAACAACTTTGTCCCAAAAAGAAAAAGAAAGTGCAACAGCTAGGAAGGAAGGAAGGAAGGAAGGAAGGAAGGAAGGAAGGAAGGAAGGAAGGAAGGAAAGCTTGATAACTTTGCCCAAAAAAATCTCAATAGTGTTTGTGTCCAGATTTTCACTTTTTGAAATATGGCAATCCTACCTTTCTGGGTGTTTTAAACACAGTTAACAGAGTAGCGCTATGGCCACTGGTTTTGCCAAGGCCATCTCAGCTCCTCGCCCACCACAATACCTGCCTACCTACACACATAGGCTCCAACAGTGATGAAGGTGCTCAGATGTGAAGGGAAGCCTACATACGTCAAGCAGGTTCCCCTGCTTCCTTTCTGCTCCATGTAATCTTAACTGTGTAATTTAGAATAGTATGATTGCTGAAACATACGAGGGTTAGTATAAGCAACAATTGTGCGTGCAGCTGACACACAATCACCAATGTGTGGGTTCTTTTGGATGCAGAAGAAGGCAGAATGGGGAAAGAATGGGAGCAGGGAGGGGCAGGGGGAGTGCAGCTGACTTTTATTCACTGACAGTGGACCAGAGTGAAGACTTGCTCCCTCTGGACTGCCACCAAAGCCCCACCCCCTGCAAAGGCCCTGATGGGGCCAAAATTCAAACAGTCTTGGCTGGCAATTCCAGGAGCCATTATGGCTGGCTGATGAATCCAACAGTCGGCTACAAGGGTGGGTGATTTTTTGGCCCTGAGGGGGCCACCACCCACCCTGAACTGGGTCAGCAGCACTTGCCTTAAGCACTTGCCTCTTGGAACTGGTGAATCTGCCAATTTTTGCTGCTCTCAGTTTCTCATTTTTCTGGTCCTCAGTTCTCCACGTTTGTGAATTCATAATAATTTTAGCACAAATTTCTTCCTTTATACGCATTTTCAATGGATTTTTTTTATTAAAAAAACCACATATTTGTGCAATGCCATTTCCCCTAATGTAATGCATTTCTGTACATTTTTTTCACGGATATATGTGTTTTTATGCATACTTTACCATGTGCTTTTGGCACACTTTAAGGTAAAGGTAAAGGTACCCCTGCCCGTACGGGCCAGTCTTGACAGACTCTGGGGTTGTGCGCCCATCTCACTCAAGAGGCCGGGGGCCAGCGCTGTCCAGAGACACTTCCGGGTCACGTGGCCAGCGTGACATCGCTGCTCTGGCGAGCCAGAGCCGCACACGGAAAAGCCGTTTACCTTCCCGCTAGTAAGCGGTACCTATTTATCTACTTGCACCCGGGAGTGCTTTCGAACTGCTAGGTTGGCAGGCGCTGGGACCGAACAACAGGAGCGCACCCCGCCGCGGGGATTCGAACCGCCGACCTTTCGATCGGCAAGCCCTAGGCGCTGAGGCTTTTACCCACAGCGCCACCCGCGTCCCTTTGGCACACTTTAGTTGACTGTAAAACTGTATTGCAAAACTCAGAGATGTGCAAATTTCAAAGAATGTCTGTGTTTCAGTACATATATTGTTTTGGAAAGTGCAAATTACAGTGGTACCTCAGCTTACATACGCTTCAGGTTACATACGCTTCAGGTTACAGACTCTGCTAACCCAGAAATAGTACCTCGGGTTAAGAACTTTGCTTCAGGATAAGAACAGAAATCGTGCTCCGGTGGCGCGGCGGCAGCAGCAGGAGGCCCCATTAGCTAAAGTGGTGCTTCAGGTTAAGAACAGTTTCAGGTTAAGAACAGACCTCCAGAACGAATTAAGTACTTAACCCGAGGTACCACTGTATGTAGGTTAACCTTTAAGTGCAATTTGAGTCTCATTCCCTATCCATGCTCTACTTGCTTGCAGTCCTGGTTGCACAAGCACACTGCTGTTTTATGCCCTCCTGGTGGAATACAAATACTGTTTTCCAAAAGACAGATTTCCAAGTCTACACTCACAAATCAAGGCCCATGTTTGAGCCAAATTTAGTTTTCTTTTTTAAAAAAAGTTTTCTTTTTTAAAAAAAATATTCAACATTGTAACTATTTCATGCTAGAGTTATTGATACCTGGCAGATGGTTTACACACAAAAAAAAAGTGGTGGAAAGGATTCATGCCCAAAATATGAGTGTTTATGATGGAAAACCTTTGGCTCATACCCCGAAGAGGACTCTTGCCTAACTAATCCCTTTGTACACCTACCAAAAAGATGCTCCAAAGAGATATGGGCCAGAGAGCTGTCATATTCAACTGCCAGATACTTAATGGTAGGACTGAGTGGGGAAGCAGCTCTCCCTAATATCCATTACGGGATATGTCAAAGAAACAATATCTGAGCATTCACAGCTCATGAAGTGTTTTGGATCACATTTAGGAGTGGTAGGTTTGAGCAGAAGATGAAGAAAAACAAATGAGACATTTGATACCAGAATACTAGTGGAACATTTCCAAAGTTGATTGGCGGTGGAGGATCCAGATGTGAGATTTCCCACCTCTGTTCTGCAGTGATATGTTGCCTCATTTGATTCTCCTACATGTGCTGTTAGGCTCTGAGCCCTTTCCAGACCTTCCAATGCAATTAAAGATATCAGTCTGCTGTCCAGCAGCTACCTCTTGATGAGCCTCTGCTCTTCCCTTCTGATGCCTCTTTATCTTTAAAGTGGACATCAATTGGACAGTCCATCACAGCCTCTAAAATAGGACACATGACCACCTCAAGCTCCCTTATCCAAAACTTTCCTACCACTGATAGGTCCAGTTTGGGCATTTAGCACAGAAGGAGGCTGCAAAGTGTGACTCTGTGTTAGAATCATATAATTTATGATTCTAGGGGCCCAACTAGCCCAACCCTCCGCAGTGCAGGAATCTCAGCCAAAGCATCCATGACAGATGGCCATCCAACCTCTGCTTAAAAACCACCAAGAAAGGAGGTTGGTTGTGCCAGTTCTTCCTAGAAGTACATCTCTGACTGGATCATTTTTCTGGTAAGGTAAAGGTAAAGGGACGCCTGACCATTAGCTCCAGTCATGGCCGACTCTGGGGTTGCGACGCTCATCTCGCTTTATTGGCAGAGGGAGCCGGCGTACAGCTTCCGGGTCATGTGGCCAGCATGACTAAGCCGCTTCTGGCGAACCAGAGCAGCGCACAGAAACGCCGTTTACCTTCCCGCCGGAGCAGTACCTATTTATCTGCTTGCACTTTGACGTGCTTTCGAACTGCTAGGTTGGCAGGAGCAGGGACCGAGCAACGGGAGCTCACCCCGTTTCTCTGGTAATGGGCATAAAATCCAGTGCCCTACTTAGCTGAATTAGGAGGGCTCCCCAAATGTGGTGTCAATATGTCCTACTTTACAGAGGACGGTCCTCTGTTTTGAAGGGCTGTTGAGGTCAGTCCTCCCCATGAATATGTCCTCTGTTTGAAGGCTCTCCAGTTTGAGACTGCTTTCAAGACAACATCACACAAGTCATCTGGTATCTTCCCCACTATGCATTTCTCTTTAAATTATAGTAATTATTTACAAATGCATGTTTATGCATATACATTACTGTATGCAAAATTTTGGTGTTCTCTTTTGCTCTGCCTTTTGGCAATGCATCACTGGCCACCCCACCCCAAACACATCAGAATTTGCTTAGCACATTCTTTAAGTGGTAAATCCACATTACCATCTGATGAATGAACATCCCTATAAAACTATTAAGTCCAGAGTCTAATATCACCCACCTGTGTCTCCAGTAACAATCACACACAGCACTGAAACACGACTGCAGGAATGGTATACGAATTGCATCCTGGACTATTTGAAGGACAGGCTTAACACTCTGAATATAGACAAATTCACATTATGTTTGCACATCATGTCCTTGGGAAAATGCCTGTAATCTGGGGCAATGCACTGGAGCAGCCACTAACAACACCAGAGAGCTAGAAATGCCTCTGTTTATACTTTAAACCTAACATGATGTATCATTCTGCAGGACAGACCTGTCTCTGGATTGCACTGGATGATCATAAAGCCAAGGCACATTTTCTTATTGATGCAGCTCCTCATTCCTCAACCAATTGGTGTCATGATTTACTTAAACAAGGAAGATCCCAGATGTTTTTTCTAATGTTCTGCAGAGATTATTTCAAGCTTTAAAGCCAGACGTGTGACACTCGCTATTTTCTGAGCTAAATCTACTGCAGTTTTAGGCAAATGAGGGTATCAGTGTTAAGTTTGTTTTAACGTCCTTGATCAAATACCTCCAAAGTAATAAAAGCATGGAATATTTTGGTTCTTTGCTCTCCGTCTAAATGAGAAGCTTTTTAAAACTCCAGTAATCACTGGCAGGTATAGTGAAGGGGAGGGAAGCAGGCCTGGTGGGCGGTGGGGAGACGGAAGGGTAAAGGCAATGCAAAAAATCCAAACACTAATGCTGGATCTAACTGCCTGGCAGAATTGCCGTTTCAGTGCATTCAGTCCTGGCAAATCGGAGCATGCTGGGTTCTGCAGCCCATGATAAATTCTGCTGGTTGGCACCAATGCCAGCTATGCAGTCCATGTACCAGACTTTCTATGCTGCATGGCAGTGTTCAAAGGGAAAGGGTCCTTTTCTGTTGGGTGTTTTCACATGTTTACCTTCTCCCTGCAGTGGTACCTACTTATCTACTTGCACTGGTGTGCTTTCCAACCGCTACTTTGGCAGAAGCTGGGACAGAACAACAGAAGCTCACCACCGTCACATGGATTTGAACTGCCAGCCGTCCTATCAGCAAGCTCAAGAGGCTCCAGTGGTTTAGACCACAGTGCCACCTGCGTCCTTTACCTTGTACCTTTTTTACCAGGCCTCCAATGCCACCTGGCAATGTTCAAAGGGAAAGGGTGATTTTCTGTTGGGTGCTTTCACACAACTCGCCTTGTATCCCAGGTCAATATTAGAGCCTTCAAAAATTTGCACCTACCCAAATTTTGTGATACAGCCATCCAACCAAATAGCATGTAGAATGTTTCCAGAGGTGTTTAGAAATAACCCCAGGGAACTCTGGGAACTGTACCTCTGTAAGGTTAACAGGGGACTCTTAACTACTTTCAGCACCCTTAACAAACTACAGTTCCCAGGATGCTCTGGGGGGAGCCATGACTGTTTAAAGTGGTGTGATAGTGCTTTTAATGTATAGTGCATTTGGGGCCCAAATCTAGATCCTCAGGAGCCCATTCAAGGGTATGCAGCACATCTTGATCCTCAGGGTCCCTTCCAATTCTGCAGTTCTATGATTCTATGATCAGCTAAACTTAGGTTACAACAGGCTCCACATGAAAAAGCGGAGAACATTTCTACATTTAATACTACTACAAGTCTTCCAGCATATCCACGCAAGCCTCGCCTATAGTCATACGTGCTGAGGAAGACAGATCATTTGGCAATTCACCATGAGGTAGGCAAATATCCACTGGGCACTTTAGTGAGATACCAATAATTCTGCGTGTGACCTAAACCTCATTTGAACCCCAGGTCTTCAGGTGTGAGAGGTTAATGCATTAACCCACTGCAGCATTTAGCTCCCCAGCCATGGTACCTATTTCAATATACTTTAGCGCTAGTCTGCAAATATGACATTCAGAAGTGGTTCCCAAGAGAACAGGGCACATCAGAGATGGTATTGCCCTGAATAATGCATCACACAAAGATGTCTTTGGCTGTCTAGAGAAAAGACTTTGGTTCTCTAATGGCATGGGAAGAGCATGGCTGTTATTTGCAGGTGGAGTGCTGTGAAGGTATCAGGTTTAGTTGGGATTGTATTTTTGCCAGTCAGAACACAAAAGAGGCTCCCTGCGCTATCAGAGACTGGGGGTTGCATCCCATGGTAGTTATACATAGAGTAAACCAATTGAAATTAATGGACCTGGCTAACTTGGGTCTATTAATTTCAGTGGGTCTACTTTGAGTAGACATTACTTGATTACAAGCCTGAGGTTTTGGTTTTTTTAACAGAGCAATCCTAACTATAGAAAGGAATGGGGAGGAATTTGACTTATACCACCCCTTTTGCTGGCTTGGTTCTGCAGGGTTGCAAGATCGTGTGGCTGACCTTAATGGGGTTTGGAATGGGTGTAAGTTCTTACCCTGTCCTACCATATCTCTGGAACACGCCTTTGGGGGGACTTACACCAATGTAAGTTCTGCAGGCTTAAATTCTACCAGATGAGGCCTGGTGAAGCATATCTCTGGATTAACAGGGGTTAAGCACTTATGCTGTTATAGCCCCAGATCAGCTGGGATAGCCCAAGATCCACTGAATCCAAACTCCATCATCCCAGTGGATCTTGGGTTTGGATTGCGCTGTAAGTAGCCAATCCCTTGGTGGTCCCATGTCTCTTTTGATTTCCTATGCTGTGGGTGTCATTTCAGCTGTTTGCTGAAACTATAGTTCCTGAGATAAAAAATGGGTAGCACCAGAGCACATTCCAAAGTAGAAGGTGAAAAGTTTTGCAGGTGGTTCATTTCTAAGCATGGCAAATGTTGAAAAATAGGACTGAAGCTTCTCAACCAATTTCAGTATGTAGATTCTTTCTTTTTTTAAAAAAGAAATCTTTATTTTAACTTCTGTGTAGCTAATTGTCAGCATCAAAAACAAATAGCAACATCCAACAATTAACTGCAACAAAGCAAGCAACAAAATTTAAATGATAATTACAAATACATGGGTTTGTTGTGTTTTCATTCATAATTATTTGGTATGCATATAATCAATAGGTTGGAATAGTATTATAGCTCTGTGGGAAAATCTTATCTCAGGGCTATGAGCACCACATTTTTACAGAAGCTGTGTTTCAATAATTCTTCTTAATAAGCAATGGAAGGGTTTGGGATTTGTTTGTTTGCTTGTGGCTCCATGTCAGTACTTTGTTGCCTAAGTTACACAACCAGTGACTGGCAGCCTACCCTTGACAGCTAGGAGAGAGCATAGAAAGCCTGCCATTTCCCCAATGAGTTAAACATGTCTCTGTTGGGAAGGAATAGCATAATCAGCAGAGTGGTAATCCAGCTAAGCCCTTGGTCTGGCATGCTAGAAAATTGGAATGTAGCCCCTACTATGATGCAGCTTATGATAGCTTATTGGGACTCATCCATAGCGCTAATAAAGGGGATCAGATGTACTGTTTCAGTGCATTCAATCCCTGCAGTAAACATGGGGAGGGTCCTTTAGCCTCTGGTCCCTGCAATTCGAGAAGGCTGGTAGGATCCGTTGAAGGTCCAAGTACTGCCGTAAACCTTGGAAATGGCTATGTGTATATGTTGGGAACTGCCTGTACACAGAATTATTTGCCGCGGCATCAAATCAGGACTGTGTGAAGATGCTCCAAGTAACAGAGTCACGTGCTCAGTATCCTCATAATTTATTCTTCAACAACAACAACAACAACAACAACAACAATAATAATAATTTATTATTTATACCCCACCCATCTGGTTGGGCTTCCCCAGCCACTCTGGGTGGCTTCCAACAAAGTATTAAAATACAGTGGTCAGTTAAACATTAAAAGCTTCCCTAAACAGGGCTGCCTTCAGATGTCTTCTAAAAGTCTGGTAGTTGTTCTTCTCTTTGACATCTGGTGGGAGGGCGTTCCACAGGGAGGGCGCCACTACTGAGAAGGCCCTCTGCTTGGTTCCCTGTAGCTTTGCTTCTCGCAGTGAGGGAACCACCAGAAGGCCCTCAGAGCTGGACCTCAGTGTCTGGGTAGAACGGTGGGGGTGGAGACGCTCCTTCAGGTATACTGGACCGAGGCTGTTTAGGGCTTTAAACATCAGCACCAACACTTTGAATTGTATGCTCGGAAATGTACTGGGAGCCAATGTAGACCTTTGAAGTCTGGTGTTATGTGGTCTTGGTGGCCGCTCCCAGTCTGCAGGTATGGAAGAAGAAAAAGAAAGCACCACATGTAAAAGAGTGATTCAAACTAGAAGCTTCACAGTTAAAGGAATATGTAAATCTTGATAGAGGTGTATAAAATTATGCATCGTGGGGAGAAAGTTGATAGAGAGAGGTTTTCTCCTCCTCTCATAAAACTAGAAGGAAGAGTTAAGTTATGGAATTTGCTTCTATAAGATGTAGTGATGGCGACCAACCTAAATGGCTCTAAAAGATGATGACTCTTGTTATACCTCCACTGTGAGAGGCAGTCTGCCTCTGAATGCCAGTTGTTGAGAATCACAAGTGGGGAAAGAGCTATTGTGCTCAGGTCCTGTTTCCCAACTTCCCATTGGCATCTGGTTGGACAGTATGAAAACTGGATAGCTTATTGGCTTTATCCAGCAGGCTTTTCTTACATTGTGTTCATAAAGAAGAAAATCATTTCTTCATGAAGAAAAAATCATGCCCAAACAAATGCCCGACAAAACTAAGGGCAATGTAGATTATCCAGAAGCAACATTATTGCTGTCATTATTGTGGAGACAACAACTTTGCTCATTTAATGCTCCCTACTATACACGCGGGTGGCGCTGTGGGTTAAACCACAGAGCCTAGGGCTTACTGATCAGAAGGTCAGTGGTTCGAATCCCCGCAATGGGATGAGCTCCCGTTGCTTGGTCCCTGCTCCTGCCCACCTAGCAGTTCGAAAGCACGTCAAAGTGCAGGTAGATAAATAGGTACCGCTCCGGTGGGAAGGTAAACGGCATTTCCGTGTGCTGCTCTGTTTCACCAGAAGTGGCTTAGTCATGCTGGGCCACATGACCTGGAAGCTGTATGCTGGCTCCCTCTGAGCGCTGCAACCCCAGAGTCGTCTGCGACTGGACCTAATGGTCAGGGGTCCCTTTATCCTTTACCTTACTATATACTGCAATAATATTTATTTGGCATCCCATCAACAGTGCTGACTAAATACCAGACAAAGATGGCAAAGCCCAGTTACTTGTTCCCCAGCCAAATTATAGTTTATACATTGTTAGCCAGGGTAGTTTCATGGCTAGAGTATTGGACTAAAACATGGGAGTTCCAGGTTCTAAATCCCCACTCAGACATGAAGGTAACCTTGATCCAGTCATCACTTCTCAGTCTAACTTATTTCACAGGAGGAAAGGCAGGATACAATAAATTATTTTCTTCCAGGTTGGCCTCAGAGGATGCTTCTATATGGTTCTTTCCCCCGCAACAGAAAATGGAGAAAAGGAGGCCTCAAAAAGAAGAAGAAGAAGAAGAAGAAGAAGAAGAAGAAGAAGAAGAAGAAGAAGAAGAAGAAGAAGAAGAAGAAGAAGAAGAAGAAGAAGGACCTAGGTATGGTTACGATGACAAAAACATAGAATTAAATAATCTGGATGCATTCATTCGTTCAGCAGCGTCTGTGGAATTTTTAAATGGGGTAAACTGTTAACCTCGAAGTCACTCTGACCTCAAAAGCTTATTGACTTGTTTAAATCTAGGCAACTGTCAACTCTTACGGCCCAAAACAAATAGCCCATTTAAATTATCTTGCAGAAATGTTTCCACAATATGTGTCATCACCACAAATCTTCAGGAGTGACTAATAAACCAAGAACTCTTATGCTTCCAAAGGTGTGGCCAGTTGTGAAACTCAAAGCTTCAGTTTACAAGGAAGAAACAACCCCAACTTCGCAATTAATCCAGAGGTCTGCTTTGCCATCTATTTGATTATGATGCAAGATATCCTTTTTAAACTATCTAATATATGCAGAGGAAAGTTATTAACTCTTTTGGTGATTCCTGTCTTATTGGCACACTTCAGTACAGTGGTACCTCGGGTTAAGTATTTAATTCGTTCTGGAGGTCTGTACTTAACCTGAAACTGTTCTTAACCTGAAGCACCACTTTAGCTAATGCGGCCTCCCGCTGCTGCCGCGCCGCCAGAGCATGATTTCTGTTCTCATCCTGAAGCAAAGTTCTTAACCTGAAGCACTATTTCTGGGTTAGCGGAGTCTGTAACCTGAAGCGTATGTAACCTGAGGTACCACTGTATTACTAAAGATAATGATATCAGCAATTCCTCTTACCATCTTGTGCTGCTGATAGTCATCATATGTAGATGCCTTTGATGTCAATGGACTTTTCATTGGGAGGGGGGGAACTACTTCATTTTAAGGATTTATCTTTTTATTCCAAAATATAAACTGAGATTTGAAAAACATGATAGAGGATGGGGCACGACTTATTTATTTATTTAACCCTTACAGCTGTAAGCAGACTGGTCTTTCCAAAGCACCTACAGATGGGGCCCTGCAAATGTCCTGGGAAAACTGGGAGATCCCATTTTTTCTCACCAGAGGATCACAGCCTTTTTGGGTTCCATGATCTCATGTGGCTTTGCACTGCGATTTCCGGGCTGCGGAGCAAAAATGCATGAGACCACAGCACCCAAAATGGCCGCCGCATTCTTGCAAGAAAAATTGGGAAGATGGCATCCTGGAAGATGGTATCCCAATTTTTGCCTGCAGTGTGTTGTAGGGTATGAGATAGGATTTATCTAGCTCTTCATGAGATGTGCTATGGATGCCTCTACCGTACTGTGGCATCTAGTTCTCTGCAGACCCCAATGATCTGATCCTCAAAGTAAAGTGCCTAGCAAAACTGTCATAGTATGCGTCCAATACTCTACTTTCTGGCGAGATTTAACAAGCCCAGATTTAACCAGCAGGAAAAGCTCTGGTGATGAGAATCCAGTGAAGGGGGAGTAGTCTTTCTTCGCCGCCACCATCATCGCATTATATGCATGATAATGTACTCTTACTTGTGTTTGGTCAGATTCACCTCAGGATCTGTGGCACTCATATTCTGCCTCATTAGTGTAGCAGCAAATTTAGAAGTGCAAGATCCCTTCATGATAGTCAGAGCCATGCCCTCAGAGCCACACTCTCTTCTAAGATTATACAATCTTATAATTATACAGTTGTTATTATTAGAAATGTATTGCAGCAATCAATCTCCAGTGTAGATCTCTTATTTTCTATTGCACATATGCAGGCAAATGATTTGGAGTGCTCCTCAATGTTCTTTCCATGGGCCTTCTCCAGAGTAGTGAACGATGATCTGTAAATGACAATGGGCTTATTACAACCCTCCCCTCACTCTACCAAGGGCTTTGCAGCTGCTCACTCTATAGCAAACACCAGATCAAGGGTGTGTCCTGCCATGTGAGTTGGGCCTGTAATGAACTGTGACAGCTGCATGATAGTCCTGGAAGCCATGAAATCTCAAGCTGCACCTGCAGAGGCAGACTTGGCATGGATGTTGAAGTTCCCCCAGGATCTCTCCCCTCACCCCCTGCAAGCCCTCTAAGTGTTTTCAGGTGGTTCCCCAACCATCTGGGGTAGGCACAAGAAGATGAGAGAAGGGAAAGTTCTATTAGCACAAACATAAAACCTTGAGCTAATGGAATGAGGGCAATGGATACCACCCAGGGCTTGACAAGAACCTGGCAGGCTCAGAATACATGGTTGATGCTCTGTTTTTTAACATGATAGGTTACAATTTGTGCAGGCCTGTGACAAGATGGCCATTTTTTCACCTCCTGGGGCTTGTATATTGTGATTCAATGTGTTTTTTTACTATCCTTGCACTTTTGAGCTTGACTGTAAACCAGGTTGCTACTGCCAAGAAGTGATTAATAAATATAATAATATTGGCAAATGGAAGACTCAACATTGTTAGCCTTCATAATTACTGGTGGGAATACAGGTAACAACAGAGTAGCTCCATTCTTCCCCCTTTTTAAGGATTATGGGAATTATTTTGGAATTAATAGAATATTAGGCATGTAGGAACAGACTGTAATTAAGTATATCTATAAAAAAGTTTCCAGTCATCTCTTTGTTTTCTGAGCTTTGTTAAAATGAAAGTGTCTCTATAAAGTTTCCTTTTTGGGAGTCACTGCAGCTGTTTAACCATAAACAAAATACCTCAGTTTTCCTTTTACTCAATTGTGAGAAAGTCATGGAACAGGCTTCAGACACCTTTACAGCAGCTCAAAGATCTTCTCTGCTGACAAAAGGGAAAATAGCTGCAAAATAAAGCTGTCATTAAGAGTAAAGTGAATGCGCTCTGCTCCACTTAATGTCAACATCATCACGCACCACACACCTTCAAGAATCCTCAGTTGGGAAAGTCACACTTTCTGGTCGGGTTTCAGAAGTAAGCAGCCTAGACTGGGAGATCCCTATGGTCAGATTTCCTCAACCTGGTGCCCTCCAGATGTTTTGAACTATAACTTTTGGAAAGGCCGTAGCACGATTGAAAGGCACCTGCTTTGCTTGCTGGAGGTCCCAGGTTCCATCCCTGACATGTCAGGTCAGGCCAGGATAGAACCTTGCCTGAAACCCTGGAGAGCCTCTACCATACTGTGTAGACACAAGTGGGCTTCTCATAGGCTGCTGGTTGGCCACCATAAGAACAGGATTCTATACTAGATGGACCTTTGGCGTAATCCAGCATGACTCTTCTCATGTCATCGGGTACCTATTGCTGGATCTCCAGAGTTTGTCCAAAATAAAATTAAGTCCTGTGCTAAAATGTTGTAGCTGAAAGTTTGATGCATTTCATAATAAGTACCTCCATTTGAAAAGTTACACTTTCCTAAATTTTAAAATGGTCCTTTCACATTATTCACCAGCACCCAACATGTAGACTTAGGATTCAGCTACATTAGTCGAAAAACAGCTTTTTGAATGCATTATAAACATGCAACATCAGATGGCACTGAAGAGTAAAAAAAATATATCTATGCGATTTTCCATAGCAGTTTTTTTCTTTTGTTATAACGATTTAATTTCTGACTTAATTGTAGCATTCTCCCCCCCCCCCCCGCGTGTAGATTCATCCTTGGTGTGTGTCTATGTTTCAGTTCATCTTGATGGAAGCTTTTTTCATATACTTCCATTATTTGCCCTCCATTCCCCAAAAGTAAAACTTTCTGTCTGCCTTGAGCTGATGATGAACAAATCGATATAAATAAAATTGTCTTCTAGAGTTCAACCCAAACCTGAGCAGAGACGTTTTTGAGGTTTCAGGGGTTACTCTGACTGTTTTTCTTCCAGAGAGATTTTCAATTTGATAAGCCTCTGCACTTTCACATTCAGGAAGATAGCAGAAGAACGAAGCTGTGAAAGAATCTGGGTTCCCCCTCCCCACCAGGCATCTCCCCAGATGTGTGGTGCGCCCAACAGTTGTTGAGAAAATCAGCTCTAGTGAGATTTTCATCCTAGTTCTTCAAATGTAAGAAGCAGGGATAAGATTCAGATCAGTTTCCCCAGTCTGAATCTCTGATGATTTTTAAAGTTCACCTTTCAGTATGTGACAGACACTGTTAGCTTACTGGTTATCAAAGCAAAAGGATTTGCTTCTCCAGATGTAGACTGAAGAAGTAGGAGTTCAGAACTGAAGCATTGTTTATTCTTGTTTCATTTTCTTTTAAAGTCTTATAGCCCTTATGGTTATCAAAAATTGCCACAGAATTAGAAATCAGATCAAGGGTGCCAGAAGCCCAGCCTGGTTATCTTCCAATTTCAAGGTTATTTTTAAGAAGAAGAAGAACAACAAGAAGAAAACAATCATGAAAGTTGCAAGCAAAGTGGTCAGAATCAGGTGTTTATAATAACATTTTTAAGAATGCTTTGATATGAGGTTTCATACAAAGAGCTGGTTAATAGGGGCTTAATAGTAAGTGTGTTTCAGTTTGCATCTAGACTGTGATCCAATACAAGCTGACTTGGGAATACAACCTGTTGGTGTATTTACTTATTTATTTCAATTTATGCATTCCCATCAGAAATGACACACACAAGTGACATGCACAGTAAAATAAGACAAAATTAAAACAAACCATGCAACAAATCAATAAATCAATAAAACCGATCTAGCAATAGATAAAATCCAACACAGGGTGCCCCCCAGACTGTATTTTGCGAGATTCAGACACAAACTGGAACTGTAGGTCCAAGCATTTCAAGAGCAGTAAAGGGCCATGTTGCACTAGTGCAACAAATCAACTTTTAAAAAAATCATTTTGAGGTTTTGAAAAAGATGTGGAAATGCATTGAAAAGTGTGGGATCAATCAGTGATTCATGGGATGCATTTAAACAGCCTGCAAGTAAACCAGGATGAATACTCCTTGTCTTATAACTTCCTGGTAAACATAGGAACCAATGTATAGAGGCAGAGCTCCCTTCCACCATCGCCGCCCCACCAATAAAATATTTGAGGGGGCTGGGCTTTGCCCAAAGTTGATTAACATTGCCATTCAAATAGGGGGGGGGGGTGCTGCATCTTGTGATCAATTATATGGAGTAGGGCTTACCCCCCCCCCCACGCTATTTCATTCAAGTTGGTACCCCTGCTTATAAACAAATTATAACAAATGCTCAGTAAAAAACAAATATAATCCTCTCCACGAAATCTTTGTGCAAGTGAATCGGGACAAATGCTGAACAAACGGGTGGTGTGGAGCAGCCAATCGACCAATCCGACTACAAAAGTAAAAAACTAACCAAGTTACCATTATTCTGCAGAGGCTAAAATAAAATAATAACATTATGACTGAATGACATTAAGAGATGTTAAAAGCCCTAGGAGAATAAAATAATCTTTGCCTCATGCCAAGAAACCATTCAAGTATGCAGCAGACAAGCTTATCCACGAACTCTACCAGTCCCAGTGACATTTATTTTGGAGGAACCAATGCACTGGTTTACACAAACACTATTCTCTTCCTTTGCTGAGAAAATTATTGCTCTTGCTGCTGTTGTTCATGGTGATGATGATAATTTTGTTGAGTCAGTGGCTTTTTACTCTGTAGTGTACTCGTTTCCCCTTTTGACTTAATGTGCTCTTTTGGTGCAGGTTATGGGTCCCCCCGGGCCCTGTTCATAAAGAAATATTTTCCAAGTAACATTCTAGCACATGCTATTAGCTTTACAAGTGTCGGACGTGTTTGTATTTGATCGAATATGCAGTTCATTTAATCACATTTCCATTAAGTGGAAGTAGGAATGGCTTGCTTATCGAGGGAATTCATAATTCCAGTGGAGAACGAGATGAAAAGCAGGCACTAAAGTAGAAAATATGCATATTCAGTAAACATAAAAGAGAGCCTTGTTATTCCAAGAGAAGAGCACAAACTACAAAGCTAAAGTGGGAGTAAATCGCACACAACTAAGCTACAAATCATGAATTAATTTACTTACAAACTGATCCTCAGGAGCTGGCAAAGTTGATGAAAGGCATCCCAAAGGGTCGCATAAACCACAGCAGGGGCTTTTTGCACAGGTATTGTAAAGCATCAGGTGAGGGTCATAGGAGGGGTTGTCATTAGCCACCCCTGGGAACCAATTGCCTATATGTTAAGCCACAATCAATGTGCTAGTTACTCTTGAAAGCAGCGTCTGGCTGTGAATTTTTTGTAGGGGAACAATGAGGGCCAGAGGAGCCAACTTGTGAAGGCAATGGGGAGGCAACATTGTGGTGTCCTGATGTTGCATGTGTGAGCATCACACCTCCCATCCATGAGCTGAGCAGAAGGTTCCTGGATTTGGAAAGAAGGTGTCAGGCCCTGACATGATGCTGGAAACCTCCTACTTCCTTCCCAAAGCCGGGTGTCTGACAACTGCCCAGTTGACTCTTTAAAGAAAAAAGAAAAAACATCATTGCTGAGTGTGTTTCCTGACTCTACTCTTGATGACCATGAATTGAGGTTGGGAAGGAACGTTACACATAGACATTGGGGGAAAGGACCCCGAGAAGGCTTGTGACATGGGATGGGGCAGGGCCAGCCCACTCATGGGATGAACTGAGGCAGCCCCAGCTGCTTCCGGCAAGATCTCACATATCTCTTGTGAGATCTTAAAGGATCTTGCTGTGCAACCCCAGTAAGTGAGCCTTTGGCAGCCCTGAGATGGAGCTCCTTCTCTGTGATAAGTCCCTTTCATGCCATGAGCCCCCGAAAGATTGTTTCAACAATCTGTACTCGGGTGATGTTTTGTTTTCTGTGTTACTGATTTTGCTTCTTTCGCAAGCACAGCTTTGTAACTGCATATCTGCTTCAGTATTCAAAATTAAGACATTTCTTGTGGTAGTGCAGGGAATTTGAATCCCTTTGCATTCAACACAAAATGCACTCTTTGCTGTGTGACTAATTTTCCAGATAAGCAACACTGATTTAACTGAGCGATGGGTTGTGGAGAGGGTGAGGGAAGGAGGAATTACAATGCATCATCTGTTCAGGTCATTCAGTGTTTCACAGGTTTAATCAGGCTTTCTTCATCCTCCATTACACTCATTAGGTCCTGTTAGGCTAGTGCTCAGAGTTGATCTGTATCTTGGTAAAGACTATTGTGGATGATTAACTGTAATTACCAGTAATGGCCCCATACCTGCTCGGAGTAGGCTGATGATGCCATCATCGTGTGCAGGCATCTGTTCTGCGGCAAACAGGCTCAGCCTATTATCCATTTAGTCATTCATGTTTGAACCCACAGGTTGCAATCTGTGTGGGCTCAGCCCTCCTTGACAGGTAAACCCATGTTTAGATATTATGAATTGATGCAGATATGTTGAGGACAATGAAAGGCAAGCTAGTGGCGCAGAAAACAATAAAACTGATAAAACAATCAAGATGAAAGGAAATTCAGCTGAATGATCTTTGTAACTGTTCTCAATATTTATAAGACTTCTCTCTCTCTCTGCTACTTACAGTGAACATTGCCATAAGTTTAAATGAAGACAGTATGGCCATAGGCACAATCCTAGCAAATTAAATCACTTAAAAATTACTAGGGGCATAATCCAGCCAAAATTAAGCTCCCATTAAAAAGGACTGAACAGAATGTTCTCTGGTTTTGATACTTGCTTTGAAGGTAGCACATTTTCTGCTATACTGCATTTTCCCTGTTTCAGTGCTGCTTGTTTCTTTGACTGCTGATGTTTCTTACTTCCTTCTTTGCCCTCCTCACTGCCCTCAGCCTTGTATGTGCATAGTCCTGTTTACACTGATCACTGCAACCGGTTAGATTAATGCTGTTTAGGAGCCATCACATCAAATGTAGCATTATGGTATCATTGCCAAAAAGCATGTCGTCCACTGCAGTCAATAAAATTAAATGGCAGTGTGAGTAAATGAGGCCATGGGCAGTGAGAGCAAAGCCAAAGGAGATGGCACCAAGGAGAACAGTACTGACATAACACATTTTTGCAAATGCCCCAAACTTCTCAAAATAGGAGGCACTTTTCAGCACAAACGAAAATTGACACAGAAGAGGGTAATTGGTTGCAGCTCAGCCCTACTTTTAATTCCCATTGACTGAAATGGAAGTGATTTAAGTGCATGCTTTATGCTGCAATACAAATCAATGGGGTTTAAAGATGCTCATGTTTGGCTGGATTGCACCTATTGGTTTTAATGGAAGAATTAAGTACATGCATAATTCTGTCCCATTGATTCAAGACTTAACAGTGCTTAATTGTGGCTGGCTTGTGCCCCATTCTAATAGCTGTAATCTTAGAAACGTTACTTATTTGAACGAATGGTTATGCAGCCCATCTCCAGTTTCATTGATTCCAGTCCTTGAGTGAGTAGCGTTGTATGTTTTGAACACACAGGCATCTCACTGTTTAAAGGACACCATCATTTAGAGATCGTAGACTTGGCAGGCCTGTGTGAAATTCTAGCATTTGAACCAATAAACTGTGGCTTAAGTAAAACAAATATAAGATTGCACCAATGGTTACAGTTGGCGACTCGGTTTACAAGCTGAGTTCCTGACTTGCGAACACAAGTATATGATGTTGGGCTGGCATTCTTGTCACAATTTGAAGCCAGAAAGTCACTTGGACATTGAACACAAAGGCTTCAGGACAATATCGATTGTTATTTGTATTGCCTTTGTACCCTCCAAGGAGCTCAGAGGCTTCCCCAGCACCAACCATTTTATCTTCACAACAATATCCATGTGACAGGATAGAGGGAGGGATAAAGAGCCAAAGTCACCCAGATAGCATCAGGCTTTTCTGCTCCCCAAAGACCTTCAAAGTAATCTGCAAAGAAAAATCTCGGGGTTACACGTTAATGAAGCTATGCATGTGAGGGAAACCGCATTGATCATCCTTTCTTTGTGGAAAAGTGACATAAAAATAAAATGAATGAATGAATGAAGATAAAAACTTATACAATGGTACCTCAGGTTAAGAACTTAATTAGTTCTGGAGGTTCGTTCCTAACCTGAAACTGTTCTTAACTTGAGGTACCACTTTAGCTAATGGGGCCTCCCGCTGGTGCTGTGTCACTGCTGCACGATTTCTGTTCTCATCCTGAAGCAAAGTTCTTAACCCGAGGTACTACTTCCAGATTAGCGGAGTCTGTAACCTGAAGGGTCTGTAAACCGAGGTACCACTGTACATGTTCTGAGGCTTGAACAAAAGTAAGTGTCACATTTGTTGAGCTACCAACTTTGCCTTCACGTGCCCCCATCCGCCCTGGCATGTGGCCCCCATAAGTTGCCAACATAGAATCACAGAAGAGTTGCAAGGGACCACAAGGGTCATCTAGTCCAACCCCCTGCAGTATAGGAATCTTTCGGGGCTCAAACCCACAACCCTGAGATAAAGAGTTTAATGAACATGTGGTCTACAGGCTGAAATAGGTTTCCCACCCCTGCATTACACTCTCCACGTGAATTTCCACCCGGAAGCAGTTAGCATTGGGGAAAGCAATTTTTATCTGTAATCCATATTGGAGCTGTAAGCCTTAATCAATGAATTGGTTGGTCAATCAAATGGGTTAATCAGTGAGAGCAAATGTGAACCATGGCAGCTGAGACCAAAGAGAAGACTTGCTTATTTGTTAAAAAGCTACGGTGGTTCTGTTGTCTCATTGTGATAGGGAATGAGAAAGAAAAATGCTCAAAACAACCTGAATAGCAGCTCTTATGGAGTATTAAATTGCCAGGTTTTGCACTCCTCTTTTTTCTCAGTATTCTCAAAGATGCACCTATATTGGGCTTTCTAAAAATATGCAGATGCATTTTAATTTAATGCATTAATCAATTAAGCTGCAGATTTTATCTCTTGAAAGGACATCTGTATAATGCTGATTTCCGTGAGCACGCTCTGAGGCTGTGGCACAGGAAGAAGATGTCTTATGGGTAGAGCTCTGTTATCTGGTAGAGAATAATAATAATAATAATAATAATAATTTATTTAGACCACACCCATCTGGTTGGGTTTTCCCAACCACTCTGGGGATTCAGAGAAACTATTGGAAGGCAGATACCACGACTTAGGTCCTGCTGTCTAAAAGAATTTACACATTCAATGGCCAGACAGACACAGAGCACAGCTTTAAAGCATTTAGAAGTACAATACTGGATTTCACACAAAGTCTTTCTTTGTCTTTCTTTTTATGAATCGTAGCAAGGGGGAAAAAATCATTGCTCTCTGAGAAGTTTCTGCATTTTATCCTGACTAAGCTTTTATTCATACTTGGCTTTGACCAATGTATCATTAGCACATAATGTGTTAAGCACCAGATTAAACAAAATTGGTGCTTGGAAGCAGTCAAGGCTGGGATTTTCCCCTTCTCCGTTCCCTCCTCCCTTTCTCTAGGGTGCAACCTTCAGATCATTTGCTCCAGGTTAGCCCCACTGACTTTAGTTAGATTGCTCTAGGGTGCATCTTCAGAGGACTGTGATGCTAAGTTCTGCACTACATGCAATTGTTCCTACAATAAATGTTCTGTTGAAGGAGTGCTGTTTCTTGGTGTACTTTGAGGATTTTTCTACAGTCAAGAGTTATATGAATTTTATGAAATAAATAATAAAATAAATAAAGGAGAAAGGGAGAACCTCAGGCCAAATGTAGCCTCCTAAGTCTTCCCATCTGGCCCACCAGACTTTCCCCAGCCACTCCCCTTTTTCAGGACCACCCTTCCTTGACTGGACGTTCCAGGAATCAGTGTGTTTTTACGTGAATAGAATGTGTCCTTTTATTTAAAATGCATTTATGGGTTATTTGTGGGGCATAGGAATTCGTTCATTTTTTTTCTTCAAAATATAGTCCGGCCCACCCTCCACAAGGTCTGAGGGACAGTGGACCAGTCCCCTGCTGAAAAAGTTTGCTGACCCATGTATTAGGATGTTATGATGTAAAGCTATGGTTGAGTTCTAGGTGCCTAATTAAAATAAACAAAATGAGATTTGCAAAGAAAGAGGTTGTGGCCAGTCACATCAGTGGGTTTCACTCTAACCCTTTTATGTACTGAATGAACACCTGAGCGAGCTGTGGAGGTCATGCTGTGTAACGCTAGCAACACCCACATGTACACATATGCTCATGGACTCATATGGCCAACAAACACACACCACGGGAGGTGTGGCCAGCAGGGGTCAGGCTTGACTCTACTTTCAAGAAAGGCTCTGTGCAGGCATTGGGGGTGGGAATTCAGTTCTGTTTTATTTAAACGTGAACCTATGCAATTCACATTTTCTGAAATACTACATGATCAAAAACACAACCAACCACCCTTTGAAATGCACACTTCTCTGAATTTTGAAATGTCGTTCTCCAGCCAAATAGAATGCAACAAAACTGCCTTTACTAATGTGAAGTGTACACAGAAATACATACAACAGAGAAAATAATTTTTAAAAAATGCATAAAATTTGGAGAAATGTGCTCTGCAAAAATGTGTATGTTAGACAAAATTGCATACAGGAGAAATTTGCCCTAAAATTCTGATGAATTTTCACTATGCCTTTTTAAAAAAATATATATCAAACTGTTGTGGGAATGTGGAGAATTATCTTGCTCTCTTTAAATATTAGCTTTTTGGGGTTTTATTGTATTATATGTTGAAAACCTTTAATAAAATTGAGTTTAAAAAAATGTGGAGAACTGAACTTAAGATTGGAAAAATGAGAAACTGAGAGAAACCGAAATTGACAGATTTGTGTATCCCTAGCTATATGACACAAATCTTTCCCACACAAATAAAGTCTGTTTAAGGGTTTAAAGTCACGCTTGCACTGAGGAGCACTACTGTAGACATTATGCCCGTTTACTCACATCGTATTAGCATAAAACCTCTTCTTTTCATCTGCTCTCACTGGAATAAGAGCTAGAACATTATCTTTCTTCTGCTTAAAAGTGATTGGCAGTGGAATACTAAGTCATATAGCTACAGAGGCAAACCACAGAGCTAGACACAGCACAGACAGTACATTCTTAGAGCCTGCCAACAGACCTGTTCCTTATGAAATGCAACCAAGGAACTACAAATTCTGGAATAACATTTCCTTGGCTAATTTTTTAAATATCAACGCAAGGAACATTTATTTTCACTGCTCAAGTGTATGGTATGAATAACATTCTGCTTTTTGAAAGCAGCCTTAATTCGAAGCATTAGATGCTTCCATTTCCCATCTTTTCACAGGAAAGTAGTTGGCAGAGCATGAAACTTGTAATCTCAGGGTTGTGGGTTTCAAGAAAAGATTCCTGTATTGCAGGGGGTTGGACTAGATGACCCTTGTGGTCCCTTCCAACTCCACAATTCTATGATTCTATGAAATTATGATGAACCATGGGGGGGGGGGGAATCCATAATTTTGCAGGGGAAAGCATTTGCACCTCCCAGCTGTTACTAAGTGTGCCTTCAGGAGTCTTTGGTTTCATGGGTAGAAGAGTCTAAAAAACCTGGGACACAAATTTTCATGACCCTCTAGCATCCATGTTGGCTCATTTACAAGAATTAATGTATTTAGCATTAACTCTGGAAGTGTATACTCAATTCTGACCCAACTAAGCCTCCTGGTGTATCTTTTGCTCTGTTATATTCTCCTCTGAACTAGATAATGGCTTATCAACTCACTTCTCACATGAGCTCAATTGGTTAGAGCGGGCATAGGCAAACTCTGGCCCTCCAGATGTTTGGGACTACAATTCCCATCATCCCTAGCTATCAGGACCAGTGGTCAGGGATGATGGGAATTGTAGTCCCAAACATCTGGAGGGCCGGAGTTTCCCTATGCCTGGGTTAGAGCATGGTGCTGATAAGGCCAAGGTTGTGGCTTCAATTCCCTAATGGGCCAGTTGCATATTCCTGCAGTGCAGGCAGTTGGACTACATGATCCTTTGGGTCCCTTCCAACTCTACAGTTCTATGATTTTCTGCAGGGCTGGCCCAAGAGGTTTTGCTGCCTGAAAGAAAAGGTAAGAATTTGCATCTTCCCAGTCCCATTCCATGTACAAAAGCCCAGCAGAGCATTGACTGTTATCTCAACATTCTCCATTGCATCCCAACGGCAATGGTCGAGTTTAATGGATGCAGGACAGACTGCATGGCACATGCTCAGAATTCTCTCCACTTTCTGCCCCTCAATATTTGCTGGCTGATGCCGTTGCCTCACTCTGCCTCATGTTAGAGCCAGTCCTGCCTTTCTCTTCCAGTACTACTATCCAACTTCTTTTTGTTTCTTTTTCTTTAGATTGTCAACCTGTGAGCAGGTCCCGTGTCGTTTCAATTTCTGTACAGTGTTTTCCGTCTGTTTCCATGTGTGTATGTGTTTTCTGACGTGACTATGTAATTTGTTACCATTATAATTACAGTGGTGCCTCGCAAGACGAAATTAATTCGTTCCGCGAGTTTTGTCGTCTTGCGATTTTTTTCGTCTTGCGAAGCACGGTGCCGGGAAAGTTTTGGAAAAGCTTCAAAAATCACCAAAGTCTTCAAAAACCTCAAAAAAGGCTACCACGCCGCGTGCTATGAGTTGCTCCTCGAAGTCAAGTCGCAACTGTATTAACGGTGTTAAGAAAAAGGAAACAAACTTGCAAGACCTTTCCGTCTTGCGAAGCAAGCCCATAGGGAAAATCGTCTTGCGAAGCAGCTCAAAAAACAAAAAAACCCTTTCGTCTTGCGAGTTTTCCGTCTTGCGAGGCATTTGTCTTGTGAGGTACCACTTCTGTTATTATTGCTTTCCCCCAATTAGTTGAAGGCAGCATACATAGTCCTCCCTCGCTCTCCACCATTTTATTCATACAATGTGAGGTAGGCTAGGCTGAGAGAGTCGCCCAGTAAGGTTTCTGTCTGAGTTTTGAACCTGGGTCTTCCCAGCTCTATTCCAACTACCACACCACACTGCTCCTCTTTAATTATTAACTTACTGCTGAGAATATTGATAATATTAGGGCAGGTGGCTTTTTTCACAATAATGCTATTTCTTGTTAAAATTAATGTGTGTGGGGAGGGGAGCTCCCGAGTGGTGAGAAATAAGCTAGCTGCTCCATACATGAATCCATCAAACTGTGGGCTTAAGCAAACTTCCCTTTTGCTCACTAAAGAACTTGATTTGCTTGTTCACAAGTGTAATTCCTCTGGACCTATTCCAACCAAATGCCAAATAAATGAGATTTAAAGCACTGCTTAAATATCATTTCATAATTCATAAACTACCATTTCATCAGCACTGTGTTATATAGTTATCTTAATGAAAACACAATAAAATGTTAAAACCCCATTTTACTTCTACGTTAATCTCAGCACAAACAATGAAACAAACTCGGTTGGCCAATAAAATATTCTAAAGCACTAAAAACCCAGTTTACGAGTCGAGAGAGGAGAGTCTCGATGCACTTCATTTGTTTAAGCTTTGCTAGGGCTCCTGCAGGCATTGGTGCTTTGAGAGCAGGATGGTCAGTCTCATAGGCTTGTATCCAGCGGTGAATTTGCCTTAACAGAAAGCACTTCCATGGGTGGAAGTCTGGACACCCAGTTTCTACTGAAAGCTCCTGCATCGTCTAGCCCTCTGCACCACATTGCATTCTGTTTCAGGGTAATCCTGGACCCTCAGGGCTGGGGAGTGAGGCTTAAGTGGGTGAATGGTGGGTGGGTTCAGCAAAAATCAGAAGTGGTTTCTGCTAAGGCAAAGACACCACTGAATGCAACGCTTTTTTGTTTCCTTCTATTATTATGCTAATAGCAAAATCACCACACCAGGCACCTAAAAGCTGCTTCTCATTACTTAAGATCTTTAAAAAGAATAACTTTAATTTGTGTGTGTGGTACAATTAGAGACTAACTTTAATTTGTGTCTGTGATACAATCCTGTGCAGGATTATATTGCTCAGAAATGCAACATTTAAATTTATTTATTTTAAAAACAAAAACAAACAAAACCTTTTCAGTATTTTATGCAATATAATGAGGTTCTTGGTTTGTTTTAAGATGAACGAAATTATCTAGACAAGTATAAATATAATATTGATTTGCACGACGTGTTTACCGCTTAGGCATATTTCAAGTGACAGTAAGGAAAAACAGATTATAGCAAAAAGAAGAAGAAGGAATGAAGCCAATTCAAAACAATTATTTAGATATTCTCTTTTTGTAGGATGGTAGATATAAGATCAGGGCAGCTGCTAGTTCTACCTGGCCTTGTTCAGCAAGGGCTGGCACTTTCCTCTGATCCAGCAAACAGTAGATGGAAGTAGGTGAAGGTAACAATAGAGAGAAGGCAATAGCCATTCAACAAGCAAGAGCTGCCATCTAGTGTTCAAGTTCCCATCTGTGATCCTGATACCAACACAGCTTTGCTTCCCAGCAAAATGTACTCAAGGAACAGGACAGTATGAGGTTAAGAGAATATACTCTGGTTACTTTGTTTTACATGAGCTCAATAAACTGAGAGAACAATGTGGCACGGCAGTTTTGGACCTGATGTGCTTGTCTGTGTGCACACATACACATGTTCATTTTAAATGCATGTCGTGCTGCACTGTTTGATTGTGCTTTCCAGCATTATGTTTACAATCCCTATAGATAGGCATTCATAAACTAGGAGCTTGTACATTGAATAATCGTATGCACTTAGAGCACATATGAACAGGGAAAGGACCATTTTGTAAAGAATTTGCTCAGGCTGTGTGTGATTCCCCCCCCCCCCCCCCAGATTATAGATTCTTAAAAAAATAAAAACTTGTAAAAGAAGCAATAACACCATACATTTGAAGTGGAAAAAAATAAAATGAAAACTAAGATGATTAATTCACCTAAAGATCTGGGGCATTAGGAAGATATCTGTAATATATCTGGTTCTCGTTTCTTGCATGTGCACACTTTGAAAGTAAACTTTTGTGTATGCGGCAGATCTTCATTGCTCACAGAGACAACACAAAGCAAAACAGGCTTGAAAAAGACAAAGGAATGTTGCCTCAAAATATTTACTCCTTGGGCGTCTTCTATTACATAAATGGCTTGTTTTTAATCTGCAGGAACCCCTTCTAAACTAATCATATTTACTCCCCGATCCACTTCCCAGTTAAAACAAAGTGCTCGGATTAAGCTGAGCTGAACGGCCTTAAGTCTAAGTACTTTGGCTTAATTGGGTTGTGCATCAGGAATACAGCCTTGTTCCCCTTCAACACCCCACAGACATCCCATTCCTAAGCATTCCTACTTGGAAGCAAATTTCATTTCAACCGCCGGTATCAGCGTATAAGCATTTAGAACCATGGCACATTTCCTTTTAAAGCGCAATAGAAAGAACATTGAAGTGTTTGGAACAATCTTAACAATTAGCAGTAGTGATACCTTTGTTGTTGTCGTCATCATTCAGATTGCTGACACATTTCATTTGTAGCAATGATGTATTTTTAAAAGTCTTAAGAATGATCCAGGTAAAATTAATCATTTCCACCAATAAAGTGCCACTGATTTCATCAGAAAAGTTAAGCATTTGTTGAAATATGAGTAACCAAAGGGGGCTTATTTTGGCTGAATTGGGTATGTATGTATGTATGTATGCAATGTCCTCACACTAATGCTTTTGAGTGATACCCAACTAAGCCCTATTCACTGTAGAGCCATTAAAATCAGTTCATTGATCTCGATGGATATACTCTGAGTATAAATAACATTAGATATCACTCTTTGTATTTATATGAAATAAAAAAGAGAAGGGCTGGCTTTTTGGATTATTGGATTATTGCTATTATTAATAATGGCAAAAACAACAATTGCAATCATATTTGCAGCCAAATCTAATGTATATTTGCTTCGTGGTATGTCTCACTAACATTTACTCCCTTGTAAGCATATATTGGATTACACCCTTAACTTTTATAAAGTCTTTTGGTGTTTTCCTGACTCTTCATATGCATTGTTATGTGCAATAATCCTTACCACAATCCTGCAGAATTTTTTATTTTTTAAAAAAAATCTGGAGTTTTTACAGGACTATTACAGTGTTGGGCAAAACTATGGTCATTTCTGAAAGCTCTGATCACAAAGATGATATGAAACAATGAATAGTATTTATTGCATAATTTGAATGAAATTGATATTGCCAACTTATTGGTGCAACAATAAATTCTTTCAGTTTTGTAGCTCAATTTGTGTATATATCAAAACTAATTTGTTTAGCCTAAACAAACATTATTCAGCACTGAAAACATTCAGAGGACATGCTTATAGAAAAGTATTAGTTCCTCTTAATTATAACCTGACACATTTTCTGAGTCACATTTATGCCAGAAACACTCTCCCAAATGTGCATAGTTTCAGTTCAATGTTCTCCTTTTAGATCCACATTAAAAAATAAATAAATCCTAATATCCTTTTTAGGCAGTTCTCTTTATGAGAACCACAAGGAGGATTTGGGTCTCAGTGCACAAAATAAAACTGAAATCTGTTCCTCTGTGAGCATAGAGGTAAAATAATTCCTCAGCTGGTCAGCAAAGATTTTGAGTCAGTGAAAGGAAGGATGCTTAAACTAATTTGGACATGGAGAGAAACACAAACTCTCTCTCTCTCTCTCTCTCTCTCTCACACACACACACACACACACACAACGTTGAGA
The DNA here is from genome assembly GCF_964188315.1 of Podarcis muralis. Lineage (NCBI taxonomy): Eukaryota > Metazoa > Chordata > Lepidosauria > Squamata > Lacertidae > Podarcis > Podarcis muralis. The sequence goes on from NC_135663.1 coordinate 25,706,204, forward strand.
TAAGTTGCTGATTCCTTATTGTGTATATACAGTGCAACAATCTAGAGATTTGGCTTCCTAGTTACAGATGTGGCTGTGAGACATTCCTGGATAAAATCTCCCAACCCTCTCACTGGCTTTTCTTCTGCATTTGCAAGACAAGAGCACAGGAAGGTCACTGGAGATGATTTCTGATGGAAAAGAGGCCGCACATTGTGGAGGTAAGTGAGAGGGTATAAAAGAGGAAAGGGATGGAATGAGTCAGCAGGACACAGATGTCCAGAGCAAAACCACAGTAAGGTCTTCCAGTCCACTGTTGCAAGCCTCTTTAAAGCAAAATCCAGACAGACTCTGCCTCTCTATAAATCTTTCCCCTCTCTCCATTACTATTTGGGTATTGTTGGCCCTAAGCCACCTGATTTGTCTATGATTTATTAACTGCTATGCATTATATATGAGATTCAGGTTTGCCGAAGAGTTACCCTTGCTGCCACTGTTGCATACAAATCAGCTACTGTTAGAGAGGTTTATTGCATCACTTTTGTGTTGCCGGGACTTTGGTGAGGTTTGGGTACCGGGAGCCTTTCTGACTTGAGGAAAAGGGGGTCTGGTCATCATGTGGGTTTCGTGCGGCTTGCAGTGGCTTGTACCAGGGCTCTTTTTAACAAAAGGGTCAGACTGAGACAGATGGCTGTTTAGTAAGAGATTTCAGATTCTGTGGATTCACTAACTTGGAGACAGGGCTGCCATTTATACATCAAAATGAGTTAAAAGCCTTGTAAGAAAAAAAGGAGCACTCAGAAAGGGGGGGGGTGACTTTATTCCCTTCCTTCCCCTCCCCAGGAGCTGCTAGTGACTGGTGTGTAACAACAACAACAACAACAGCAACAACAACAGAATTTAAGTTCCTCAGTGGCAGGGCCCTGCGGTGGTTTTTTTTTTTTGGGGGGGGGGAGGGATGTTGTCTAACATAACCTGTCATGTATACTGATGATTCTATATTAATAATAAATTCAAACACTAAATACTGAGGACTGTAGTTCAGTGGTAGAACATATGTTTTGCATGCAGAATGTCCCAAATTCAATCTCCAGCCTCTCCAGGTACGACAAGGAGATTCCCCACCTAAAATCCTGAAGAGCCACTGCCAATCAGTGAAGACAATACTGACCTAAATGCACCAATGGCCTGTCGCTATAAGACTGCTTCCTATGCTCCTATTTTTGTCTATGTATACAGGCAACAAAGTGGAAATGAGTCCTAGTTGGCTTTCTAAGAAATCCTATTGCACACAAGGCTGACAAAGAAATGCAATACACAGTCAAGTCACGCTGCCCTTACTTGGGCATCCAAGCCTGTCCTGCTAATTGATGTAATGATTTGGTTGAAGCAAAGGCTGCAATAATTGGCCTTTGCCCACAGTATTTGTTTGTTGTGTTCCGGAATAGCTATCACTATTTTTATTTTTATGCCAGCAACGCCTAATGGGCAGGAGTTGGTGTTCTTGTTCCACATAGAAATTGCTGTCTTTTATGCAGAAGCAAGCAAGCTACCAAATTCTTCTTATTTTCTATCCCCATCTCATTCCTCGCATTGATTTTAAGAGCAAACAATTCTGGCGGGGTGGGGGGAAGCGTCAGCTCCAGGTAAGGGAGGGTGGCTTTGCACAAATAGCCTTGATCTGTTCTGAAACTAATGAAAAGACAAAACAAGACCTGTATTTTGTGCAGGTAAAAGTGGTTATGGGGTGTACAAAGGACTGGTGGAAGGTCAAAGGCAGAGTCTCTTAACATCTGAATTGTTGCTACGTTATTCAAGCCACAAGCCGCACAATCTGTTTCTGAGTGGCATCTGTTCTGAAGTGTTTCTGAAGAAAGGAGTTATTGTTAAGTGAAAGCATTGTGCCTCAAAAGGAGCATGCTAAATATTAACTATTTGCTTTCATGGAAAACATAACTCAGCTTTGCAAGGGCTTTTTTGAGTGCAGCTAAACTAGCATTTGCAACATCATTTCCAGGTTTTGCATAAGGCTAATCACAACAGGCATAATCCAGCCCAAATTAATTGTGCTTTTCACTCGTCATTTAAAGCCCATAATGGTAACTGGATCATGCACACTATTTGTAAGTGAAACTAATATCTGTACTCTATTCCCCACCTATTCACTGAAAATACAGCTCTCATATGCAAAAAGCAAGACTCTGTCTTCCTCACAGGATGAAGCATTTATTTTATTTTATTGCTCTAGGTACATCCTGTACAAACCTCAGCGATCTTTCCAGCAACTCTGTAATATATGCCAGCATTATTATTCCAAAATTAGAAATCAGAGATAGTAGTTTGCCTAAAGTAAGTTATCAGCAAGGCTTTGGCTGAATTAAATATGCACAGTGAATATGCTGGTTTACCATTTATGCTGTGTCTTAACTGCTCTGTGACACTAGCTTTGTTTGCCATGGATGTTTTCCTAGATGCAACCAATTTTTGTTGATATATTACCTATTCATTTGCAGTGAATTTACAGTTTATTTTGTAAGGGCATTTGGCCTGTGGAAAATAGAAAGGTGGTGTTGTGCCATACACTAAACTGATATTGCAGTTGGATGTGATTCCCCATACATCTGCTTGGGAATAAGTTACACAAAGACTGAGAGAAACTCTGGTTCTTGGGGGAATTCTGCAGCCATTATTTCTATAGCTGAGATCCAGCAGAAAATTACGTACATATAAGTCCCATTGAAATTAGTTGAAATTGTGGGTATGTAATGGTTATCTTGCCAATGGACCACCCAACTGGGCTAATAAGTTTGAAATGGTTTAGTTGGTTCGAGTACATATACTTTGCCCTCACACCCTTGTTGTGGGATCCCCATGAGCATTGGCTTGGCCACCATTGGCAACATAACGTTGGCCTCTTCTTTATGTTTTATAAATGGCATCATGGATTAAACTGCATTTTGGTGGCTAGCTGTAGCCAATTTGTTGAGGCTGTGTGTCAGCATCCACAGATGAGTAAATTGAAGCTCCTGCTTCCCTGTATAATGTAAAATCCTAACAGCATCTGAATATGACCAAGATTGCATTTGATCATCATTAATGTACAGCTCATGGCACGAAATTGCATCCAGAGATGTTGGAGGCAGGGAGGAAATGACTAGTTGCCTTTATAAAAAGGAGTTCTATTGTAGTCAAATGTTTACACCAGTCTTTTTCCATTGACACTACAGAATTTAACAAAAGCAGTACGTGTCCTTGGCAAACTAGATACTCCAGCCTACGGATAAAACCTAATTAAACTAAGTGCTACCTGTAGCAAGGACATTCAGCAGCCCAGGAAATTCAGGTAGTCAAAACAAGGAATCATTTTGCAAGGTTCAGAACCATCCTCAAAATTGGAAGGATAGATTGTCGTAGGTTCGTGTGTGTGTGTGTTTACAAAAAGGTGGGGAGAAGAGTCTGCTTTGTGATAAAGAGCTCAAATGAAAAGCATGCAAAATATTCATTTACATGCTTCATTTTCTTTGTTTCTTTTTTCATATTCTCTCATTGACATTGTCTCATAATTAATCAGAGAATTAGCAAAGATTAATAAGAGTGCGCAATAAAATAAATATGAATAATTTAGCAGTGGAACAGGACAACATTATTAGCCTCTGGGACAGCTCGCTTCCTCGTTCGGGTTCTAATATCTCATTCTGTTGTGTGAAAGACAGCCGGAGCATTCTTATCATTAATATGGGCATTTTAAATAGCATAGGGTGTGGGGAGGGGCGGAGAGGCAGCAATTGGTGGCAATTGCGCGATGCAATGCAGTAGGGAATTGTTTCCAGTGCTGACGTGTAGCATCTCATATCAACCCAAATGGAAGGACAAAATCTTATTGGCAAATTAACCTCTTAAAGTGTATTAACTTGTATAAATTCTAAAGTCCCATTTGTGGAATGAAACAGATGTCTCAGGTCTTGGGGCAGGGGTGTGATTTGAATATTGTATATATGAGGCACCGCTTGAGAAGGAATGGTCTTACAATCCCTTGCATGGTATACAAATGGGTAATAAAGCATATGTTTTCTGGCACATGTTTATTATGCTCTCAGAACAATTATGCCATGCTTAAAGATAAGCAGAAGACGCCAGCTTTGGTGATGAGATTATGTGATTGTATTAACATCTGATGTATATGATGGTCTTCAGCCATATTGACATGAGAAAGGTTACTGTGTAGCAACTGTTCAATACCTTCCTTTGGACTTCTCTGATAGACCACTTAACTATCTCAGCTTTCCCAGTGATCATCTCATTTATCTAGGATTATTGCACTGAATTTACTGTTTGGTTTTCTTCCAGAACTGAAATGTCAAGTCCAGTGTCATGTATGCAGTAGCTTTGCGCCGTGAGAGCTCAACAGATCCACCAAAAGCTGCTAGCAGTTGATCTTTGGATAGAGCTAGAAATAAATAAATCCTCTTTAGCAGATCAATATTCATCCCATTTAATGCTTGATGTGAAACTTGTGGATTTGCGGTGGTAATGCTGATGTACAGCTAATCGTTGAAAATGGGCATTAGGGCTTTTATAGCATGGCAACATATTGTCAGGCAGGAAGGGAGAATAGCAGTTTGTACAGCTGTGGGTGTGGGTGTGTGCTTGTTTAACAATATTTGCATTATCGTATGCATAATTTTGTAATCCGTGCAGAATGGCTCACAGAACAGCCGTTCTGTGAGGTTGTGCATAGAGAATGTTGTGCGGGCAATGGGTGCAAATCTCATTCATAACACATATTAGACAATAAGAAGTAGCAATTTACCTTCTTCCATCCCTCCACACCAAGACGTGAACATTTATTCCATGCATATCTTGAAGCAACTAAACCCATGCCCTTGCTGTCTTGAATCCTGACCTAAATCCATACACATCTAATGACTCACTTCAGGAGAAAGTGGCTTTAAGGAAGTGGAAGGATTGGGGGTGGGGTTCCTGTGGCAGGGAGTCCCAAAAAATGGAAATAAACACTGCATTCATATATATGTTTATGTAGTCATAAATATCCTATTTTCAGTGTTTTGGATTGCACCTTAAGAATGTTAACTCACTAGGTAACCGATTAGCAATTTTCATTCTTAATATATATATGGAATCAGGATCAGCAAATAATGGTGGTGTGATAGTGATGATGTATCACTTTTCCAAAATGGTTAGAGCACTGTTTCTCAAAGTTTGGGGTGGGCTTCACTTCCAGTCCACCTTCACATGGGCCTCATCACTACAGTCCACCCACTGGCCATGCAGAAACATTTAGGCTGAACAACAGCAGCTCCATAAGTAGTAAAAAAATTAAAAATAAAGCGTGAATAGAGAAGAAGAGAGTGAAGCTGCCATAGGAAGGAAAAGTGGATGTAATGTGAGCAGAGAGGATGGATGAAAGAAACTGGCAATTCTAGGACAGGCAAAGCACATAGGATTTTAGAAGAAGGAAAATGAAAATATTTTGAAAAGCAGAGGAGGGGGGAAATAAAAAGTATTTTCTACTTAGAGCCTCTGAATCAGCAAATAAAATGGGGAAGACTGAGCCACAATAACTCTGTAGTCAAGGTTTATAATTAGGAATGTCACAGAATTCCAGCAAAAACAGAAATGGGAGCAGAAATTGTGGATGTTTGCTTATTCGTTCCATATCAGGAATGGAAATGAATCCAGCTAATACAGTCAGTATTTCCTCTTATTGCTTTCAGTCCGCAAATGATACATCATTGATTATGCCCCCCCCTCCAATTTGCACTGAAATGAAAGGGGAAGAATAGCATAATGGCAATATACCTTAAGTAAGTGTGCAAGTTGTGTAATTTTTCCGCAGTGGACAAGAAGAACAATAGAGTTCTTGGTGGAAGACGAACTGCAGCAGAAAATAAACAATGTTGCAGCATGCATTGAATACAAGGTGGAACAGAAAACAATGCCACCTTACATTTCGTAGTCTTGAGGAAAGCTGCACTATGGAGTCACTGTGGCAAAGAATTTAACCATTTGCAAAGAGGGATTATATACCAAGAGGAAATGATGCCAGTGATTGCCAACTGATGATGTTAGTCACTGCCTCCAACTTTTTACTGTTTTCTGCCTTGCACTGCTATTTTCTGAGCTCTCCCAAGTGGATCTTATTATGCATCAGGAGATCTATCTGATTATTTTAACAATTACATTACACTGAAAATTGTGTTCTTAGCCCTGTGAGTTAGGTTGCTACTATACTCTAATTTTGTGGGTGGTAACAGAATAAATGATGTAAGGAGGGAGCTGCAGCCCAAGATAGGGAAAGAGGTAGTAAGGGAACACCTAGCTACTTTAAATGAATTTAGATCTCCAGGACCTGATGAGCTGCATCCAAGGATACCAAAGTAGCTTGCAGATGCAATTTCAGAGCCTTTGTTTATTACCTTTGAGAATTCTTGGAGAACAGGTGAGGTCCCAATAGACTGGAGGCAGGCAAATGTTGTCCTCATCTTCAAAAAGGGGGTAGTTACCCAGGTAACTACCGACTGGTGAGCTTGACAGCGATACCAGGGAAGGCCATAGAACAAATATTTCAACAGTTGGTTTGTGAGCATTTAGAAAAGGATGCTGTGATTACTAAGACCCAGTATGGGTTTCTCAAAAAATAAGTCACATCAGACCAATCTGATTTCTTTTCTTTTTTTATGGAATTACAAACTTAGTGGATCAGGCAAGTGCTGTGAAAATAGTGCATCTTGATTTCAGTAAGTCCCCCATGATATTCCCTCGAGGAAGCTGGTAAAATGTGGGTTGAACAAGATAACTGTTAGGTGGATTTGTAGCTGGTTGACTGACCGAACCCAAAGAGTTAATGGTTCCTTATCATCCTGGGGAAAACTGGCAAGTGGGATGCCACAGGATTCTGTCCTGGGCCCGCTGTTGTTCAACGTCTTTATAAATGACTTGGATGAAGGAATTGAGGAGATGACACCAAACTGGAAGAGGAGGCTAATGCAGCAGGAAATAGAATCAGAATTCAAAATGACCTTAACAGATTGGAGAACTGGGCGCGAGCTAACAAAGTGAATTTCAATAGGGACAAATGTAAGGTTCAGCACTTAGGCAGGAAGAACCAGCTGCACAAATATAAGATGGGGGACACCTAGCTTACTAGCAGTACATGTGAAAATGATTTAGTGGCTCTTAGTGGACCACAAGGTTAACATGAGTCAACAGCTAGTTTTCTCCTGCTCCAGAGGACAGGACTCGAACCAGTGGCTTCAAGTTGCAAGAAAGGAGATTCTGACTAAACATTTGGAAAAACTTTCTGGCAATAAGAGCTGTTCAGCAGTGAAACAGACTCCCACAAGAGGTGGTAGACTTCCTTGGAGGTTTTTAAACAGAGGTTGGATGGACATCTGTCATGCATGCTTTGGCTGAGATTCCTGCATTGCAGGGGGTTGGACTAGATGGGGTACCTTCCAAATCTAAGATTCTATGATTCTATTATTCCATGGCAGTGGCAATCGAGCAGTATTGGTACTAGATACTACATTGCTGCTCGGAATTGCTGGCACCGCATTCTTTTTTTACTGCCTATAGTTTGTTTGGAAGAGCTTGGAATGCTGCAAGCTTACAACTTCAAGAGAGGTGTTTATTTAAGCATTAAGTGCATAGAACACTTGGCTGGTGACCCTGGAGGGATTTTGCCTTCCCCTTTAATGTAGCATGGCTAATGCTTGCCTGACAACATACTTATCATCCTTTGAGCACATCAGGAAGGGAGGTCCTTGATCCCTCCTGCTCTCTGCTTGTGTCAGAGGTAATATTCTTGTATTTGGGGTTGGGGGGAAGGTATCTGTAAGGAATATTTTCCTTACAAGGCTATTGCACAGAACAGAACACAAGTCTTCATGTCTATTGATGGTGGTGTTCTGTGCTGAGCAGGGATGAGGAACCTATAGCCCTCCAGCTGTTGTTGAACTTCAACTCCCATCAGCCCAGCCAGCAGGGTCAGTAGTCAGGGATGGTGGGTATTGTAGTCCCATAACATGTGGAGTCCACAGGTTCCTCATTCCTGATGCTGAAGATAGGATGGTAATATGGGGGCTTTCCACAATGCCTATATGCCCTTTTGGAGGACAAGGCAAGCAAGTAGAGGCAACTATTGTCTTCCTTTGTTGTGGTCTTGGTTCCTCTTCTGTACTCCATTAAGGAATCTTGTTGGCAATGATGTCGTTTTGTAGTGGAGCCAAGTTTGGCAGCAGAATGAAAGAGAGAGAGAGAGCAGAGTGGATTAAGTCTATCTACAGAAGAATATTTCGCTGCAGGAGGAGAAAATGTTCTGTGTTTCAGGACGCAAGAATAAAGGAGATGGATGATCCAGAGGATGTAGAGTGATTCTCCCCGGGGGTTGAATATTATAAACAGGTCATTGAGATACCATAAACTGGTTCTTGATAACAGTTGTTTTTAACTGTTCCCATTTCCCCCAGAAAATATAACTCCAGATTAAATTGTGGGAGTATGAAACTGGCATTTTGATGCTAACAATGTCATGCGGACATTGCAAAAGATTAGCATGTATGGGAAGCTCCTACCCCATAATAAGCCTGCAAGTCCCCACCCCAGTTAGGTAAAGGTAAAGGTACCCCTGCCCGTACGGGCCAGTCTTGACAGACTCTGGGGTTGTGCGCCCATCTCACTCTATAGGCCGGGGGCCAGCGCTGTCCGGAGACACTTCCGGGTCACGTGGCCAGCGTGACAAAGCTGCTCTGGCGAGCCAGCACAGCACACGGAAACGCCGTTTACCTTCCCGCTAGTAAGCGGTCCCTATTTATCTACTTGCACCCGGAGGTGCTTTCGAACTGCTAGGTTGGCAGGCGCTGGGACCGAGCAACAGGAGCGCACCCCGCCGCGGGGATTCGAACCGCCGACCTTTCGATCGGGAAGCCCTAGGCGCTGAGACTTTTACCCACAGCGCCACCCGCGTCCCGTCCCCCCACCCCAGTTACTGGCAGGCAAATGGAAAGAGCCTGCGTGGTTTCCTTGGATATCATGGGAATCTGCTTTTTTAAAAGCCTGCCATACTATTCACCTAATCCAGACCTAAATACACCCCATATACTTTTTGTTGCAGAATTTACACATAAGTAGGCCTGTAGCACAGTCTTTCTAAGACATTGTTACCTGCACAGCAGTAACAAATTTCAGCAATTTACCATTTACAGGGTTTTTTTCTGTACCAAAAAAGCACCAAGGACACACACACACCCAAAGTATCCCAAGGAAACCAACTGAATTTTATACATGGGGTGGAGCTGTTTTTTCAAATCCTAGCCAAGGTAACATATCATGGTTAAAAAAAAAATAAACCTCCTCCAAAAAGGATACAGGTTTATTGGACCCAAAATTAAAATTTAAGGATGAAGAAGGAAGATATCTGGCAATTGAAGTACAGATCCAGGGGGAAAAATATTTGATAATTGGAATATATGCACCAAATGATGGGAAGGCGGAATTCTTTAAGAAGTTGCATGAGACTTTACTAGACTATCTCGACTGCAAAATAATAATGATGGGGGACATGAACGGAGTGGTTTCTACAAATATGGACAAGGCACAAAGACAGACAATATCTAAAGAAGGAAGACTACCAAAGACTTTCTTCGAGATGACGGAAAATATGGACTTGATTGATATTTGGAGAACAAAGAATCCTCTCGAGAGAGAGGGAACTTTTTTCTCGGAATCTAAAATGACATGGACAAGAATTGATCAAATCTGGGTATCTAGTGTGATGGCTACAAAGATTAAAAAAGTAGAAATCTGCCCAAAAACCTGCTCCGACCATAATGCTGTAAAGATGGAAATGAAAATGACAACAACTGGATCCTTTAGATGGAGAATGAATGACTCCCTATTTAGAGATGAACAATTCTGTAAAAAGGCCCTAAAGACATTGAAAGATTACTTTGAGATAAATTTGAGAACAGATGTCGAAAAAAGAACAATTTGGGACGCGAGTAAAGCCGTGATGAGAGGCTTCCTGATACAACAGAATTCAATCAAGAGGAAAAAGCAAAATGAAAGGAAAGAAAGAATTTTAGAAAAAATGAAGGAAGGAGAAAAGAAACTGAGGTCAAAACCAAAGTCTCAAGAAATTTTGAGAGAGATAAAATATTACCAGACGCAATATATGGAATTGACAAATCAAGAGATAGAATGGAAAATTAAACAAATGAGACAAAGGACTTTTGAGTCTGCAGACAAATGTGGGAAGCTCCTTGCATGGCAATTGAAAAAGAGGCAAAAATTGAATACAGTTACCTGTTTGGAAATGGAGGGAAAGAATATTCATAAGCCAAATGAGATAAGTAATTGTTTTCAAAGTTTTTTTAGGAAATTATACACACAAGGGCCAGTAAACGAACAAGAAATAGAAGAATTTCTTAAAAATCATGGACTACCGAAAATTTCAGAACAGGGCAAGTTGATTTTGAATGAGAAAATAACAGAACAAGAAATAGAGGAGGCCATTCAAAAGGCACAACTGGGAAAGTCTCCAGGACCAGATGGTTTGACGGCCAGATATTACAAAGCTTTGAAAGAATGTTTAGTGCAACCATTGAAAGAAGTCTGCAACGAAATACTGGAGGGGAAAAAGGCACCTGAAACGTGGAAAGAGGCTTTTATCTCACTTATACCAAAGACGGAGACTGAAAAGAACCAGGTTAAGAACTACCGCCCGATATCATTACTAAATGTGGATTACAAAATTTTTGCAGACATTCTAGCAAAAAGACTGAAGAAAGTATTGATAGGTGAGATTCATAAGGACCAAACTGGCTTTCTCCCGGGAAGACACATGTCGGACAATGTGAGGAATATAATAGACATTGTGGAACTGCTGGAAATGAACATTAACAGAAAAGCGGTTTTGATTTTTGTGGACGCGGAGAAAGCCTTTGACAACATTTGTTGGAGTTTTATGAAAAAGAATCTCCAAGGGATGGGGGTAGGCCAAGGTTTTGAAAATGGTATAGGTGCAATTTACTCTGAGCAGAAGGCAAAGCTAATTGTGAACAATGTGGTAACGGAAGAGATAGCTATAGAGAAAGGAACACGACAGGGATGCCCTATTTCCCCCCTACTTTTTATACTGGTCCTGGAGGTCTTGTTAAATATGATTAGAAAGGACCAGTTGGTTAAAGGAATTCAGGTCGGAGTGAGAGAGTATAAACTAAGGGCATTTGCAGATGACCTAGTTTTGACTTTGCAGCAGCCAAGCACTAGTACAAAAAGAGTTTTAGAACTGATCGAGACATTTGGTCAAGTTGCAGGATTTAAATTGAATAAACAAAAAACTAAAGTCTTGGAGAAAAATCTAACAAATGAAGAAAAAGAGACATTCCAGAATGAAACAGGTTTCGAGATAGCAAAAAAAGTGAAGTACTTGGGGGTGAATTTGACAGCGAAAAATGTGAATCTTTTTAAAGATAATTATGATAAATGTTGGACAGAAGTCAAGAAAGATTTAGACATATGGTCAAGGCTGAAACTTTCCTTGTTAGGCAGAATTGCTGTTATCAAAATGAATGTATTGCCTAGAATGTTATTTTTGTTTCAAACATTACAAATAATAGACAAGATGGACTGTTTCAAGAGGTGGCAGAAAGACATATCGAAATTTGTTTGGCAGGGCAAAAAGCCAAGAATAAAATTTAAGACATTAACAGATGCGAAAGATAGAGGGGGTTTTGCCCTGCCGGACTTAAGACTTTACTATGAATCAGCAGCGTTTTGCTGGTTGAAAGATTGGCTGCTCCTCGAGAATACAGACATTTTGGATCTTGAAGGATTTGATAACAGATTTGGTTGGCATGCATATATATGGTATGACAAGGTAAAATTGCATAAAGGTTTTAAGAACCATATGGTGAGGAAAGCTCTGTATAATGTTTGGATAAGGTATAAAGATCTGTTTGAAAGTAGAACCCCCAGGTGGCTGTCACCAATGGAAGCAAAAGAGGTGAAAAAATTGAATATGGGTTCTAACTGGCCTAAATATTTTGAAATTATAGAACAAGATGGTGAAAATGTAAAATTGCAAAGTTTTGAGAAACTGAAGTTTAAGGTGAGAGATTGGTTACATTATCGACAGATAAATGAAGTATTCAAACAGGACAGAAAGAAAGGCTTCCAAGTGGAGAAGTCAAAACTAGAAACAGAACTGTTAGAACCCAATACTAAAAACTTGTCAAGAATGTACAACTTGCTGTTGAAATGGAATACTCAAGATGAAATGGTGAAATCTAACATGACCAAATGGGCACAGGATATTGGGCATGACATTGAGCTTGCTGACTGGGAGCAGTTATGGACCACTGGTGTTAAATTTACGGCATGTAATGCCTTAAGAGAAAACATTATGAAAATGATCTACAGGTGGTACATGACTCCTGCTAAGTTAGCAAAGATCTATCATTTGCCCAACAACAAGTGTTGGAAGTGTAATGAAACGGAGGGAACTTTCTATCACCTTTGGTGGACCTGCCCGAAGATTAAGGCTTTCTGGGAAATGATATATAATGAAATAAAAAAAGTTCTGAAGAGAACGTTTGTTAAAAAACCAGAGGCCTTTCTCTTGGGCATGGTGGGCCAAATGGTGCCAAAGAAGGATAGGACATTTTTTATGTACGCCACTACAGCAGCAAGAATTCTTCTAGCAAAGTATTGGAAGACGCAGGATTTACCCACGTTGGAAGAATGGCAGACGAAGGTGATTGACTATATGGGACTGGCAGAGATGACTGGCAGAATTCGAGACCGGGGGAAAGAGGCGGTGGATGAAGATTGGAACAAATTTAAAGTTTATCTCAAAAACTGTTGTAATTTGGAAAATTAGGGGCTCAGAGCTATAAGAGATAAAGAACTACAGTGGTATTAATAACTAACAGAAGTTAAATATATGAAATATAATTAAGCTTATTATCAGAGGGTTGCTGAAAAATCTTGAAACAAGAATGCAGAAAAGGGGTGGTATGGGGAAGTCGATTTTGTGTTTGTTTATGTTTATGTTTTTGTTTTGTTTTTTCTTTACTTATGGAAAACTAATAAAAATTTATTATAAAAAAAAAAAAAACAAAAAGGATACAGGTTTAATTGCCCAAATTAAAGTTTTCTTTATGACAAAAGAAGATCCCACACAACCTATTGATTGGAATCTGTTGTTTCTTGTTCTTCCAGCCAATCTTAACATATTTGGATGAAAGAAACAAAAACTGATCCAGAGAACCAAATGTCTTGATACCACACCCTTGGTTTTGGTTTGGGGACATTTCATTCCCTTGAGCTACATTGGAATTTAGCTTCTGGTGAAACGAGAGAGATTGAGATCCCTGCCCAAAAATTTTGTTTTAATGTTCTGAGTTACTGTAATGTGGTAACCAAAGGATTTTCTACAATCTATGGACTAATAAATATTTCTGTAGAGTAGCTATGGGTTTGCTATTTGAAGAAGCAGATGAGAAGGTTATGAATTTTACTTACATTATTATCTGCCTCCCCCCCCCCCCCATTCTAGCAATAGTCCATCTAATAGCGAAATCCTATATATGTCTATTCAGAATCAAGTCTTGTTGGGCTCAATGGGATTGTGGCTTCATCGGCTTTTGCTGGGTGGGAGCGGGGAGAGCATTTTGTTTGCCAAAGGTACTTCTAGAGATCATGCGGATATTTTATTTCTTTATTCCAGTTGTTGAAAATATAAAACCATTAAGTGAACTCGGCCCAGCTTTTCTCAAAGTAAAGTGTAGCATTGAAACGGGTGGGACCTCCTTCAGATATCAGTTAAAGGAAGCTCTGAGCAGATGGCCAAATGGAATTTGTCTGTTTGTTATCTGTCTTCTGTGTTAAACTATGCCATTGGAAGTCAGAAAGAAAACATATCCACAAATCTTGTGAGGCAATGTTAATGTATGCAAGGAGGCTTTGTGACCAAAGCTATTCTATGTTGTTGTGTTGATTCCAAGAGTTAGAGAGAGAGAGAGATAAATGCATATAGATTTTTAGATTTGATTATACAAATTCTCATCACTGAGGCGAGCTGGAGTTCCCCTCTATTAAGAGCTCAGGCCTGATTTGAGGGAAAATACCCCCCTACACACTGTCTGTTGAAGTCAAAGAATGACTAGGATTCTTTCCCCACCCACAAAGACCCTTTGAAGTTTAACCTGCATAGCAAATGTTTGGCATTTTGAAGATGGCTGCCCACCGAATTCCTGTTTTCTTTTTCTTCAGAACGTATAGGCGGGTTCAGACAGGAAGTGGGGCTTGAAAGGCTAGGGCAAATCCACTGGGATTAACCACAGCGCAGGGCCTCTGTGTGATCCTGGCTTACTTACTTCAAGATGTAGGGTGGTAGGAAAACGCATGCCTGGGTTGTGCTGCTGAGCTCTTTCTGCAACAAGAATGCCAGAGACAGTCACAATGATGATTCCGACACACACACACACACACACACACACACACTCACACCTTCTCTGTGGAAAAAGGCCCCGCTGAAATCAGTTGGTTGCATTTGCACGAAATGTGTTGGCATAAAGGGAATTTTAACATCTCACATCCAGTTTCTCAGTTAACCTGGGTCAAATTAGCACGTGCTGAACCAGCTAGTTGAATGGCTAGCGTCTCCACATTGTGGGAGATTTTCAAAATCCACTCTGCCTCATGGACAGGTAAATGGGGCCGAAACACTGTCTTCACCTTGGAATATGAACCTTCCAGGGTGAAACCCATCATTGGCTAATCTGTGATCCAGGTGGATTAAGTATCACTTCACATACTTGTTAAAGAAAGAAGCATGTGAGGAAACACATGTAATTGAGCTCCTGCAAAACAATACGAACTTCCTGCTGTTCCTGCTTCTGGTGTTCTGCATAGCAACCATTGCATATACAAATTTTAATAATAATAATAATAATAATAATAATAATAATAATAATAATAATAATATGCAGCCCAGGCCACTCACAGAGGCAGCAGTAGAACATGGTGAAAGGCAGATGGGGCCGGATCCCCGCACTAGCTCCAGGACAATGCAGTGTCTGGGCCTAAAATGGATCCAGTGCCAGACAGCACCAATACAGGATCCAACAGATCCCAGGTCAGGTCGCTCATCTTAATCCTGTGTTTTTAAATTGTTGTAACCCACCCTAGGACCTCGAGCTGAAAAGTGAGTAAGAAATCTAAATAATGATGGTAGCAACTTATATCTCTACGGTTCATAGAAAATGAAAGAACAACAATGTGCTAGCGAAACAGCTTGACTCCTAAATCAACAGGATAGAAACGGAGATTGTTTGCATTACATTTCCTCCTTCCCTTTTTCCTTTTTGATATTTAAAACTGAAAATGAACAGCAGAGGGAGCCCCAACATGGCTTAAGTCAAAAGAAAGGAAGACAGACACAATAGAGTCAGGATTTCAAGGGTGGGGGAGGCAAAGGCTGCCCTCTTTTGGAGCTCTTTAAGCAACACAGCTTGCCATCTTCCCTGAAGTTTGTCCCTTCCCTGCACTTCACCCGAAATTTCAGAGCAAACAGATGCTACATCTGCCAATCTTCCCGGAACATCCCGAAGGCAGAAGAGTGACCCACCTAATTCCCTTCAGTCTTTCTTAGATGAAGCTCTTTAGTATTGGGGTATTTGTGTAATGTATCATCTAATTAGAGATGATCGTTCACTATGCTAAGTAAATATTTCTTTTTAAATATCTATATATTTATCAATAGATCAGGGATAATCCTCTCATGCTGACACAGAGGGATTGCCTATTGTTTCTACCTTTGCTTCATATTCCACACCAAAGATCTGCTGTTTGCTTTAATAGCTCGCACAAGAAGTTTGAGCTGAAATCACTTTCATATTTGCCTTAACTCTTCCCCCCGCCCCTCAGCAAATAAGTGAAAATCAAACACTGACAGTGTCACTCAGGCTGCTGTTTCATGGTGTGGATGATGAACCACGGGGAAATGACAGCCTGGGTATTATGGGAAATCACTGTGCTGCACTTACAAAAGTACACCGAGGTGTAGTTTGGGCTGCACCGAATTCTGCACCAGGGAAAAACTGGAGCATTTCTGGTTCTAAAATGATTCCCAAATCCCTGCTCCTCTGGTTTTCCTTGAACATGTTGTCGTTTGGAGTCGGTGGAAGAAGATTGGAAAAAGTTTAAAGTCTACTTACAGAAATACTGTAAAATTACTGAATGTTAGAATGATGTTGGATAAGAAGTTAAGTGGTTTTTAGCTATAATGCTATAAGGAATATGAAAAAATGGATTATTAACAGGTAAAAATTTAATGTTATAATATTTTAAGATTAAAGACTAGGATAAACAAAGAGGGAAAGGATTTGCTGAACTAACAAATTGAACTGGAATACAAAAAAGGGAGGTGTGAGGAGGTCCGGGAAACAAGCAAATGAAAGATAAGTAATGGAAAGATGGAATTGTTTTAAACTATTTTTATTTTGTATTTTTCTTTTTTCTTTTTTCATTTTGTAATACTTTGAAAATCTTAATAAATATCTTTTTTTAAAAAAAATGAACATGTTGTCGTTTGGTATCAATGTACTGCCATTATTTTTCTGGTCCACTGATGCTTCAAAGCATCTAAAGCCAACCAAGCACTAGTTTGTCGTCGTCATCCTCAGAATTGTCACCACTGGCAATCGCAGACAATCAGGGATTCAAATAACTGTTGTTGGAAGAGTAGTTGTTCAGCACTTCTAAAGCAACCAACATTTTTAAAGTGCAGTAATATGCGAAAAGATAAATCAGGTAGAACCATAGAATCATGGAGTTGGAAGGGACCCAATGCAATGCAGGAATATTTTGTGGGGCTTGAACCCATGACTCTGAGGTTAAGAGTCTTATGCTCTACTGACTGAGTTATCCCAGGGTATACATGATACGAATGGGAAAATGTAATGGAAGGGAGGGAAGGGGAAAGCAAATACTGGGGCAGCTGCTTTTGGTTTGGCCAATGGATAGAGCTGTAATGGTCTTTGTGGGAGGCAGGAGCTGCCTCCTGGGGTGCTTGGGGTCCTGGCTGGTAGCAGAGACCAAACTATGCCCCCCTTCAAGGGCATAGCAGTCAGGTGAGGTGGGTGGTGAAAGGCCCACTCATCTGTTTCTATGGCAACCTCTTGCAAATCATAGTACAGTGGTACCTCGGGTTACAGACGCTTCAGGTTACAGACTCTGCTAACCCAGAAATAGTACCTTGGGTTAAGAACTTTGCTTCAGGATGAAAACAGAAATCATATGCAGTGGTGTGGCAGGAGCGGGAGGCCCCATTAGCTAAAGTGGTACCTCAGGTAAGAAAATAGTTTCAAGTTAAGAACGGACCTCCGGAACGAATTAAGTTCTTAACCTGAGGTACCACTGTACATAACTAGCCAGCCAAAGTCATTCCTTTGGAACTGGTTTGGCTGGTTTCCTCTTATAGATTCTACCTCACACAAAGGTTTCAAAAGGGCACAAGGTACAATCCAGACTGACTGACACACACATACTCCAAACTCATAACAATATTGGTGACTACTGTCTTCATCGATTGCTGTTTTCAATTGCTTTGGGGCTGAAAGGTGGAATATTAATATATCAAAGCAGTGGTGGGGAACTAGATCTTTCCAGTGGTCCAGCTTGTAATCTCCCCTACCCCTTGCAAGTCAGGTTTGGTAGGTGGGTGGGGCTGCCTGCCTGTCAATTGCCTGATATCATTGCCCACACAGGTCTTGCAGATTGCTTTGCCTGCATGGGTCCTGCAAAGTGCTCATTGAGACCTGCCAGTCAGTGGGGAGAGTATCATTGAACCCAGATCCTCCTTTCAGGTTTCCTGCAAACATCTGGTTGGTCACTGTGAGAAGCGGTTGCTAGGCTAGAGGGGCCTTTGGCCTGATCCAGCAGGTCTCTTCTTAAGCTCACAGCCCTCGAGTTGGTCAGTTCCTTTCTATACACTCCCAAGTTCTGTGTTCTTACATTCCCTGCATACTCTCAAACCACAGAGGCCACATGTTTCAGTCTAGGCTGAAGGAATGCAGTCACCGACCCTACATGAATTTGACATGACTCTGAAATGGCTCCAAAGTTCAAGAGATAGCTCGGTGTGGCTCAAATGCTTAGCTCACTTACAAACTGTGTTGATTCTACATCATGTTAAATGTATTTTAGCATGGTAATGTGACAAAAGGAATTCTGCAGTGCAAACAAGAATCCAGTCCATTGATTTATGCAGGCATGTCAGCCCAGAAACTAACTGCAGCTGCCTCCACTTCATATGGTTTCTGTACATCTCAGCTAGACAGTGGTTTCCCAAAAATCCTGGAGGGAACACAATTTACTTTCAGGTATATTCTGACAGAATGTCAGGTTCATTTAAAGATGTCCACAATTTATTGAGTTCACATTTATAATTGCAAATGGAATTTACAATTTATTTTGCCACAATGGAACTTCGGTTGGGGGAAAATACAGGATATGCTTATAATGGAGAAAGTGTCTATGCAAATCAAGGCTGCTTTGCACACTAATATCAAGGATGATTTATTAGGGAAATGGTTCCCATTCTGGGTATATGTTGATTCTAAAAAGGAATTGCATAAAAGGCTTGATAAACTAAATCTTTCAGAGGGAGAGAGAGAGAGAGAGAGAGAGAGAGAGAGAGAGAGAGAGAGACTCTCTCAATTAATTTGCACTCTGATGTCTCTGAAAAGAGAATTTGAGAAAAGAGAATATGTACTGTAAATAAAAATTGGTGGTTATGTTTGAAATGAGTACTTAATATAATAGTTCTTAATATAATGCAGTGCTCTTTTCCAATGAAAATATCTTCAAAATAATAATGTATTATTATCATTATCATACATTTTGTTTTATACTTAACTAATCAAAGTTCTCTCCTAACCCAAAAGGTCACATTATTCCCACCCACCGAGGCTCAACAACAAAAACAAACTGGATTTGGCCATTCAACACTCCTACAAATTTGCATTACCATATATTTGCATTGCTAAAAATATGCATTACTATAATGTTACTAAACTTAAAGAAGTGGGTTGAGTTACTGGTGGCTTTACTACAGCAAGCAGAAGCACAAGAAGTTAGTCTTCCTTGTGTGTCTGTGTGCACAGTATACCCATAAAGTGCATCAAATGCACATTTTCTCACTCTCAAAGAATTCTGGCCACTGCAATTTGTTAAGGGTTGTTGGGAATTGTAAATCTGTGGGGAGTCAACAGCAGAGGGAAAGAATGTGCTCTGAATGTGCTTCAAATATACAGTGTGTGCATAGCCTCAGCATAACCAGCAACTGTCCCGGGAAAAAATGGGACATCCTGTTTTTCCCTACAAGAGCACAGTGGCCATTTTGGATGCCATGCTCTCGCACAATTTTGGGACACAATCTTGCCCCAAAAAGGTGCTTTTTGGGGGCTGCGATCTTGCGCAGAGCCCCAAAATGTGTGTTTGGGGCACCATGCCAGAAAAAGGTTATTTTTTTTCAGGGTCACGGTCTTGCATAGGTCATGTGACTCACGGGAGTGCAGCCCCGGAAACTGCCTTCCTGGTTTTCCCATTGGAGGGTATGCCTCAGTGTTTTACAGGCCAGCAGCCCAACCTATGAGTGAATTGGTTTCTATTTTACTTTTACTCTTTCACCCTACTATATTCTTTATCCATTTTAAAAGCTTTGTTTAATGTTCTTACCACCTCATTTGTATCCTTGAGAGGAGTTGTGTATGTGCTCTACCTCCCTTCTTCATCCATGTGCAAGGAGAATGTGTTATGTCAGGATGCTTGTTTATACGACCAAGTAGACAACACTGGGACATACATCAAAATGTTCAAAACACATGTACTGAATCAACACTAAGAACACATTTGTCAAACTGCAGCTGCTTAATGGGCAAGGGGAAATTGTTCTGTGGGAAAGTTCAAAGGATTTGCTGGCACCAGGAACTGTGCAGGATTTGAATATGCCAATGTTGACTGCATGCACTTTTTGTATCACAAGGGTAGTGTGCCTGGGGGAAAGCTTCTGTAGGTTTTCACCTCCATATAGCAAATGGATGTTGTCATTCTGAAGCAACAACACACACCTACCATATTGGCCCAAATATAAGCCATACCCGAATATAAACTGCACCTGTAAAATTCAAAGGGGGGGGGAGATAATACCCAAATATAAGCCATTCCCCTAAAATTCTGCAGGCACTCACACCCGTTCCGTTTTACCATATGTCTGTTTCAGCAGCAATCTCGTAAAAGCCAATTTTTGTAAGGTCGCAAATTTAAGCCGCACTTTAACTTTTCACGGTTGGAATTTGGGGGGAAAGTGAGGCTTATATTCAGGCCAATATTTCATGGGGTGAATTCACATTCTTGAAAGCCCTGGAAGGTGGCAAGAATCAAAATTAAGCTGCAGCTTACATAGAACCCAGTTCATGGTCACCCGTTTACATTAACCATTTACATTAAATTTGCTCAGGAGATAAATGTGCGAAGCGTAATGCATATCCATTTTCTACATTTCTGTTTCATAACTCAGATCCATGACTGTGTGAGGATTTGAGTCCAAGGCTACTTCTACCCTTCAAGTCTCAGACACTGCAAAGGGAAGCCTCCTACCTCACACAGCTGCACTGCTGAAGTTACATTTTGGAGTGAGTAGGCCAAGACAAGTGCAAAGTGCTAGGGACACATTGGCACAGTGCCCTGACCTCTGCATGTTCGAATGTACCATTTCCATGGAATCTGCGCCCATACTCAAGTTGGCGCCTGTATGCACAATTCAGAACTCTCCAGTTCCCAGGATACTGGATTGCATCCAAAGGCATATTCATAGATTCCATTCAATGGTACACTTGAACCCATGGAGGACTGGTGAAGGCATAACAGATATAAACCTGTTTAGTGTCATCCATAAAGTCATTTGTACCTAATGAACATCTGAACAGGGCTAATGACATCCATGATTCTGCTTACACATCAACTAAGTGGTGGGTTTCCTCTAAAGATAAAAAAAGTGTCATGAGTTGAGTGTACAGCAAAGTAGGGGATTTTTTAAGCACAATTAAAGCACATCTTTTGAACATTGTGGATCAAAGGTTACAAAGATGTGCGTGATCTTCAACATAAGATCTTCTCCACCTTCTATCTACCAAAACTTAAACATGTGTCTAGTTCTCTTATCTTCTGTCCTCTGGACACTCACAGAGTAATCCTTGTAGCGCCTGAGGACATTTCCCCATTAATACAACACAGTTGTCACTGACGGAAAAAGAAAAGACTGTTGGGTGTGTGTTTCTGGATGTGTGTCTTTACTGTGAAGGTAAGTTCCAACTGGAGAGATTAAAAATGACCATGAAAGAATTTGTAATGAGATAATTTATACTTTATTGCACTACACAGTGTTGCGGGGGGGGGGGGATCTTAATTAGAAAAGCAAATTAATTAAATCCTAAAATTAATAAGGGCCAAATGAGACGCTACACACCATTCAGTCAGCTATTGTATGAATGGACAACACACACACACACACACATCACAGGGAACATCATCTGGATCAGGACCTGATATGGGAGAAGTGGCTTTTAACCCCTTGTTGTTGGAACACATAATAACATTCTCCAATTAAAAAAACAGGTATGTGGAATATTTCAGCTGGGACTATATTGAGGTTGAAGGCCACTCATACAATTGCTAATTGTGAAACTGTTATCGTGTCTAATTGGGCCCTAAGACTGGAGCAGACAATAGCTTTTAAGAAACTCATTGAAAGTGGTTTGAGCAAGATGTTTGCTTGGTCCCACTGACAATCCTGGTTTTTCAAGTTTTTTCAAGCACTATGAAACAAAACTGCAAAACCTGTTAGTAGACACAATAGTGGGATGAGTTCTCACACAAAAACATATTTCTCATACCAACTTGAGACCTGTGATCCCACTTGTGAGATTTCTTTGATTTACATTTGCATCCCACCATTCCTTCAAAGAGTTCAGGGTTGTCTCCATGGTTTTCACCTAGATACTTCATCCTCACCACAACCCTAAGAGGTAGGTTAGGGTAGTGATTTGACCAAGGTAATCCAGTGACTGCTGACTTGAACCCAGGTCTCCTCTATCCTAGTCTAACCCACAGGTAACAATCAAGTATCATCCATATTTTGTTGAGGAAACCTCTCATCAGCCCTGATAATAAATAGTCAGTGATGATGTAAGTTGTTGTTCAGCAACATCTGGCTGCTTCTGCCCTAACCACTACTCCATTCTTGCTAAATTTATTTAGTTGTTGCTATTAGCATCAGTAGTAGTTGTAGTATTGGAAACATTTATATACTGTGTTTCTGGTACAAACTTATACGTGTATAGTGTATACTGTACAGTGAGAGATACAGTAACAATTCCCTGCCCCTACTAAATCTCTCTCTGTTCTCCTGTGCTTTCTCACCCAGTTAGTCATGTTATGATAGTATTGTTACAAACAGTGCAATTATTAGGCAGCACCAATCCTTGTCCAGCTGCCTAACAAATAACAGTCATTGCAGGAGCTCGGTCAAATTATGGACCGGCAAATTAAATGCAACGGTGAAGCCACCCTGTTTCATAAAGAATTTTCATAGGTAAAAGGCAAACTCTTAACACTGCCCCCAAACGCAAAGTGGAAGAGAGAAAGAAGGAGTAGAAGATTAATCACTCTGTTTCCACTGTCAAAGCTCACTTTCTAGATTACTCCAATTTAGCCGGAGAACACTTAGCGCTGTGTATTTCATACCTCCCAATCACATTAATGCATGATTTAAGAAATAAACAAAGGTTAAATATAAAATCCTTCTGGATCCCCTGTTGTTTTAAAATGTAAGGGGTTCTGTAATCCTTTAAACCAGTAAACACTAGCACAGAGACCGTTGTCACTAAATCAAAATCATCTTTGAGGAAACAGCGCAGTGCAATTTCCCCCCACTCATGCTAAACACCACTTAATGGGCTGGCAGTTCCATCTTCAGCATCAATACGCATTGACTTTACGGGCAGCCCTTAGGCTGGCTTGTTATCCATCATAAACCAAGATAAAAACTTGCAAAACCCTTAGCACATTAGACGAACTGTATAAATGAAGAGGGTTGTTTGCTGCTTTTAACACTAAGCATTCATGAACCAATGTTTGAGTAGCCCATTCCCTTGTGGGCATCCTTCCAGAGACAGCATTCTGTGATGGGTCGGGTCAGAGGCAAATGTGGGCAGAGTAATGGATGTGACTCTTTGTACAGTGGGATACACTCCAGCCATGACAAAATCCAGAGCTTTCTCAATATGCACACTCCATGTCCATATCTCCTATCCACCCCAGGCAAGCATCAGGCATTCCCACAGTTTAAGGGCACATTCCAGCCAGGCAAAAACACTCAAGAAGTGTATGGAGAAGGGTTGTGGAGGGGTGTGGTCTAAGGAGAGAGTGTCGGGTCTGAGGCAGGAGGTTAAAGGCTCACCCCTGTCCTAGAAGGTCCAAGTGAAATGAAGGGCAGTACTACGATAATGTTTGAACAAAGATTTGGGGGTCCGGATCTCTTCCATTTTGAAACAGTGCCTTTATTCATTTACACTTTTTTTTTTACTTTGAACATTAGATGAGCATTTTTGCCATTAGCTTCAGTACTCAAAGCAAACTCTAGGAATATTTTAACATATAAGGCATTTGCAATAATTGTTTGGCAATACTAAGTAATCAGTATTTGAGCCATCTTCCCCATTCTCCTAGTAACAACACATCAAGTCCAACCATTCTTTCATCGGGTGTTTTGAGTAGCAAGTAGAATTGTTGCACCCTTCCTTTAACTCAAGAGAAGCCCACGTCTAGATGCTTTGGATTCCCAGCTCTCATGACCCCCTAGCCAGCAAGGCCAATGGTCAGGGATGATGGGAGTGGCGTGCACATTTTTATTATACTCCCTTTCTTCTACATCTTATTTCATTCTGAGATAATGGATATCTGAGAGCTTCGATATTTTCTGCTGGTCTCCCATTTGTATAATGCAGCAAAGTCTGGCATCTAAACATTTCTAAAACAGGATAGTAATGGATTGCACTGAGAGCATTCCCCATCTTCCTTTCAGGCCGGCTTCAACCATTCTGCTAGTGTATAATTCTTGGAGATGAGATATAAACCTATTAAACTGATGACAGCAGCAGGCAAGAATTCAGAGTCGGCAAAATGCCTTGAGATGGACATTTCCCAGACAGACTGATAGCACTTCAACTTTTAAGTGACACCTCTTTTTGAAAGCCATTGGGGGTAGGGAGTACATCATATCCTAGTGTCAGGTGGGATGTTAAACACGGTTCATCTTTATGACTTGACAATCTTTCATCCATGGTCCATATCTTAACAAGTGGTATATTTTGAAGTCACTTTCCTGCGGTGCAAAAAACATATTAGGCAGACATGTCTCCTCCTTGTTTCTTTAGCTGTACAAACTGGGACAGGCAAGTATTAATCTATTACAGGTGCAGCTTTTCTTTCTTTCTTTCTTTCTTTCTTTCTTTCTTTCTTTCTTTCTTTCTCTCTCTCTCTCTCTCTCTCTCTCGGCTTTTATGAACATTGTAATTCTCTGCATAAGATGCAGACATGAGCCCCAAAGCCAAGGTACAAAATATCTGCTTGGTATAAGCAAAGTTTCAGCATTAAACATACAGTCTGCTTGCAGAAGGTCCTCCAAGGTTCAATCGCAAGCAATCCTAGGTAGGTCCAGGAAAAACTGCTCTCTGAAGCTCCAAAGAGCTTCAGCCAGCTCAACAGAGTAGACAAAACTAAGCTAGGTGGACAAATGCAGTATAAGGCTATTCCTTGTGGGTTTTTGGTTTTGTTTCTTTGGTATTTGGGGAAAAAAATCTAACATATGCTAGATTCTTAGATATTAACACAAATTGGGATCATTACAAAAAAAAAATATTGCATTGTCTATACATAAGATGTCATAGGAATTTTTCCTGCAAGCATCTTCCTTAACTTATAGATTCTATTGAGCTATGGATCTGTGAGAATGAGAACAGCAGCGAGAACAGGGTATAAATTCACTTTAGTATGCATTTTAATGTGGACCTAGATAACTTTCTGAACATCTATCCTTCAAAATTCACATACTTCTGAATTTTGCAATATAGTTTTTTCCAACCAAAAATACATTAAGAAATATGTATACTAGGGGGGAGTGTGCACAAAAGGCACTTATTGATGAAAATCACACACAAAATTACATTATTAGGAAAATTGCTTGCAGAGAGCTACGTATACATTAGGCCAAAAAATGTGTGCTGGCAAATTTTCATGAGGATTGGGAAAAAAGGGACAGAGATGAAGATGTGATGAACTGAAGATGAGGAAAATGCCTAGTTACCAGTCTACCCTCACAGCACAGAAGTGGGCTGAATATGGTTGAACTATAGGTATGAAGTTCTGATCCCAAATAATTAAAAAAAGATTACAAAGTCTAACTGCTGATTAAATCAATTCATTGCTTTGTTGGAGTATCAGCTTGCTAACCATCCAGACTTCTGCCATTTTGGTCTACGACAAACTGCTCCAACTTCCATTCTGATTGTTCATGGAAGGCAAACTGCATTTGGTCATTTCTCCAGTTAAAGCAAACTGTAAGCATTTTGTCCCGTTCAAGAAGGATTGCTAACTCTGTAAGTGTCTATAGACAGTTTTCTTCTTATCTCTGGTTCTTTTCTGTCAGTTTGGTGAATCAATGTTTAGATTATTTCCAGAGAGAGAGAGAGAACAGCCTTCATGCAGTGACTGGGAAATGTCAAGGGGTCATCTGAGTGTGGATCCACGATTGGAGCCTGCCTAGGAATGTGCTATTTATGAAGGAGGGGGGTGGGAGTTGGGCTGCAGTTGCAGCCTGTGAAAAATTAAGGTGTCATCGAACAAGCCTTTTAACAATGTTTGGGTAGTGGTTGGCCTCAAGAGCTTTAGACCCCATTTAACTTAGAGCTACAACACCAGAGACAAACAATAGAATATTTTTAAAGCCAGGCTGGGTTTCAGGTCTGTCTGGAATGGCAAAACTTTGAACTTCCCAAAGGAGACAGATGGGGAAGGACTTTATCTGAAATTATTTTGGTAGGTTCCCCCCCCCTCCTGTATTAATGATGCAGCCACTGCAGTTTGAAATGAAATCGATTTTTCAGTGATGGTTGCTGTAAGCAGGTATTGAAATTGGTATTGGCAAGTGCTCTTTTGAAATGCCCTCCACAATTACATAAGACCATGAGAAGAGTCTGCTGAATCAGGGCAATGGCCCATCTAGTCTAGCATTGTTCAGCCCAGACACTGAGGTCCAGCTCCAAGGGCCTTCTGGTGGTTCCTTCACTGCAAGAAGTGAAGTAACAGGGAACCAGGCAGAGGGCCTTCTTGGTAGTAGCGCCCGCCCTGTGGAACGCCCTCCCATGAGATGTCAAGGAAATAAACAACTATCTGACTTTTAGAAGACATCTGAAGGCAACCCTGTTTAGGGAAGTTTTTAATGCTTGATGTTTTATCGTGTTTTTAATATTCTGTTGGGAGCTGCCCAGAGTGGCTGGAGAAACCCAGCCAGATGGGTGGGGTATAAATAAATCATCATCATCATCATCCTGTTTTCAAAGCAGTTACCTGTGGGAAGCCTGCAAGCTGGACCCAAAAGCAACAGCATCTTCCTTACTGGTATTCAGATGCATTACTGCCTCTGACCATGGAGCACAGCTGTCAGGGTTAGTAGCCACTGATAGGCTTCTCCTCCATAAATTTGTCCAATCCTCTTTTAAAGCCATCCGAGTTTTGTGGACATCAGTGCCTGCTGTGGGAACAAGTTCCATAGTTTAACAAAGTGCTGAGTGGAGATGTACTGTCTTTTATCAGTCCTGACTCTTCCAACATTCCCCTTCACTGGGTGTCCACAAGTTTTAGAGTTAGGAGAGATGATGAAGAAGAAGAGTTTGGATTTGATGGGTGGCGCTGTGGGTAAAACCTCAGTGCCTAGGACTTGCCGATCGCATGGTCGGCGGTTCGAATCCCCGCGGTGGGGTGAGCTCCTGTCTTTCGGTCCCAGCTCCTGCCCACCTAGCAGTCCGAAAGCACCCCCAAGTGCAAGTAGATAAATAGGTACCGCTTTGTAGCGGGAAGGTAAACAGCGTTTCCGTGCGCTGTGCTGGTGCTGGCTCGCCAGAGCAGCTTCATCACGCTGGCCACGTGACCCGGAAGTGTCTTCGGACAGCGCTGGCTCCCAGCCTCTTAAGTGAGATGAGCACGCAACCCCAGAGTCGGACACGACTGGCCCGTACGGCCAGGGGTACCTTTACCTTTACCTTTTATCACTACCCGAAGGAGTCTCAAAGTGGCTAACATTCTCCTTTCCCTTCCTCCCCCACAACAAACACTCTGTGAGGTGAGTGGGGCTGAGAGACTTCAGAGAAGTGTGACTGGCCCAAGGTCATCCAGCAGCTGCATGTGGAGCAGCGGAGACAAAAACCCGGTTCACCAGACTACGAGTCCACCGCTCTTAACTTTTCTCTGTCCACTTTATCGATGCCATATGGAATTCTGCAAACTTCTACAACCTCTCTCTTACTTGCCTTTTCTCCAAACTGAAAAGTCCAAAGCACTGCAACCTTTACTCACAGGAAAGCAGCAAGCTGTATACCAGTAAACCACCATTGTAGAATTTAACTGCGGCAGAAACTGCTTCAAAATTATGTGATTAGATGTGGAAATTTGCAATGTCGCTGTGGACACATTATCACTGCCTGAACATGATAACACTTCCACCTGATACGCAAGTGGTTTGCACCTTTACTTTAGATATGACCAAGTAAAATGCTCTTAAAAGTGCCATTTCTCCTGTCTTACACTTGAATTCGTAGATGATCCAACCCAGAAGCTCCTTAAAGGAAGGCAAACAAAAAAATCAGTAGGCAGGCATGACATGGTAGCAATTTCATCTGCAGGAGTTTTTGATTGCCATTAATGTTAGCCTACATTTTATTGAAGGAACTGTGAAATCCACTAAAGTAAGCAGTGAATTCTTGAGGGCTGGCTGGCAGCTAGCCTTGTCTTTGTACATGTGGTTAAATTAAATAGTCGTCAGTCCCTGGAAACTGTGAGAGTGGCAGCCCCTAAGTTGTGGACTTCCCTCCCCACAGAGATATGTCTGGCTTCTTCACTAAGCAGTTTTCAGTGAATGCTGAAGACACACCTCTTTACCCTGGCCTTTGACTCCTAAGATGTGTGCTTTCAGGGCCCACGTTATTTCTGTTATTGTAATCCAGGCACAGGCAAACTCTGGCTCTCCAGATGTTTGGGACTGCAATTCCCATCATCCCTGCCCACTGGTCCTGTTAGCTAGAGATGAAGGGAATTGTAGTCCCAAACATCTGGAGGGCCAGAGTTTGCCTATGGCTGTTGTAATCCATTTCCAATGTTTTTAACTTTTGATTTTGTATTGTTGTAACCCACCCTGGGACTTGTTGGTGAAGGGCCAGTGGTTAATAGTAGTACAGTAGTAGTAGTAGTAGTAGTTATTACTAGTATTATTATTATTATTAGGTCTGGGGTGGGAGTGGGAGACCCAATGGAAAGATTTCCATTTCTGTAAGTTAAGCTACCTCTATTTACAGCGGCTGGGAATCTGAGTACTCTGTAACTACATTTTGAAGAGTGTTTTGAAGTAATCTCCGTTATGCTTTTATGTGCATAGTTAGCTAATTATATTGCAGGGTCAGCGCACAAGGAAAAGGGATCAAATTATACTCTAAGCTACATCCTCAGAGCTTGTTGATGTTCACGAAGTGCATTTTCAAAACAAACAAAAACACCACAGGCAAGTAAATGTCTTACAAAACGAAGGTCATGCCAGACCAGAAAAGAGAGAGAGAGAGTGAAAGATACTTCATTTATCATGTAACTATTTTTATTCATGGTGGAGGGGTTTCTCCCCCTGAAACCAAGAGTTGGTTTGCCTAATGGGAAACCAGCAAAGAAGATTCCAGGTACCGAATTGCAAACCTCTGTTGGAGACCATGGTCCGAAAGGACTCGGTTAATAATGAGCCTTGGATCTCAGTGGGATGCCCCAGGAAATGGATTAGCATTGCTCTAAACATCTCTGGCGATAAATAAGAGGAAGGGGACCCTACATGAGGCTACCAATGGTTTAGCATAAACCCCCATAACGCACTTCAGGGAAGACTTGCTCCTAATAAATATCCCAATATTGAATATAAAGGGCTCTAGATGGAGTTTGTGGAGATTGCTGACACATGTAGCCTGCATTCCTGGGGTCTGGCACCAGCACAGCTTCCTTCTAAAGAAAGCAAACAGTAGTGGCTCAAGAAGAGCTTTAAACCTGGATTTAATTTCTCACAAATGAAAGAAATGTGTCCCTTTTCCCCCCTTTACTGATAGCTCTTTCTGCAGTCGCACAAGAGGCAAACCTCTGATTGTTCCTCCATTAGCCAACAGATTTACATGGTCAGAATAAGAAGGGAAACAATGGCTCCTTTTTAAAAAGCTAAGGGAAGGGGAAATAATATCTCAAGGTAGGAACTCCCTGATGACTCGTTTGGAATGGAAGGAATATTTATGACCAGTCATGATGCCAGTCTTTTGTTTTATAGGAATGCACAGCATAATGGAACCAAACTAGTGGGCTGAAATGGATCCTCCCCATGGCACTTCATCTGATTTTATTGGCATTTGTGTTTCTGGAGAAACCGTCAAAACTTGCCAGTACAAAGCTACCACTTGCCCTAAGTGTCAAAAGAGGAGAATGAAGGATTTCCTGCTTTTCCTGAGGGGAAACATATAATGATGTGATGCACCATTGAGGGGAGGGGGGGTATTACAGGCCTAAAAGCAGGACAGTCACATATATAAAAGCACATTGAGAGCGGAAGACGTTTTTCAAGCTATGCCAAATAAATGCTAATGTAAACTTCAGATCAGATCACACAATTAAGCTACTGACTTGAAGCCTTCGTCTCCTCATCTGCAATTTGGAGGATAATAATAACTTACAAAGTTATTGTAAGGATTAGAACTTGAAAATGGTATACACGTATCAAGTAACGTTGTTATACCAAGCCTTAAATCAGAGGTGAACTGGATTCAGCTGGTGGGCCAGTTGTTCTCTGTGTCCTACACCTGGACAGGACCACCAACCTGTCAATCACCTGATGTCAGGTGATCCCTTTTGGCCAACCAGGTTTGAAATCAAGCAGTGCAAGCAAAGATACAGCTCACATATTGCAACTGAATAAGCTGATCACCAGGTCTTATTAAATGCCGTGCACACAAGTGTCACACAAGACCCAACAACTGTCAGGTCCTGCAGTGTGCTATTCAATGAGCTTTACAAGACCCTGTTGGCATCAGACTGTCAGGGTGCTTTGCAAGAGACTTAGCAAGACAGGATGATCAAGGGTCTTGTGTGTTCTCAAGACCCAATGATGAGCTGAGTCATGCCTGCAAACCTTGTTTTAGCTGAACCAGGTCTTGACCTGCCCCACACCTGATGTCAGGCATAATGTGAATGGTCAAGAATTGTCTGAAATGGCCTCATGGGTCAAATGAGGAGGAGGCCTGGTGGGCCTAATTAGGTCCACAGGCTGGGGTTTCCTCACCCCACCTTTAAGCCTATCATATAAAATTTGAGTCACCAGTGTGATTTCGTTGGACTCCAACTCTCACCTGTCATCTGATTATTCTAACACTTCAAACACAGGTATAAGGTTCACCCTGAAGAAGAGATAAAGACAGCAGGGAAGACTGGGTCTTCTGATATCCACTCAAGGAAGCCAGGTGTTCATGCCAACCCTCTCCTGCCCTTCTGTAACTCCTTTCCTAAGGTAAGGCTTATGTTTCTTTGGAAAAGGAAAGTGTGACTAGAAAGGCAGGGGGAGCACATTATACTTATTGGGTCTTTGGAGCATTTTCGGTCAACCCTTAAGGTTTTTCCATTGTTCTACTGGCATACTTCACAAACGCAGATGGTTCTGGTGGGAGCCAGTGAGAGCTTGCACATCTCAACAAATTGTAGCAGGTCCTAACTCTCTGAGACACCCTTGCTGATGCCCTCAGACACACTCTCTGCACCTGAACACCTCTCTTGCTTTTTATTTGTGCATTATTGCCTGAAATTGTGGACCCAAAGTTGCTAATGTGTTACTACTGTTACACACCAGCCCAATCTCTGCTGAGCGGTAACCAGATTCCAAAGGTCTCAGGGTTATGTTTCCATTGGAAGTTCAGACATGGCAGAGGCTGTAGAGTTTTTAGATATGTTTTACAGATATATGCACCTACAGTCTTCCACAGAGAGGGGGAGAGTTCAAAGCATTACTTCTCAAGCAGGGCTTGTTCGCAACACCAGCACAGTATTACAGTCCAAGACACTGAACATGCCATTCCTATGCCTCTCTCCCAGCCTCTCAAGATGGTTCTGCCCTTCAGCTCTCCCACATGGAGTTCTGCCCAATTCCCTTTCTTCTTCCCATAAAAGAAGAAGAGGAGGAGGAGGAGGAGTTTGGATTTGATATCCCGCTTTATCACTACCCGAAGGAGTCTCAAAGTGGCTAACATTCTCCTTTCCCTTCCTCCCCCACAACAAACACTCTGTGTGGTGAGTGGGGCTGAGAGACTTCAGAGAAGTGTGACTGGCCCAAGGTCACACAGCAGCTGCATGTGGAGGAGCGGAGACACGAACCCGGTTCCCCAGATTACGAATCTACCACTCTTAACCACTACACCACACTGGCAGAAAACCCTGCCAAAACTCAGAACTCCCTCCTGCCATCTCACACCCCTCCCCATCACCTTGGTTTAACACAGACCTGGGGGGTTCCTCCTAAGGTGATAATGACTGTCTATTGTTTCATAATGACCTACAGTGGTACCTCTGGTTACGAATGCTTCGGGTTATGAACTCCGCTAACCCAGAAGTAGCTGCTCCTGGTTGCGAACTTTGCCCCAGGATGTGAACAGAAATCGCGCGCTGGAGGTGTGAACGCAGCGGGAGGCCCCATTAACAAAAGCACGCCTCGGGATAAGAATGGTTTCAGCTTAAGAATGGACCTCTGGAACGAATTACCCTATTTTTCACCCATAGGATGCACCTAGGTTTTTGGGGGGGGGAATAAAGGGGAAAAAATTGCCCCCCCCAGCTGCGGCTTCAGCACACCCCTCGCTCCGGGCAGCAGGCTGCTATCCATAGCCTAGGGAGCCCTGCAGGAACTCCCGCGGGCTCCCCAGGCTTGCTGATAGCTTCCTGGAGCCTGGAGAGCGAGAGGGGTCAGTGCGCACCGACCCCTCTCGCTCTCCAAGCTTCAGCGAAAGCCTGCATTCGCCCCATAGGATGCACACAGATTTCCCCTTCATTTTTGGAGGGGGAAAAGTGTGTCCTATAGGGCGAAAAATACGGTAAGTTCGTAACCAGAGGTACCACTATACATTCAACTAGCCCAGACAGGCTACTTTGCATGGACTGGACTCAGGAGAACTACTGTAGTCTGTATTTTCTCTTCAGTGTCACAAATATTGCCTGAATACTATGATTTATTAATTCCTGCTATTCACTAATATACTGTAGTACTCCAAATCTGTAACAATACAGACTGGAAACGTTCAGCTGAAAGTGCGGAACATAATTTCAATTAATTAACTAGGAACAGCAACAATTTGCCTCTTAGACTGTAAATATGGGTACCCCCTCCCCTGAAAGGAATCATATGAAAGGGCATGTCTCCTATGTAATAATGTCATAGGCAAGGATTACATGCTTTCGTGGAGTTACGTTTTGTTCACACTGAAACAGATGCATGTGTCAATCAAGCTTTAAAATAAAGAAAGTAGAAGCGTGTCATACCCCACTAAATTTCACTTTGAAATTTCCACGCAAGTGCTGCGAAACAGCTTCTGCCAGCTATACTAGGCTCCCTCGGCTGCTGAAAAACAAACAGCAGCCACCACCAAGTGTCTTATATGCATTACATTAAACAAGCGTGACAGTCGAAGATTCCTTTTATTTGGCAGGATTTTGAATAGCTTCTAAGCTCAATTTGAAAACAGTGTTTGAAATACTGTTTTAGATTTTTCTATAAAATGGAAACCTCATTCCTTTTTAAAAAACAAAAACAAAAAGCAAGAACAACTCCTGATTCTAATTTGTTCTATGTTTGGAAAGAGTATTCCTGTATTTGAAGAAGGAAAAAATAAATTGGGGTGACACAGCCCCCAACAAGCAGCAAAACAGGAAAGAAGCAAAACTCCATAGGTTTTTTTTGTGGTGGGTGTGATTTACACAATCAACCTAAAATTAATCCAAATGGCAGACGTTTGCACAGAATGCAGAAACTGATGGTTCATTGGCCTGATTTATGCATGTACAGATTGAAGGTTAATATAGTGGCCAGTGCAGACCCTTACTATTTACTAAGATCTCTACCTATGAAAAAGAACATGCACTGAAAAATGGTCAATGGATTGATTGATTGATTAATTAATTAATTAATTAATCAATCAATCAATCAATCAATTCATTCATTCATTGTAATATTTTGTAAATCAGGCAATTGGATTTACTATGGAACAAGTCTGTAAAGAAACCACCCTTCTCCCAATAACTGAGAGGATCTCCCTTTTCTCTTTTTCTTTTGTCATCCCCATTTGTAAAACTTAGCCAAACAAAATCTGGAACCGGTTGCCTTGATGACCTATGTGCAATTTATCAGCCCTTTACATCCCAAAGAATATCGTTTGATTATTTGTTTTAAACATTTCTAAACCATGGCTTAACCCAAACATGGATCCCAGGACAATATACATAAAAATCAAAATGTAAATTCAAGATTTGAACAAACTAACAGTCAAAACAGAAAAATTAAATCTAAACGATACTACATAATTCAGCTGATACTACATAAGTCAGTGCTGTAGTGTACTAAAGTTTACAGGAGTTTTAGGCTCTCCTTTTCGAGGCTCGTGTGTTAATCCCTCTCCTCTCACACAAAGGGAAGCTTACGTCAGTGCTTTACTTCCTTGGTAGCTAGCAACACAGCCTTGGAAACCAAACCTCCCACCTGTTCCTTATGATGCCATCATCCAAATATTGCTGGTGAAATATGGGATCTAGCCATGGGAAAGAAGCACACTTGATCCACTAGCAATATAGGAACTGGGCCCATGACTCCTCAAAGAAGTGCTCATACATCAAAAGCTGACGATCCATTTTATTGGGATTGTGACTGTACTGTGGGGAATGGGGGGGGGGGCATTTGAACAGCATATTCCCACAATACATCAATACCTTTGCTTGAATATACTGCCCTCTCACTCCCAGTGAGTGGACTAACACATGGAAAGAATAAAGTGTTCAACTGGTCTTCCTCACTCCAGGACAGATCATGTGATTAGGCTCCACCGAACCTCAGAGCTTGTAGGTTTGGAAGTCTGAAATACATGCTACATAAGTGCTAAGGTAAAACAGGCTGCTGAACAGGCTTGCTCAACTTTCATCAGCAATGTAGGGTGGCTCAATAAACCTCTTGTGTTGTCCTGTTGATTGGTTCATTGTTGCTGTTGTCAGTGTGCATTTTGTGCCTTCTTGTCTCCTATTGGTAGGCAGAGCAATCCTATGGTCACAAAGGCATCAATTCCTAGGGGCCAAAGCATGTTGCCCCCCAACTTTTTTTAGGGGGTCGGCCCCACAGTGTTCAGAGGGAGAACACAGAGCAGGACGTGTTTGGCTGTGCCCCCTGGCTGCTTGTGAAGTTGTGTGTGTGACATCAGGTCGTCGTGTTGGGCACCTGCGATTTCCAGAAGTTGGTGCCTATGTTAGGTGATATGGGACACAGTTTCTTGTGTTTGGGTGGATGTGGATGTGTGAAGATTCAGTGGCAGAGCTCCTGCCACTTCCTAAGCCAGCTTACTGTCGCCAAAGCAGAGATGGGGATCATTTCCTCCCATACCTTTAATGGTTCTCTCACCCCTCCCATTGCAGTGCAGGACTCCTTGTGGGGTGGGGAATGTCTGGGAAATTAGGATACTTGGGACCCTGCAGAGTCTTGGACACCCTGACATGCTCCCAATAACTTTATTATAGACTCCAGTGTCAGCACATCACTAGCAGAACATCTATGATTTCCACCTTTTCTAGAGGGCTTCTATAAGCAAATGTGCCTTTTCAGTTTAATGCCACAGATGGGCTTTTAGATTAGGACTTGTGGGCCATGGAGCTCAGTGGGAGACCTTGGATCAGGCACCATCCCTCAGCCTAACCTACTTTACAGGTAAGGATAGACTGAGGACGAGGAGAACCATGTTTGCCACCTTAAGAGCCTTGGAAGAAAAGTGGGATGTATATGTACACTTTTCACCAATAAAATAATTTCACCAATGAGTTCCCCTCCCCAGAGGTGGAGGGGCATGTGCACCACATGCCCCTCAGCCAGTCTTTAAGATTTAAGAGCACTGCCAGAGCAGACAAGGGTTCATCTGGTCCAGAATCCTGTTCTCACAGTGGCCAATCAGATGCATGTGGGAAGCTTGCAAGGAGGACACAAGTCACAGGGCTTGGGAATCACTTCAGTGGGTATTCAGAGGTATAAGCAGTGCTTTTTTCAGAGGGTACACAGTACTGGTATACCTGAAGGAGCATCTCCACCCCCATCGTTCAGCCTGGACACTGAGGTCCAGCTCCAAGGGCTTTCTGGCAGTTCCCTCAATGCAAGAAGTAACGTTACAGGGAACCAGTCAGAGGGCCTTCTTGGTAGTGGTGCCTGCCCTGTGGAAGCCCTCCCATCAGATGTCAAGGAAATAAACAACTATCTGATTTTTAGAAGACATCTGAAGGCAGCCCTGTTTAGGGAAGTTTTTAATGTTTGGTGTTTTATCGTGTTTTTAATATTCTGTTGGGAGGCACCCAGAGTGGCTGGGGAAACTGAGTCAGGTGAGCAGGGTATAAATAATGAATTAGTAGTAGTAGTAGTAGTAGTAGTAGTAGTAGTATTAGTATTATTAGTATTATTATCACCTTTTTTCTAGAAGAGAAGCACTGGTCAAAAATGTAGCACTTACTGTAGGAACCATGAGAACTGGCATCTTTTTTTCTAGAAGAAAAGCACTGGTTATAAGGCAGTTAGCTCAGGTACTTAGAGCGTCGTGCTGATAATGGCAAGGCTGCAGGTTCGATCCCCGTATCAGACGGTTGCATAATCCTGCATTGCAAGGAGTTCAACTAGATGATCCTCAGGGTTCCTTCCAACTCTACAATTCTATGATTTTATGACCCAACTGCTTCTGACACTATAGTACAGCTTAATCCTGGCTGGTAGCCATGGATATTCTTGACCTCCATAGATTTGCATAAACCATTTTTTTAGATATCCAACTTGGTAACTATCAATATACCTTGCAGTAGCAAACTCCATAGATTAATTATGTGTTGTGCGAAAATTTGCCTTTGGCCAGTTCTAAGAGCACAAGCTTAATTGTATTAACTGCTATGCTTTTATTTTTGCTTTATCATCCTGCTTTAAAAAAATAATAATAAATATGTAAACTGCATTGAGGGCCATGTCAATAGGAAGGTGGGATTTTAAAGATATATATAAAATAAATAAGCAAAATAAAACACTGGAGACATGCTTTCGCTGTCTCTGAACACCTGAAATTTGCTCCCTTTTAATGGATTTTAAAATGTGAGTCTGTCTGGCTTTAAAAGAGGCAATATTTTTGGATCAGCTGCAATGCACTTTGTCTCCCCTAATCTGTAATTTATTTATATCAGCGGACCAAAGCTATAAATTCAGCCCTGACACGTTTCATAGTGTGAACCTCCCGATCTACACTAATCCCCAGATTAGATATTGAAGTGCTGCTTCAATTGTGCAGCATTATCGCATCCTATCAGTTGGCCTCTTTTCAAACTGTAGCATTTATTGACAATACTTTCAAAGCTGTTGCTAAGTTGTGAGCACTCTGCCTTATCGGTTCCTGCCTTTACAGCATCACTTAGGTAGACCTTGCTGCAAGCATCGCTATACTCCTATCGCTGACAAAAATGATGTGTGTTGTTTGACCTTTGTCTTCTGCTCCATGCATAGTAATTTCTTTTTTGGCAACGATCCGACAAGCTGATTTCTCTCCCTCTCTGCCTTTCTGTCTATCTGTATTTCAGTAGTTGCATATAGGAGCAACCCGAAATCTGCTGTTGTTAATGGGCTTTGCTTAATATCCACATTTTCCCTTTGGTTGATGAACTGAACCAGCATAAATGACTTGGGACTTAGGAAAAATTGTTGTTTTGTTGTAGGGGTGGAGGAGAAATGTGATCCATTTTGCATTTAAAGATGAACCTACCTAAATAGAACTTTCCAATATAATACGTGGATCAAAATACAGCAGTCTTTCAGAATTAATACTTATTTAAATTTTGCAGTGTAGTTCTCCTGGTAAGTAGTGTGTAAAAAAAAATAGATAAGCTAGGGTAAGGTGTTCATAATGCATGCATATATTGCTGAACTTAACACTCTAACCACTATACCACATTGTCTCTAATGGAAGCTTACCTTCTGGAGGTAATAGAAGCTTTGAGGAGCAGTTTACATGGCAGTTTCCATTTTAAAAAAACACAACACATGCCAAATCCAGAACACTCTCTTCCGGGTCTGAAATCCCGCAGGAATCACGTAACCAGTGAGAGATTGCAGACCCTGAAAAAAACACATTTTTGGGCACAACACCCCAAAACACAGATTTGGAACACTGCACAAGATTGCGGACGTGAAAAAAATACTTTTTTCAGAATGAGATCTTGGCCCAAGATTGCACAAGAGCAAGGCTCCCAAAATGGCGGTCATGCTCTTGCAGGGGGTAGGGCGGGGAATGGGGTATCCGGATTCTTCCAAGGTAGTTGATGGGTAGGGAATGTGTCCCAAATAGATTTGAGTGCATATCCATGCAGAGGACATAATGTCTGGGCATTCTGGGCTAAGAGGACACAAAAACCAAAAGCTGTGTTAACGATGCCATAATTTGCCAGATCTTGTTCACAGGTTAACTTCAGGCTAAAGCACCGATCCAGCAAATAAAAACCAGAAACAAACAAAAGCCCACCAGTCGTGGACTCCAATGCCTGCCTGCTCAGAACAAAGTCTCACTGAGTTCAAAGCAACTTTCCCCAGATAATTGCATATAGGATAGGATTGCAGTCTAACCTGGTATAATTCAATTACCATCCATTTGGTTCTTACAGGACCCCCTGGAGCTTAAGAAGACCCATCGCTTCCTTCTGGGCACTGCACATATCTGTCACATCGCAATCTTTAAACAAGGGTTAGCTGAGAATGCATTTTAGCTCCCGTGATTCAGCGTGGATTATGCATACAATGTGGACAAGCCAAACAGTGGCAGAAGCAGATATACGTCTGTATGTCATGCAGATGGTGATGTTAAGCTCAGGATTTACTTGTGGTTCTGCCTGTCGTAACTGACAAGTCCTCTGCTTTTTGCCAACTCTGGATAAGGCAGGATCAATCTGAAATAAGAAAACTCTAACTTGGCCTAGTTGTCAAGTGAAGGAGACTGAGATCCAGAGACATTGCTGCACAGTAGTTTGATCACATGAAAATGCTCACCTGCTTCCCTTGCCATTCCCTTCCTCTCCCCATGTCATCACCCTTGCTGTCTATTTGAGATTGTAAGCTGATTGGGGCCAGGGACCCAAGGCATCAGTCACTTTGTAGTACCAGTAGCAGCAGCTCAGATCCAAAGGATGTTGCTTGCACTGAAGCCCTATTGACATGAACTAGATATACATTAATCACAACCAGCTTGTTCTGTCAAGGCACAGAATGAAAGCATATGGAGAACTACAACCCTACCTGAGAACGTCACAAGTTCTATAATGACAGAAAGTCAGGATACAAATGTAATAAATAAAGAACACCAAAAAAAATAGTACAATGACAATATCACATGATGTGACCAAAATGAATAATTAAAAAAAGCATTTCTTATAGTGGCAGAACCAGGTCACCTAATTTTTAAAAGTGTTCAACCATGCAGCACCAGAAGCCTGCTGAAAATGGTTTTCTAGTTTATTTGAAAGCCATTAGCAAAGGAGTCAGATGGTGCTCCCTCGAGAGGACATTCCACAGTCTGCACTCAGATTAATATTGGAGTTAGAGAGAGTGAGGACGACACAGACCAGGTCCTTGCTTGTAAATCTGTGTGTATGGGCAGGTTCATATTCACAGAGATGGCCCTTCAGATAGCCAGAGTCAAGGCCTTTAAAGGTATCTGCTCATCATTGCGCAGCATTGCTGAATAGATAACGCTCACTGTGGCATGCTGATTACTTAGCCAGTTCACTGCTGTTCAACCACAAAGGCATGATCCAATGTGTAAATACTACCCCAAAGCTCTGGTGCATCCTTCGCAGGTGGTCAGGTCTTCAGGAAAAGTAAGTTCTGCTTAGCTATATCAGATTCATAGGTATGAAGTACATGTCTCTGGCAAGGCAAGAATAGTACATTCAAGTCCCAAAGAGATGTGCAACATTAGCATGGACAAGGACCCCAGCTCAGTGGCAGAGTGCACGTTTTGCAAGCAGATAGTCTCAGGTTCAAACCTGGCATTGCCAGGTAAAGGTAAAGGGACCCCTAACCATTAGGTCCAGTCGTGCCCGACTCTGGGTTTGCGATGCTCATCTCGCTTTATTGGTAGAGGGAGCTGGCGTACAGCTTCCGGGTCATGTGGCCAGCATGACTAAGCCGCTTCTGGCGAACCAGAGCAGTGCACAGAAACACAATTTACCTTCCCACCGGAGCAGTACCTATTTATCTACTTGCACTTTGACGTGCTTTCAAACTGCTAGGTTGGCAGGAGCAGGGACCGAGCAACGGGACTCACCCCGTCACGGGGATTCAAACCGCCGACCTTCTGATCGGCAAGTCCTAGGCTCTGTGGTTTAACCCACAGTGCCACCCGCATCCCTCGGCATCACCAGGTAGAGTTGGACAATAACATTCTCTCAAATCCTAGTGTGCTGCCAGTCAGAATAGGTAATACTGAACTATATGGACTAATGGGCTGACTCAACGTACAACAGCTTCCTATATTCTCATTCACACACAACTTTGGGAACCATTTCCCCCCATTAGGAAACTGTGGGGCAAAGTTTGTACACAGCTTGGTTGACTTTTTATAAGGCCATGAGGGTGCATTGCTGGCTATCTCTCAGAGCTATATTCAGAGATGCCAAATGCAGCCTTCCAGGCTTTTCTATCTAGCCTTCCAGTCTCCCTTACAGTA
Source organism: Podarcis muralis (assembly GCF_964188315.1). Classification (NCBI taxonomy): domain Eukaryota; kingdom Metazoa; phylum Chordata; class Lepidosauria; order Squamata; family Lacertidae; genus Podarcis; species Podarcis muralis. The sequence continues at coordinate 25,746,586 of NC_135663.1, forward strand.
TATAAAAATAATTTTCTGGAAGAGTCAACTCAGTACAAGCAAAACATTCCTGTTCGGTTGAGATCAAATCAACCATCACCAGGAAAGGAGCATTGACTTGATATCACCACTGAAAAATAATCTGCTGCATTTCTGAGTTCATTTAGTATAAATTGCAACAGTAGTTTATATCTTCAAACCAAAATAGATGTAGAAAAATTGGTTCACCTTACATTTCAAACAGACGGTTCTTGATATATGTTCCTGAGCTGCTGTTTACATCATGGAGAAAGAACATGGAACAGGTCCAATGGCAAAACTCCACATTTTTGACTGATGATAATAGAACGCAGCTGTACTCTGGCCCATCTATGAATGGAGATAATTTATCATTCATCCTTTCGTTTAAAAAGAAAGTGTGTTTAAATAATTTTTGTCCTTTGAAAGAATGATTCGCCAAATGTACAAGCTGAGGCAACATATCTGCTTCTCTGGAACAGGGAAGAAGGAGTGGAGAGTATTCTCTTGAGGACAGAAAATCAGGGCCCTCTCATGCATGTGTAGCTTGGAGGATGAGGGCTTTAGGGTGCGGTGGCCAGACTTGTCAAATTAGTGTATTCATAATGTAGATACCTTTCCAAACCTATCTCCTTGCCATTTCTTATTTATTGAGAAGAAATGGGTATGACCAGTACTGATAGAAAACAGCAGTGCAAGGAGTAGATTAACCAGGGCTCTCCATGGTCAATATTATAAATCATAAATGGGAGTCTCATGTTATGCAACATCCCACAAGCTGATATACTAGTTGCTTGTTAATATAAATAGGGTAAGTGGGGTTCCCCCACTGCCCAATCACTTTTCAACTTGCAAGTCTTGTTGCAAGCATTATTCAAACTAATTTTAAATCTGAGAGCTCAACTTGCATGCATCAGCCAATGGCATCCAGGTAACTCACAACTTCCACAGAATTGGGCCTACAGCATGGCTCCTAGTGTATTTGAAATGGGCACCTGAGCCATAAGTGCTAGATTTCTCCATTATTTAGAAGAGTCAAGGCTTATTAAAACTGTGTCCAGACTATATCACTTTAGAATGCAGGTGGGGGCTCAAGTGACTGAAATATTTCTCTCTGCGAAAGATTTCTGCCACTTAAAAAAACCAAGGTATCAGTGGAAGCAGTTTTGCATAGTCATCTTGTTCTTAGCATTCTGGGAAGGGGCTTATGATGTGTAAGGGGTTTTGGTTTGTGGAGAGTCAGAGAACTTAGAATTCAATTACATAGGCTGTGTACGAATAATGCAGTTAAAGCACATTCTTCTTCCAAAAATAGTCCTGGGAAGTATAGTTTAAGGGTGTTGGGAATTGTAGTTTTATGAGGCTGTGGGGCTGTGTAGTGGGGGGCAGGCTGGAAAGGGGAAGCAGGAAAGTAATGTCAAATTTCAGGAAGCTCAGCCCCCTTACCTCTTGTTTTTCGAAGGCTATGGGGACATGGATGATTTGGCTAAAATTAGGAGGGGTCAAGTCAGGAGGTGAGACTTGAGGACGTCGTTAATGGTCTCATACCTTCTCTTCCACTAATAAGGAGGCTGGAAGAAACTGTGGACAGCTGTGAAATAGGGGTAGGGGAAAGCAGTAGATTGAACCATAGCTGTCTACTAGGCAAAGCAGTGGGGTGTTTGGGATAAAGAAGAAAAAGAGGATTATTATTTTTTATGTGTCTTGAAGTTTTAGGAACTTTTGTTTATGTCTGCTATAATACAAGGCTCTGAATATTACTGCAAGGCACAATCACTTATCAGGCTAAGAAAGTTATACCCGTTTGGTTACAAATTGAATTATGAGATGCTCTGTTGCCAAAAATAAAAGCTGAGTATAAGATTTTGGCAAAATGCACTTTCAACATCAGGCATGAATCAGTCAAACATGAAAGAAATCTTTCACAATGAAACCCAGAAGATTTACAGGGGCAAGCAGGGCTTTCTCCCTTTTTACAGTCCAAACTTGTAGATTTATTCCCTTTAATACATGAGTCAGAACAAAATAGGGCACAGAAGTTGTCTGGGAGCCAGGCTGTGACTTAGTGGTGAAAAGGATTTTTGTCAAAAGGCACACCTGATAGATTGCCTGTGAAAATGAGCCAGAAGGAACAGGATCAGAACACTCTGTTCTAGAGTCATGTATGGCTTGTACAGCAGGCATAAGCAAACTCGGCCCTCCAGATGTTTTGGGACTACAACTCCCATCATCCCTAGCTAACAGGACCAGTGGTCAGGGATGATGGGAGTTGTAGTCCCAAAGCATCTGGAGGGCCGAGTTTGCCTATGCCTGTTGTACAGGTTGCCTACAGTAAGAAAAGGCTTGCCTAGTGGTTAGAGGAAGGTATTCAAAATGCTCCCATCTTTCTGTGTGTTCACACGTACACAGATCAGGAAGCCAAAATATACTGTGACTACATCATTCAGTGGTAACCAACATGGTACTTTCTGTGGCAGTCACAGAAGGTCTCCATAAATATCCCCTCGAAAATCCACAACACACAAGAGTCTATTTCCTCTTCCTGATCAGTCCTTGTTTGCATTGGTTCAATCTCTTCAGCCGCCACTTGAGCCAATCACCAGCCAATCACTGCATCCAGATTCAGATGTGGGCAGAAGCTGCAGAACCATTCCAGGCTTTCTTTTTTGCCTGTGTCTGTCTCTTGACACCTTCTCTTCCTGAGCTCCGATTGCCATGTTTTGTGGGGAGGTATCTGTGAGGGTGAGGGGCTGGTTTTGTTGTGTGCTGACAAGGAGGAGGAGGAGGAGGAGGAGGAGGAGGAGGAGGAGGAGGAGGAGGAGGAGTCATTTCCCACCCCCTCAGCCTTCCAGAACTGCCCTGCCTCTGGTCAGCTTGGCCGCAAGTCTTTTTCACGGCAGGAAAAAACATGCTGGTGTGGCTTCTTGACCACTCTTGTTGTGTTTGTTTTGTGAACTTTTTGCCTCTTTCTTGTCCTTATTCGTTTGTCGTGTTGTTTCCCCATCCCTGCTTATAGAATTGTATAACCACCCCCCCAAGGGTCATCAAGTCCAACTACCTTCAGTGCAGGTATCCAGCCCACAGCCGTACCTGTGGGGGCTTGAACCACCAACCCTCTGGTGAACAGACACATTAACCCATAATTTATTAAATAAATAAATACATAAATAATCATTCATTCATTCATTCATTCATTCCCTGGGAGCACACCCTAATAAAATGTACTGCAGAGGCCTAAGCCAACAACAGCCATTTTGTGACTGGTGCCCACTGTGCTTCCTCAAAATTACAAATACGTCCACTGGCCTCAAAATTTTGGTGACACTGGTGTAATTTCATATCTCCTCCTAAACAGCACTCCAGTTGGACTGGAGCCTATGTTTTTAAAAAATTAAATGCTCACAAGTCCTCTTAGAAAAGGTTGATGTAGAAATTGATTTATACTGCTATGCAGTGCTTCAGACTATGTTAATATGAAGAAAATATGTGCAAAGAAGCACAGTTCAGCATTTACTTACCCTTACTTCCAGGTATTACCAGATTACTGCCGTGATTAGTCTCCAAAAGGTAAATGGGAGGACAATACAAATGGCAATTGAATGTTTGTAGTATTGGGCTTCTTGGCAGAAATATTACTCGGTTAAACGTACATCTGCTGGGGGGGGGGGGGATGAACTCCCCTTGGCCATGAATGCCTATTTTTCCAAGAGAGCTTGAAATGGGCCTAAAATATTATTAGACTAATGATTAAATGAGGTGTGTGGAGACATGAAGGTCTTGCTCTTCTAAATACATAAGGGAGGAGTGGAAGTGGCTAGAGGCGGGATAGATCTCAGAACTGAATGCCCGTTAGCTCTAATGAGAATTACTCATTTAATTCCTTCATGTTCCATGTGGGAGATGAGGGTCCCTGTGCTGTAAAGCAAAAGAATCGTGGTGACCCACTTACTGAACAATGTGACCTTAGCTGCACCTGGGGGACATCTTCAATGAGTCTGTAAACATAACTGTAGAATGTACTTAACAGCTCAGCACACATGGAAATTGTATAAGCAGAAATAGCCTTATTCCTACTCTTAAAACAGTTTTATTTTTTAATGGTATGAGGGCAATTCGAAAGCACCTCGGCCTCATATGAAGCACAAGATTTTGGAGTTTAGTGAAATGTAGTTGGGTACTAATGATGTAAATCATGTCCTTATGTTTCTGCATTTTGTAGGATTTATGTCATGTGCCAAACTATTTTTTTATAGATCATTGTACATTTGTGGAGGTTACTTTTCTCTGTTAGATCAAAATTCACGAACATGTAGGAAAAAAAGAAAATATATGTGTAGGTGGCAGCCTGGGTATGTGGATGTGTGGGTGTGCTAAATAGTTGATTTGAAATACTACATTTGAGTGCAACCCAGTTGGCAGCACAGTTTGCCTCAATTCTTTATCCTCTTATATAACTGAATGTGCTGTAATTGGCATAAGTCTCTTATGAGTAAGTTGGTTGCACCTGGAGTGGATGTGAGTCACCAGAAGCCATTCATTTAAATGCCTCAGAGCATCATCTTAAAACTGCATGTCTGTGCCGTGGTCCAGGCCAACTGAAAACTCCTGGACAGGCTTTCACAAAGTGTAAAAAAGCACACATAGATGTCTATTTGCTATCAAACATTAATGACACTATAGGAGCCAACTCATAGGAGCTGAGGTCACTTTGGGCCCCCAAATAAAATATTTGAGGGGACGGGTGTCCCCCCCCAAAAAAAGTTGATGGGCATTGCCATTCAATTGGTGTGTGTGTGCTGCATCTTGTGATCAATTATGTGGGGCAGGGCTTACCTGCCGCCCCCCCCCCCAATATTTTATTCAAGTTGGCACCCCTGAATGGCACCTTCTTCTGAGTGATGCTTTGTGGCAAAAAAAATTGGCCAAGCCAAATAATGAATTATGCCCTTGTCACTTTCATCCTGACTAACTGACAGACGTAGAATGCTTTTGGTTCATTTGTGTAAAAGAAAGATAAGCACGCACGCGCACACACACACACGTGCACACACTACTATTACTACAGTGGTACCTCGGGTTAAGTACTTAATTCGTTCCGGAGGTCCGTACTTAACCTGAAACTGTTCTTAACCTGAAGCACCACTTTAGCTAATGGGGCCTCCTGCGGCCGCCGCGCCACAGAAAGCACGATTTCTGTTCTCATCCTGAAGCAAAGTTCTTAACCTGAAGCACTATTTCTGGCTTAGTGGAGTGTGTAACCTGAAGCGTATATAACCTGAAGCGTATGTAACCCAAGGTACCACTGTATTCATTTAAAAAAATAGAACAATTTACAGCAGTTGTACATAAAACCATACAACAGGAACCATACAAAAATGTTAAAATCAACAATAAGCATTTATGAGAAGATGTAGTCTTAATTGCCTGTATAAGCCTGCTGGAATAGAAAAGTTTTCAAGAGGCATTTAAAAGTTGACCCAGAAGGCGCCTGCTGAATCTCTATTGGCAGAGTACTCCAGTACTGGACTGATGACACTCAAGGCTCAGTTCCTTGTTGCTGTCAAATGAGCCTTGCCAACTTGGGGAAATGACCAGTGCATTGTATCCATCAGCACCAGCTGATAGACTTCGCCTTCAATAATCTAAGCTTTTTCTTTCTTGAGCACTATTATCTAACTGCCTAATATCTCTCGTTTCCATTAAAGTCAAACTCCAGCATTTAAAAAACTGTTTATCTGGAACTTTCACTTATGCTTCTTGAACTATAGTTAACACAAATCAGCTCTTCTGCACCAACTATGTACCTCAGTTATTTAAACAAAAGTTTGCTCATGTAATAAAGCTCAAAAATGGTTCCTTCTGTCGTGCCTTTTTTTAAAAAAAGAAAACATACGAGTCACATATAAAGGGGAAATGCTTACTGTAAGGCAGGTATAAAAGCCTTTTAAATATATTACAATTATTTTAGAAAGAGATCTAAGGTCAAATACTTGTCTTCCAGTTCAGAAACACTTTTGTTATTGCTGTCGAAAACATGAAGCAGAACAAATTATTTGGATGCTAAGGTTTAGGTCCGTATAGTTAAAGCCACGGTTTTCCCAGTAATGATGTATGGAAGTGAGAGCTGGACCATAAAGAAGGCTGATTGCCGAAGAATTGATGCTTTTGAATTATGGTGCTGGAGGAGACTCTTGAGAGTCCCATGGACTGCAAGAAGATCAAACCTATCCATTCTGAAGGAAATCAGCTCTGAGTGCTCACTGGATGGAGAGATCGTGAAGCTGAGGCTCCAATACTTTGACCACCTCATGAGAAGAGAAGACTCCCTGGAAAAGACCCTGATGTTGGGAAAGATTGAGGGCACAAGGAGAAGGGGACAACAGAGGACGAGATGGTTGGACAGTGTTCTCGAAGCTACAAACATGAGTCTGACCAAACTGCGGGAGGCAGTGGAAGACAGGAGTGCCTGGTGTGCTCTGGTCCATGGGTTCACGAAGAATCAGACACGACTAAATGACTAAACAACAACAACAAAAGGTTTAGGTTATATTGTATGAGCTACTGAACTAAAAACGTAAGACTTCTGCTCATCTTGCCCAGCATTCTGTTCTCACATTGGCCAGCCAGAGACTGTTACTGGCTCTGACAGTGGAAGTAGAACACACAAACCATGGCTAACAACCACTGATAGCCTTACCCTCTATGAATTTGTCAAACCCTCATCATCATTTTGTCCTTTGCCTCGGGCAGCAAAATTTATTGGGCTGCCATTAGGCCCTTCCCTCCCATGCTCACCTTCCTTCCTTCCTTCCTTCCTTCCTTCCTTCCTTCCTTCCTTCCTTCCTTTTTCTTTCTTTCTTTTGGTAGCAGGGCATGGCATAGGCCTCTATGTCCTGCCCTTTGACTGGAAAGGTACCTCCAGGCAGCTCCATTCAAACATAATTGACATAGATGCTCACCTCCTAGCTCTCTCCTTGATTTGTGGTCTGAGTGGTGGTTGCTCTCCATCAAAAGTACTCTGATCTGTTCAAAGATTTGAGGTGCTCAGGAGACTAATGCACCCAAGCCTTAATGCTGACCCCATTGTTTAGCTAATGGTGAAGAGCCTTTCCGAGACCTAGATGAACTATAGTGGCAATATTATTTTATCCATCCGTTGGCAGGATTTGGTGAACCTTTCTGTTATCTATTTGTGTACTTGTCTGATGTTCTCAATTTTTCTCCTCTAATGGGTTCTGCCGAGACGAAAGCTGGAGTGTTTTTCCGGCTCGGGATGGTAGCTCCCGCAGCCCTCATGAAAACCAATATGTGTTTAACATCTAAACATAAAACAGTAGATGAAAAGGTTGAGGAAGAGATAAACAGAGACAGATGGCACAGATCTAATTAATAAAAAGAAAACCACAAACAGGGGACTGAATCTATACTACTGATTTCACGTCTAATTTAATTAAGAAAAGAAGTTTCCATGAGTTTAGCTACTGCTAGGAAATTATACATGGGAGGGAGACAGGAGGTAAGCAGAGGGGGAGGGGAGGAGGTTTGCTTAACATCTCCACCTTTTCCTTTCTGTCAAAGCTCATATATTTTGTTGGAGTTGAAAGGCACTCCACTCTTTGGCAGACATTTTGCTGGCTAGTGAGTGAATATACAAGTGATTAAGGAATTCTAGAGGCAACATTGAGAAAGAAAGCTTTAAAAGCCAAAGTCCAAGTATATAACCTAAGATTGGAATAGGGCGGTATAAGAGGGCCATGGCCTAATGCAAGAGATGGCTACAAAGGGCTAAATTACATGATGCTGATCATATCTCGAGAGAGGTGTTTCATTAAAAGCAGCTGCATAGGGGCATGATTTGGACTGAAGCCATTGTACAGCAAGAGCTTTACCGCCTTCCTCCCATTCTGTTTGTCTAATTTAAATTCGTTCTCCCTCCCCAAGCTAGTAGCTGCAAAGGGGGAAAAGAACAGACACCTGTGTACAGGTGCCCTCGTTGTACTCTTTCCTATGCTGGCCACTTGTGTATTGAAGAAGCAGCATTACCAAGGATAAGGCATTGATCTGCATTAAAATGTACACATGGAAATTTATATGTATAGATGCAAAGTCAGAAATTATTATTATTATTATTATTATTCAGAGAATACTTTTATAGCATCATGTGGTTCAGATATAATAGTTTAAATTAGTATAATTTAAGCAGAAATACATTGGACCATGTCTTCAACCCTTCACCTTGTCCTAGTCACAACTGGAATCTCATCTGCCCACTATATACTGTCCCAAGTGCTCCAAGGTGGTCGATTTAATTTAAAAAATGTATGGTATCTTTTTATGCATTACTGGAATAGCAAGGTGTGTAGTGCAACTATATACTTTGATTAGGTACTATATGATTAGCCACAGGCTATGTCTCTGATTCCCTAGCCACTAGTTTCCCTTGTATTTGTATTTATTCTGTATTGTTTATGTGATATTGTTTATTCTGTTTTGCTTAATTTATAAAATTCATTTCTTTTTCTCTTCTCCTGTTTTTCCCCTCATTTCTTGTAACATAAATAAGTAAATTAGCACATGCAAGTTGAATTTTAAAAAATCAGGGGAGAACAAGATGGACTTTGCTTGATGCCTGAAATATAAGAGCTCCATAATTTGATCACCACCACAGAAAACTGTTGTCATCTAACCACTCCAAGACACTCGGAAAAGAGAACCCAAACATGGTTCCTTTCAATGCTAGCACCACCTTTATTAAAGTCGTCAATGGGGAGGGGAGGGCTACTTTTCACAGGTATACAAAAGGAGCCTGAGTAGTTATGTTTGCATGAGACGTCCTGTAAACAGTTCATAAGAAGACCCATAACAATTGATGGATGGCACAGTTAAGGCCATGGTCATAAAAAAAAAATTCTTTCTGTCAGCATGTATATATTTTAATTGGTATGTAAGATGTTAGGTCTTGTATATCTGTTAAACAATGCACAACAATAATGCCAAAATTGAAATATGCCTGGATGCCAATTCTCACAGATAAACTGGTCAGCTAAGAAGAACTCCAAATTACCCTAGGAGTGCAAATGGAATGGTAAACATTATCACCAGGTAAAAAAGTAAGGCTTCCGCAGGGCTGCAGTAAGTAAAGATTGTTACATCTTCTGGTATTAATCATAATAAGTGCTTTATCTCCGCCTGTCATGTTTAGTTTCTGCATGCAATTTACCTCTCAAGAAAGCTGTTCACGGTATCAGTCAGGCTTATCTCAGAACTTATAGTCTTCAAGTGCCTAAATGTATTTCCACCAGAGTTCCCACAGTTAATGCGACAAAAGCCGACATAAGTGCTATTTTAAGACCATGCTGCATCCCTTTACAAAAAACAGGGTTGCTTAGATTCTGACCACTCCTATCAGTTGAGGAGGAGGAAGGAAAAAACCCTCCTAGATTCCCAAACCAAACTATAGCTTCAGTGCAACTCTGCAGTTTGCTGTGACTGCCCATGTGTCTTTCTGCTTCCCCTTCCATTTTAACTTGACACAAATTAAACTTCAGACATTCCGTTTTCTCTCCAACACAGTGCTGTGACTGGCAACATGCTTGCAAAATCTGCTCAAATGTGATGATTATTTGTCAAGTAGTAACAGTTGGTTGAAAAGCCTATAACTAACTATTGTTATTGGGGGAAGGGACAATCTAGACTCTGTGGTTCTCAACCTGTGGCTCCCCAGATGTTGTTGGACTACAACTCCCATCATCCCTGAGCTCTGGCTTTGCTAGCTAGGGGTGATGGGAATTGTAGTTCAACAACATCTGGGAACCCACAGGTTGAGAAAGGCCGAAAGAGTCAATACAGTTTCTCAAGATCCAGTCACCAGAGTGTCAAGTAGGCAGTGTTATTCGCAACACCCCTTGCACACTGCCAGCCATCACCACCAACATCTGCACTGGAAACACTATCCATGTGCTTGGATGATGTGGGAAAGGGCTCTGTTTGCTTCTCAGGTGAAGAAGCTCTCTACATGTCCATCAGCAGCCATGGAGAACTCTTTCAGTTTTGCTTTAATTCTGCAAAGCTCTAGCATGCACCACCCACTTGCCTGGACAAATTTAATTTGGTTCAGTCTGGTTAATTTGGATTCTCTAACTTGTTATAGTCAATAAATATAACCTGTTTACCCAAAAATATTTCTCTCTCGACTCATTGGTGTGTTGGCAAATCTCTCTCATATCCCCAGTGGCACAATGTGTCAGTGCACCTGGTTGTTAACTAGAAGGTTGCTGCTTTGTGGCTGCCCAAGGAGGCTGAGGGCAGGATTCCTGCATTGCAGGGGGTTGTTAAAAGTGACCCTTGGAATCCCTTCCAGCTCTGCAATACTATGAAAGAGCCACTTTTGATAAGCTAAGCTGATGAAAATTCAGCACAGTCTAAAAATACAGTGTTCATCTTGGTATTCTGTTTGGGGAAGGGCCTTAGCTCAGTAGTGGAGAATATGCTTTGTAAGCAACCGTCCACCAATGAGGGTGAGCAGACTAATACATCAGGCTCAGGGAAGCGGGTGGTGCTGTGGGCTTGCCTATTGGAAGGTTGGCAGTTCGAATCCCCACAACAGGGTGAGCTCCTGTTGCTCTGTCCCAGCTCCTGCCAACCTTGCAGTTCGAAAGCACGCCAGTGCAAGTAGATAAATAGGTACCACTGCAGCAGGAAGGTAAACAGCATTTCCATGCGCTCTGGCTTCCATCATGGTGTTCCGATGCTCCAGAAGTGGTTAAGTCATGCTGGCCACATGACCCGGAAAGCTGTCTGCAGACAAACGCTGGCTCCCTCAGCCTGAAAACGAGATGAGTGCCACAACCCCAGAGTCGCCTTTGACTGGACTTAACCATCCAGGGGTCCTTTACCTTTATCTCAGGCTCAGGCTCTGGCACCGAAAGGTAGGAATGGGAGATATTTCTGCCTGAAACTCTGGAGGGCTGCTTCCAGCCAGTGTAGACAGTAGTGAGCTAGCAATGATCAAACTCTGTAAAAGGCAGCTTCCTATGCTCCTATTACGTTTCTGCCAAAATAATACGGAGAGACAGTTTGAAATATTAACCAGCTTATAATATTCCATGCTACATGATCCTATTGCAGCATAATATTCTTATGATCTTGTAATAATCCACTCTAATTAAGCTTCCATGAGAATATTAAAATGTAATCCATACGAACGCTGGATGTTGTATATAGCAGTGACTGAAGCAGCTCTTACTTGGAGCCAGACTTCATTCTGCAGTCTTTAAATGGTTTGGACGAAGATATAAAGACAAATTGTATTGCACGTCCAAATATAATATAGTAGGACTAGTTTAATTTAAAATTCTTATGTTACAACACGAATGGTATCATAAATATTGCCAAATGTAAATGATGATGAAAGTAAAACATTTTTGGTGCTATCCAAATAAATATACAATTCTTAAGATGGTGACATTTGCAGTAGCAGCAACCAGGCCACGATAGATATGTTTTTAAAAAGCAAAAGCAAAAATATTGCTGTAATCATTTTCTGAAATTGACACAATGAGAGTTTTAAAACTCTCCCCTGCATATATATATTTGGATTATCTTTATTTTAACATTCTAATAGTAACATAAATGTAATTAATATTGTAATGGCTTATAGATAAACAGTGAACTTTGCTTAGTCACCAAATATTCACAGTCCTGTTTTATATTACTGCATATGCAAATACTGTTAAATCTGTTTAATCTGTTTGGGGATCCAAACCCTCTAACATATAAACATGCAAAATACTTATATTCCCCCTATTTTAAAATGAAACAAAACTGAAATTGCAATGCACACAATTTGAACACACAGGTTTGTACATACTGTGATGTGGATGGGATTTAAAGTAAAGGCTCATTTCCAAATTGTGATATAGTAAAAGTACGAAAGTTGCTTTGTGGTATGCCGTTCAATGGGAGTGCCCCACTAAATGAAATTGGGTGTTTGTTTCTGAATGTTCAAATGTGCCAGCGGGAATGCACAATGCAAGCTTTTTCCCTTGACAAGGTGCCTGCTAGCAACATCCTTCAGCTGGTGCAGGATTGGCTCAGCATGAGTATCAGAACATGAGCCCTCCTGAATTGGGACCAAAGGTCTAGCTATTCCAATATCCTGTTTCACAGCTACCAATCAGATCCCCTAGGGAAGCCTGCCAGCTGGACCTGGGTGTAACAGCACGCTCCCCATAGGAACTGGTGTCCAAAGGCTTGCTGCCTCCAAGAGTGGAGGTAGAACATAGTTATCATGGCTAGTAGCTGTTGAAAGGAGCCTCTTCAATAGGGTTTCCTCCACAGACATGAGAACCCTGGCCTTTGGAGTAAAGCCTATGCATGCTGAAGAGATTACCTTCCAGTGGTCTGGGAAACGTTGCTGTGTGTGATGTCTGTGTGAGGACAGGTCTAGCCTACTTAGCACTTTGCATGTTTGAGACAGGTGGGTATCGAAGCTTATGGTAGGTCAGTAGGTAGGTAGGTGGTAGATATTTATTCAAAGATATAAAAAAGTTCATACCCAATACAAAGTATTTTTAAATAATACACTAAAATAAAAGAGATGTTTAATATAGAAAGGAACGGAGGCAGAAAGAAGAAGAAGAAAGTAAAAGGGAAATAAAGAAAGGTAGGAAGAGCAAAAGAAGAGAAATGGGGAGGGGAGAAATTAAGAAAGCTAGAGAGATTTCCAGTTCTTTGCCCTGCAGCTAAATATAGTGTTCACTCATTAATAGGGTTGCCATATTTCAAAAAGTGAAAACCTGGACACAAAAATCCTTTCTTTCTTTTTTTGCAAAGTTGGGGAGCTTTTTTAGTTTTGTCCAAAGTTCTAGATAGATAGATGATAGATAGATAGATGATAGATAGATAGATGATAGATAGATAGATAGATAGATAGAGCTATAGAGATATAGAGATAGAGATAGAGATATATAGATATATATATAGATATAGATAGATATAGATATGCAATAGAGATTTTGAGCTAATCTAAAAGGAAATTGCCAGAACCAACACTGCCAACATACAGCCAGATTTTAGTGTTTTCTGTGTTTTCCACCTGGACACCGACTACAGTATTCTGGCTAGGGAATTATGGATGTATGGCAACCCTACTCATTAACTTCCAATCATCCTTCTACAAGCTGATATTTTTTAAATCTTCACGTCCATATATTACAAATTTATTTCATGTTTCACACAAAAAGTCCATAGGAAGTTTCCAACCTTTAATAAATGTCAGTGGTGATTTTTCTATCATTAAACATGTCCAATAATTTTATCAACCATTCCTCTATAGTACGTAAGTGCTTAGGACACTTCCAAATGGACTGTTTATTTGCACCAGATTCGGAAGTTGGCTCACACTTTCTAGTGCAATGATCCCATCACTTTTCTAACTGTAAAAAGTTAGAGAAATACACATAACCACCACCAGCTGGCAATGCCACGTAATCTCCATGCAATCCTCTCAGGATAAATGCTCAATAAATGGGTGGCATTGTACATCCTGCATGGAAGTTTGGTGCAAATGTATCAGCATGAGTGAGTGCTCAATACACAGCCAGTCTGGAAACTTCGTTGCTCCATCACACTGAAATTCTCATAGGCATGCAATGAATACTTCTGCTGCAGCTACATGAGCCATCAGAAAACTTCGGAAAATGTTAGATTTTGATTCCCTTTGATTGCCTGGGGAGGGAGACTGTTCAAGGAATTTAGAACGTGCAGTGGAATATTTAACACACAGTCCTTCTGCTTAATCAAAACAAGAGCAAACTCTAGCTCTGAATATTTGGTTCCTTCAATGAAGCTTTGAAAAGCAATCTAAAAAGTACGTTCAACTAGTAGTGCTTAGATAAAGGCACCCTAAACATGTAATTTGCTCTACATATCTGGCTTCCTAGAAAATGCGAGCGATATTAATATCTAGCATATATTGCTATAATGAGTCAAAACCCATGAGTCAAAATAGGCACCAGTGTATTCCATGGCTGGAAAACAGCATTCCAGAGCTTGACCCACAGATTTCCACAGCTGCCAAGTTTTCTCCACTGAGTAGCAGAAATATCAGATTATCTGCTAGAGCAAATTGAGTGAAGAAGGCAAAGAAACCAAATGTCATAATCAGCAGAGGGGAACACTGCCAGCTTAGCATCGTCTCTGTGTTGTTGCTATTTTGGAAGGCACAAGTTGTGGCAAGACAAACCTTATCTTAGTGGGCAAGCAATTACAGGATTATTGGAAAAGATGTGGGGGATATTTTGGAATAAATGAGGATCACATGGAGACCTTCAAAGAGTTCATATCTGCTGTGCTTAAAAACAGCGCAACTTCAATTGGATATCACGCAGGAGCATAGCATCCTCTCCAGTATTCCAGGATTTTACTGGGTATGTTTGAGATTTTTCTCATCTCAAATGGACTTTTCAGTAAAATTGAGTTAGGCGCAACACAGGAATCAGACCATGGGTCCATCGAGTTCAGTGTTGTCTACACTGACTGGCAACAGCTCACCAGGGAACATTCCTAGTCTTACCTGGAAATGCCAGGAACTGAACACAAGGCCTTCTGTAAGCAAAACAGGTGCTCTATCACTGAGCTATATCTCCCACTTTCCCCCCTAAGGACAAGAGGAAGGGAGGGGAGGGGATTTAAAAATGTTACCCCCCAGTCTCTTAAATGATTCAGCATATGTCCAGTTATGCAAATTCATGAAACAAAAGTCAACCTATGTTGAGTGGAGTGCTTCAGACCTAAGTAGAAGATCAAGGACTGGATTTAGGTTTGATGAGGCCCTAAGCTACTCATCATATGAGTAGGTAATGGGGTCTTTTATATGTCCAGCTGTCCTTTGTCAACAACAAATTGTCTCTGTTTTTTGTGTTGAATATATGCTATATGGTAATTTATGGACCAAGAGGTATCTAAAGCCATTTGCACATGTTGTCACGCAACACTCCATGCAGAATGTAGGCACCCTATATATAGAAATGAGCAAACCAGTGATATTTTAGGGAGCAGGCTAGCAGGCAGGGCCCATTGCTTACATAATAGAAGCCTACAAAACATTGTTGCTGTGTGTAAGTTTTATTTTATTTGGTTTTTTATCTTATATTTTGGAAATGTACATCCAGTTTTTTCCCCTTTAATTTTTTTTTTGGGGGGGGGGCAAGAGAGTGGGGCCCTAAGCTATAGCTTGTTTAGCTTATACAGAAATCCGGCACTGAAAGGTCTTTCTTCTTCAGGGGTTTTCTGGTTTATAAACCAAGTGGGAATTTCATTGTTGTGCATAAGAACCTCTCTCCCCATGGATCCAGACTTTACCAGGATGTCATGTTCAAAGCTCAGCCAAATTTCAAGAGATGTTCGCCAGTCAGCAGAGAGGGTGGAATAGATGGCGATGGATGTCAGTAGTCACATTGCACATGGACTCTTCTGCAAACATTCTTTTGTACCCTGGCTGATATTAGGATCATTAGGTGACGGCATGTTACATTGTACATAAGGCACATATTGTATTTGTGTACAACATTAGCTCTTGCATTTGTTACATTTCTTATAGTTTTCATTGTAGAAGTGAGCTTTAAGTGCCACACATGATTGAAAGGGAGGAGACCAAAGTAAATGGGGTCTAACAAAACATTCCAAAATGATTAGTGAGACTGATGGATACTATCTATTGTTTATTCTGCCTTGAAGTTTAAATAGGCTCACATTCCCCAAGTTTCTAATAATCACTTAGGGTAGAGTAGTTTTGCAAAAAGACAAAGGATATTTTATTTGTGTGTGTTAGCTTTTGGAAATGCGTTGATAGTGCCACAATTTACATGTGCCTTTAAGTTATTAAAGAAAGCCCAAAAACCCAGACGCTTATAACACACGTTCAGCATGAGGTGCCTGTTTAGTATCAACAGATTACATAGGACACATTTTAGCAATATGACTCTTTAGAAGAACAAAAGATATATTTAATAAAATAGAAAGGAATGGGGAATCTGCATAAAATTATTCTTGAGACTAACACATAATGGCATATCTTTACGTATATCATTTGCAAATGTACCATTTCAACTTTACAGGACTCTTCTGGTCTATCAAACAGAACTCTTATGCTGGGAGTTGACACGGAACAAGTCTTGTTTGAGCCCGTAGCCTGGATGACTCCGAAGAGACTGCTTTGGGAGGTGATGGGCTCTCCTCCACCGAAGGAATTTAAGCACAGGCTAGACAGCCATAAGTCAGGAATGCGGCAGGAGGCCAGAATCACTCTAGGCCTGTAGTCGAAAAGGTACTACAGGGATACCTATAGAGGGGGGATTTTTATTTTTGAGAGAGTGCTGTGGGTGCCAGTCATAAAATGGCTGCCAAGGGACTCATGGCATAACCAAAACCTGAAGAAAGTAATCCCAGGACAACCTTGTGTTTTCCACCGTGGGAAGCCAGCTATGTCCTGCTGGTCCTGATTATGGAGCTAGAGCTGTTAAAGACACAAGAACCCTGTTTTCCGCAATGCCAACCCTAAACCAAAGCCTAGACTTCTACCCTGTACCCACTCACCTGGGAGTAAGACCCATAAAACACAGGGACTTACTTCTGAAATAGATAGATATAGCATTGCACTTTAAGTTAACTGCACAATGACTTCTTAATGAGTGCCTGGCCACCAGCTCATTCATTTATGAATCGCTTCCCAATCACAAAGTGATTTACAATATAATGGCATATACAAAAGTTACATGTGTTAAAACAGTTAAAATCTTGACTTGCCTTCAAAACAACATCAGGAAGGAGCCAGCTCAAGCCATTCTCTCCACCAAAGTAACATTATATATTGTTTGGTTGTAAAGCCCTTTGGGTTGCCCTGGATAAAATAAAGTAACTAACAAATAATAATAATAATAATAATAGTGGCCACACCAGGCAAGTTATTTTAGCCCCTAAAGCAGAAAACCCCATGAACATTCCCCACACCCAGTGCCGTTTTACCCATAGGCACCAGCGGTGTGGGGCACCCAGGCGCCGGGCTCTCAGGGGCACCAGGCCAAGAGTCAGGGGCCCAAGAGTTGAGTCCGGGGAAGGGCCTGCCTGTCAGTTGGAGTGCTGCGGTGGGCTCTTCTGCTGTGGGTGGCTCTGCGCCATGAGTTCGGGAGACGTTGAGGCGGCTGGCCAGCTCTGCATTTCTATGCACCTGGGACTGAGCAACTGGGGGGGCACCGGGCAGATCTTTGTCCCTGGCGCCACATATGCTTAAGACAGCCCTGCAGTTCAACAATACTAAGTTATATACCTAACAATTTGTTGCCTTTTTGTGACACCCACAATTTCTGCCTGGGGCCCCCACCTCACTCTGCCTAATGGCTGGAGTAGGACTGGAAGGTGGCCATATGAATCTCTTGGGAGAGAGCATTTCAAAGTGCTATGGACACTATAGAAAAAGCCCTACTTCTTGCAGAGAAGTAGCCTTTGTGTGAGACCAAATGTGAAGCAGGCCTTGGGGTCTGCATCTCAACCCTCAGAACCTCCTGACCTTGCTGCTCTTTGTTCAGCTGTCTGGGTGCTGTTGAAACTGGACTTAGGCCAGTCAGCCTTTCGAAGAAAGGGTGCCTTGAGCTAGGAGACTGACCTCTGAATAGGAGAACACATTGCCATCCTATTACTATATTTGGCTCCTATAGCTGGCTGTGGTAAAGTTATCGCCCCTGAACATACAGAGTTCTTTCTCCACAGCCAACAAGCACAATGTCCCCATACACACAAAAGACTGTGTCTTGCACTAGCACTTTATTTCTTTTTTTCCTTTGGTCAACATTTAAAAGGAATTAAAAACAACAGCAGCTTGGAGGCCATCTATACTTTTTACTTTTACTCCCCCCTCCTGCCAAATATGAGAAGGTTAATTAATGAATCCAAGTTGTTTAGATTTCGCAGCAGCTACAAAGACGTATGTTGTGAATAGCTGATAAGTTGCATGATCAATAGCTGACAGAACATCTCCCAGCTGCTTTGTCAGGAAGAAAAATAATCAACAAATGACCTAAGTAGTCGACATTCAGTGGAAATACACTGAGATGTGCCCAGTCTTGGTATTTTTAAACAGCTTTAAGGATGGTGGTTCAGCTATCATAGCAAAACTATCAACCACTCTGAAATGAAAATTTCAATGTGTAACAATAATGATGCCTGCGATGTGTAGTTTCATTGACTCATGTTGCTTAGCTCTGCTATGACTCTTCAGTAAATCCTGTGCTGGTTGCTGAACTACTGCAAAACAGTAAGCACAAAAGAAAAGAGATTTAGCTTTAAACTGAGGCATTTCCTAGGTAACCACAGCATGAGGTTATTTCAAAATTAATTTGCTTTGCATCCCTAAAGACTGGATAACTTTTGGCAGCCAAGACTAAGATTATTTTGTGGCTGCAGTTTTCAGAGTTCCACTTTATTTCTTATATGTCTTTACATTTTGATTAGCAAACTTGCCATCTGTTATTCTTTGCAAAAGAATTCTTTTTGCTGCATGAATTTAATTTAGCCTAGGATAACATTGGACAATTCACGTTTATTAAAAGATAATAGTTTAGAAAACAGATGTCTCCAAGGTATTTGCTCTAATAGCATAGCCAGAATGGTGCCTACATCATTTTCAAATAAAGCATTTAACATCTGTCCAGAAAGCCCTCATATTCAGTTCATTTTTACACAATAATTTATGCACTTTCCTAAGATTTAGTATGGCTGAATATTTATTAACCTCTGAAAATCAATTAAATATATACTTTCAGAAGGTTTGACACAACATTTTATTTTTTTCTTTCTTTCCGTGAAAATAAATCCCAGATATGTATATATTATTCAAAAAGAAAAGAAGAATAGCTTAAAAGCAAGAAAAAAGGTGCAATTTCCATTTCCAAAATAAACCTCAAAATGAATGAATGATTAATGTTTACTTGAGAAAATATAATTGTAAAAACTTTCAAGGTGCACAAAAATACTCTTAATCTGGTTAATGATAGTGCTGCAAATGATCCTTAACAATTCTTCACATTTATTAAAAGTTAAATGAAAAATACTATACTATTATACTATTAAATACTAACAGAAAATGTTTTTGAGGGCTGTTGTTTTCTTAGTGCCTTTTTGTTTTGTGATCATGATAGCAAAGTTGCTGTGTTCAGTATTTTTAAAATACTTCTGATTTATAGTACTGTACAAAATGTTTTGCACATTTGTACATACACATATATGAATATAAAGAATCAATATCATCCCTTCCTCCCAAGAGACTGCCAGGAATTTAATTGAGTTAAAATGAATGTTCTTATCACAAGCCACAAAAGATCTTCCCTTCCTACTTTTGTTCATGACAGAGTTCAGGACCACCTCCCCATGGGTAACTCTACCTCCCCCCACTTCAGATACTAACCTGGAGTCCTGGACATCATGCCTTCCAATCATTAAATGAGCTGAGCAATGTTTTATTACAGATCTCATGTGGCTGAGCTTAGCGGGGCTTTTAAGTGCTCCCGGGTATGCCGTGCTTACGCAAGTTATTTTCTGCTGTGGATTGTTGATGCTGCCACAGAATGACAGAGTGATGTGCCTTGAATTCCAATGAGGAGCAATGGTGTTTTGTTTTGGGGTCTCCCCCCTGCAACACCAAATAAAGAGTGAGTACTTTGAAAAGTCTTTGTTACTCAAGTTGTGCTGTGTGTTTCGGATTTTAGGAGGCCTCCAAATTGAAAAAGGCTTGAAGATGCTAGGCAATTTTGATTGTAAGCAATGTGTGAGGGAAGCAATTTTATCATGGCAAGGGCCAGTTCTTTCAGAAATTTATTTTAAAGTGCAGGTTTCAAAAATCTAAAGCTGGAGCTGTACTGGACAGAGGAGGGGGATATATGTAAAAGTGAATTATAAGAAGCAAAACCTGGAGGAATAAATTACATCAAAGGTAGAGCTTCTTGGGCTTTCTGTGGATTATTGTTTTTTCCTGACCTTGTGCTGACAATTCAGATGGATTCATAAGCAACTAGGTGGCCTAGCAATTTGATGCATGTGTTTTCACACACTGCTTTAAGTGATTAAATCCTTTCAGTGCGTCCTAGCCATCTGCTGCTTTGGGGCTGATATACTTGGATGCACTGACTTCCCCTTTTCTAACAGTGATGCTCAGATCCTTACTACTTAGCGAGTGTGTATGAAGCAGATTTTAAAAGATCCAGCCCTGATTAGCGCAGTTAGCCCGTTAACGCTACATATTTACAGTGGATTATTGGAAGGGAAGTAGGGGTTAAGTCAGTAGGTCTCTCGCTTTCCCCAGGGGTTAACCTGGCAGGCTGTCTGGCACACACAGGAGGGCTGACAGGTAGCAGGATTTGTCTAAGCAGTGTGCATGAGAGCCAACAAGGAAAACTGAATGCTCTGGATTAGTTTTGGATTATGTTGTCAGAGTGAAGCCTGATGGACAAACTGCAGAGGAATAAAATGCAATCTGTTTGGGAAGAGAGACGGTGTGCATAGCGTTCATTTTTCAAAAATGGCAAGAGAAATCATTAATAATTTGTAAATCTGTGTCCATTAACTTTTCTCTTTGTTATCCCAAAGACAGCCTTTTGAACATGAGTCTGCCACTGTTCTATATCTTGTCTTCTTTAGTGACAGATGGCAAGAGAAAGATGGGTTTTTTAATACATAAATATGTTGGAAGCCTCCATTTGAACACCTGTAGTCCCCTTTGGGGGAAATGGCAACTCTTCCTTTATTTCAAGGGAAATGAGGCAACCTTTGATTTGTATATTTTGCATTCTTTTTAAAACTTATTTTTCAAAAGCATATGCCGTAATCCTTTTTGGGGGATTTATTTTTTTATAATGCAAAGGATAGTGATTAAAGCTAGCCTTGATTCATTCATTCTACTAGTTGCTTCATTATGGGAAGTTAGATCACAAGAGTTCTGCATGATCTAATGTGAAATATGCACAGGACAAACTCAAGTTTGTTTTTGTGGAAGACTGGTGCCATTTTTCATTAAAATAGTGTTTACCCTTCCAACAGTCAAGCGTTATTGCACTTTTCCTGGTAAAAATGTCCATCTTTGTCCTTTGAAGTGACAGAGGGAACCAGTGAAAAATAATCCCTTGCAAATATTTATAAACCTGTTATCGGTTTCTCGTTGCCTGCAAGTTTTTTAATGGGAATGCTATGTGCTTTCAATTCAAGTCACTCTTTACGTACTATTTCTGCCAGATAGCTTTAAATTCTGTATGAAATTTATTTTATGAATTTGAGCCGCTTTCATTCTGTTTTATTATTTTTTTGTAAACTGCTTTGAGGTTTGTTTGTTTTTATAAACAAAACTGGAGTATGCATTTGGAAATAAATAAAGCATGATCTTACAAAAAGAAGACTATTTAAATCGTATAAGAACCCCCAGCCATTTTAAAATGAAAATAATTAAGCAATATGAAATCATTCAAAGTCTAAAATAATGTGACCTTTTAATAAGAATGGATTAGCTCTTTTATGCTTAACATAGCAAATATGTTCAATGAATATATAATCTTTGAGTCAAAATCCTTGAATAACCATATGGGTATTTCCTTCTGTCAACTAACTTGAAATACTTAGCAAATTATATATAATGCATCAGAAACAACCTACAGACAGAAGAGTTGCAAAGACAATACCCACAGAAAACTCAAGGCACAACTAAATTAGGCAGAAGAACTTCTTGGGATGGGGCAAATTGAAGTCAATTCAGTTCACATTTAAAGGCAAATTTGCACTTTTCAAATCAAAATGCAAACTGAAACATAACTCACACTTATCCAAATTTTCCAATGTAGTTCTCAAACCCAACAATGCTTATAAAAATACATAAATTAGGGGAAAGTGCACCTAAAAATGAATATATTAGTGAAAACAACACAGAAGGATACATTACATTAGTTGATTGCGGAAATGTATACATTAGTCAAACTGTATATAAAATTAGTTGCTTGTGGAAATGTATACATTAGTCAAAATGTATATAAAAATGTACATTGAAGGAAATTGTACTAAAATACCAATACATTTTCATTAGGAATATATATATATATATATATATATATATATATATATATATATATCCCCACATTCCACTGAAATTAATAGGATTTCTTTATAAATCATGCATATATAATTGTGATATGCCAATTAATCTGGACCCAAAAACCTATAATCTATGAGCATTCAAAAACCTTTGCTTAAAAACCCAAGTTTGTTTGTTTGCTTTAAACAACACATTGTTTCACACTTGTCTTAATTTGCCCTTGAGCATTTTTCTCCCCCCCCCCCCTGCAATTTATGTTAACATCTGATGCTTGTTTATGCAGAAGAGGTGATGTATTTGTAATGCAAATGAACATTCTGTCCAGTGTAAGTTTTACATTTGCATTTCAAATCTGACAGGCAAGTCCACATTGATATATTTGCTGCTGGATCTAATATTGGAAATGTCTGTTCTCCTATACGGTTTACAGTTAAGCAGAAGCAGTTTGAGATTTTAAAAAAAATAAATATCTGGAAGATCCAGAAATAATTTACTGCTGTTTCCTGAGGAAAAGAAAGAGACAGTGCAGATGGTTTAGAAACATAAAGTAACTATTTCTTGTCAGGTAGTGTGACCTTTCTTCATAGACAGCAAATTCCACTGTCCCTTACGCAAGGCAAGCAAATATGACAAAACCATGGTCTTTTTTCCTCAACTGGGAACAGGAACACAGGAGAGAATCGTTTAACCCAAGTCCAGCCAGTATTTTTACACTGCTAATTCCTGGCTTTAGTAAATTCTTCACCAAGGTAAAAGAATAGCTGCTGGCCACAGGGAGCGGGGTGTAATTAGCAAAATACAGCTCCAGAGTTGGGAAGGGGAGGTTTCCAGAACTGCACTGGGTTATGAGGTAATCAAACCAGAAAAAGATGTATCTTTTGCAGGCGGGGGTGAGGTGAGCAGAGCATGAGGCAGGCGGTTGGTTCTATGCTGCAGAGGGAGTTAGATGTGATGCTTGGGGTCTCTTGGAATTGGAGGCTGCAGCAATGGTAGGAACAGGACCCTCTTGAGATGTGACTGCTTTGCATGTTCTCCATCCAGACTCGGGCTGTATAGATGTGTAAAGAAACCATATTTCATAAAGTCACCACAGACTCGGCTGTGCCTCATTGTCCCAAAAGGGAACGCAGGCCTTGGTAAGCAGGCCTGCAACCCCTGGAATCTTGCACAGCTCATGGAGAATGGGGTAGCTTGTAACAATACTTTCTCTGCCTGTGAAATAGATAAAAAAGGTAAAAGGTAAAGGACCCCTGAGCGGTTAAGTCCAGTCAAAGGCGACTATGGGGTTGCGACGCTGATCTTGCTTTCAGGCCAAGGGAACCGGTGTCTGTCCGCAGACAGCTTTCCAGGTCAAGGGGCCAGCATGACGAAACCGCTTCTGGCACAACGGAACACCATGAAAAGTGCCAGAGCACACGGAAATGCCATTTACCTTCCCACCACAGTGGTACCTATTTATCTACTTGTATTGGTGTGCTTTTGAACTGCTAGGAGCAACAGGAGCTCACCCTGTCATGTGGATTCGAACCGCCAACCTTCTGATCAGTAGTTTAGACCACAGCGCCACCCGCATCCCTTTTGATTGTCCTGATTGACGTTTAGCTATTGACTGTGTGAAGCTGTACCTCCTTTTGCCTGTCTTGGCTCTTCCAACACATTTATAAATTTTGATATATGTTTATATGTTTTTAGTGTTGTATTTTGTTATGTCCTGCCTATTTTATTGTTCTGCTTGAAATGAAAGGCAGTATACAAATGATTTTTAATATATAAATGAACATAAACATTCTTCTAGTGGAAGAAGGTGAGAAAGTGATTTTCACTTATCGATTAGACTTTGATGCCTAAACTTTGTTTTTGGGTTTCTCATATTAATATAATAACCAGCATGAGATAATCTTGCCATAATTGATTTATTTTCTTCTTGAGGACTTCTTTTGGCTTCAGAGGATGCCACTGCAAGACCAGGAATAATGATGAATACTTCAGAAAAAATAATGCTTTTAACGTGGATTTCTCCAGACACCATTTTCAACTTGCAATAGTTTATGACAACTTTCAATATAAATCCAAATAAGGGGGGAAGTTAATAACTCAAACGGTACTTAAAGTAACTTCAGCACTGAAGACTGAGTAAATGCCAACCACTTAGTGGAATAGGGAGGGGAGTTTATTTAATACCCTGGCAGACCGTGGTATGAATGAAAAGATGAACTACAGCTTTTCATGCCTTGCTATCCAGTGGAATGAAATTATTTTAGTGAATTGTGTCAATTCCCTTAGCAGGCATAAGAGTCCTTTATTTAAGAACCTCTAAATGGCACATGAGGGAAAATAAGTACCATCGTACCTAGAAGATACAAAGCAATAAGTCTGAAACTTTTTTTTCCAATTCACACTTCAAAGATACAATTTCTCTTCTCTGCTCATGATCCTGAAGTTCATAAGAAAGAGCAATATGGTCATTAAGAATGGGATTATGGGCATTCTACATTCTTGGAGCAGAATAAAGAGCAAAGAGTGGCAGTCTAAATAAATTCACTAGGTCAATCTTATGTCCAACTTAGTTCTATGGGTCTTATTCCTCATAATTGTTTATAGGATTGTAACCTATGGCTGTTGTCCAGCAACTTTGTACAATCAGGTGTATTCTAGTACTTTTCTATGATTAGGAGGAAACTCCACAAGTGCAAAAGGATTCTGCAGACAGGACAATGAACCATACTCATTGTGTATAATTATTTTTAAATATAATAAGAACACTCAACCTTGGAAAAGTCGGTTAATTGTCTGATGAATGATATTCATTTCAAACATCGGTTAGGTAAGATCTTCAGAAGCCCATATAGACAACTCTCTTATAGGCTTCAGTTGCAGTATTTGCTGTCATTTATGTAAAGTGATGCATAGAGCACTGGTGTGTGGAGAAAATGAGTCTGGAGGCAAGATTCCACACACCCAGCCCAGCCCAAACATCAGCACCCTGTTCTTAAGGTGCAACGTTAGGTGGCATTTTGACAATGGGGTGGGGGGGACAAAGGCATGAACAGGTGTGAA
The DNA here is from genome assembly GCF_964188315.1 of Podarcis muralis. Classification (NCBI taxonomy): domain Eukaryota; kingdom Metazoa; phylum Chordata; class Lepidosauria; order Squamata; family Lacertidae; genus Podarcis; species Podarcis muralis. The sequence continues at coordinate 25,771,766 of NC_135663.1, forward strand.
ATATGAGGTGTATGGATCAGTGGCACAAATTGCACTCCCAATACCCATCAAGCGCCATTGTTTTGTACATAATGCTCCAGAATGAGGGAATTAAGCACTGCCCTTATTCTGATTTGCCTTCATAATTAGATGTTGAGTAATCCCGTGCCAAAATCTGTCCTCCAGTTTCCCAAAAAGTTTTCTCCCCCACACAAGAGGCTTCTATCTTCTGCCACATTCACAGTGTGGTTTAAAATTACTTTATAATTCCAGCCGCCACTCTGGGCGGCTTCTTCTAACAGTCTGGTAGTTGTTCTTCTCTTTGACGTCTGGTGGGAGGGCATTCCACAGGATGGGTGCCACTACCGAGAAAGCCCTCTGCCTGGTTCCCTGTAACTTGGCTTTTCGCAGTGAGGGAACCGCCTGAAGGCCCTTGGTGCTGGACCTCAGTGTCTGGGTAGAACGGTGGGGGTGGAGATGTTTTTTTCTTTCCATTAACCATTTGTCCAGCATTCTGCAGCCTCCATGGTTTCCCATATTTCCAGATCTGGAAAAGCACCATGGGAGGAGTTACATCATGATGTCTTCTCCTGGGCTTTAATGGAAATGTCAGCTGTTGGGGAGCCTGGATGCCAAACACCTGAAATTATTGTGCTCACCAATTTTGTTCTTAAGGGAAGCCTGACCCCATGGAATAAAGACAAGAGATACAGCAAATGGCCACCACTTCACCAATTTTAATGTGTCTGAAGCATCCTTAATCTTTCTAATGGCAGCTATATCTCAGTGCAATTGTCTGACTTCCAAGGTGGCAGCTGGGCAGACAAAATCTCCTGGAACCCACTTTCTTAGGCTACATAATGTGACTCAAGACTTCTTCAGATCCAGGCTTTGCCTGGTCCTTGCTTTTCCTGGCTCATATATTTTATGTACATGTTTTGAGAAGTGTCATGAGACTCATAACCTTAGGGTCAGTGAGACCATCAAAACCCAAGAAAGGGGCTATCAAACTTAGGCATCCTCAAGCTAGAAGACATGAAAGATTTGTTGAAGGAGAACTCACTTTACCACTTTGGTGCATTAGGGTGCAAGTGGTGGACCAGGAGTAGAAGGTAGTATTGGCAGCAAGATTGAGAGCCAGTGTGGTGTAGTGGTTAAGAGCGGTAGACTTGTAATCTGGTGAACCAGGTTCGTGTCTTGGCTCCTCCACATGCAGCTGCTGGGTGACCTCGGGCTAGTCACACTTCTCTGAAGTCTCTCAGCCCCACTCACCTCACAGAGTGTTTGTTGTGGGGGAGGAAGGGAAAGGAGAATGTTAGCTGCTTTGAGACTCCTTCGGGTAGTGCTAAAGCGGGATATCAAATCCAAACCCCTCCTCTTCTCTTCAAGATTGGTCCTGATCCCTTCACCAGTCCAGACTAGCACATTTATTAAGTACAGATCAGGCCTCATGGCATCACCTCAGTGCTGCTTCTTCCCAAGTCTCAGAACTCTCCATTTTGAAGCTGGCCCCAGAGGCAGATTTAGGGGAATGCAAGCAGTTTGGTTACACTGGGTATGGAGCCTCAGGGGTGCCACAACTATGAGGTAGAATGGAAGGTGAGAGGTGAGGGCACTGAATTTTGGCATCACACAGAGCATCACTAAAATCAGAGAGACCCCAACGCCCACCACTGTTGCCCCCCACCAGCAGGCCACCAAAAGTCCACCTCCACTCAGTCCAAACTCCACACAGACTGATGGGGAGACTGGATTGCTCTACCAGTTACCCCATCCCCTTGTTGCTGAGTAGATTTTATTTAGCAACTTGAGCCACATTGGGAATAACCAGCACTACAAAGAGTTTCACTTTCATTAGTAAAATGATAAGATTTCCCTACCCCCCTTAGTGAAGGATTCAGAAGGAGTCATTGAATAATATGTATATAGGAAGTTAGGTGGCAGATGTTAAGTATTTATGAATGCAAAGCGCATGACACAATGCGTTTCCATTTGGAACAGGAAAGAATAAGAACATGTTCCAGCTAAAGCAGCAGAATATTTTAGGTATTAGCAGAAAACATTGTAATTTTATGGCAATGATTTAGTTGAAGATACTGACATATTGTATCCAAGTACTGTTCTTCTCTCCCTGAGGTAAGGTATGTTTCCTTAAATTTTAGTTGCAAAGAGCATCTGGTATTAAATTGCTATCATCACCTCATAAAGTACTCAAGTGTGCTCTTCAAAATAGAAGCCTATACCCTCCCTGCTTCTCTTTCAAGAAATTACAAGAATCACCAAACAATGACTGCACTCCATGAATCCAGAAGAATAAAATAAGCATTACTATTAATTCTGTTATTTAGCTTTCAAAACCTTCCTTGATTTGGCCAAGTTATGTGACCCAAGTTGGACTAATCATTGGTTTCCCGTGCAAAAAATGCATGGTTCATGACAGAGTATAATAAAACATGTCTGAATCATCTTATTTGGGCCATTAGTAATTCCCAACTTTAAGAAAACTCCAATATCCTGTCCCCTTTTTTAATATAAAGGAGGTTAAGCAGTAATTCAGAGAAGGAACCCAAGCAATAAATCACCAGGGGGACTCGCAGCTTTAATGGAAAGAAGTGCATAACATCAAGACCCATTTGTCCATTTGGTTTATGGGGAAATGCTTAATGCATGATTTATGCCAAATGTTTTGGTAGCTCTGGGGGGAAAACCCCAAGTAGTAGTAGTTTATTTATTATACAGCAACAAAGCCATAAACAGCTTGAGACCAGGATACCTAAAGGGCTGTCATGGGAGGCTAGGATGACACAAAGCTAGACAAGAACTTTATTGTATCTCTTAAATAAGAACAGCAATGGGAAACTTCTGAGTCTGCCCAGGTACAAATGAGACCAGGGCCACCTAGTAACTAAACTGTATAATGGTATTACCCACACTGGGCATTTTGCTCCTGTATGATCCTGCCTGTTCACTAAGGTCAATAGGAGAAGCCTTTTGTGAGTCTCATTTGAAGAACAGCTGGTGGAATGGAGGGAAAGGGCTTTCTCTGCAGTGTCCAGATTGTGAAACCCCTAACTGAGGTCTCACCTTTGTGGGTCTTCCACTGTGACCTGAAGGCATGTTTGTGTCCTCAGACTGGATGATTTCCAGCATCCATAGGATGTGTCCTTTTTTGATCTGCTGTTCTCGTTTATTAATTTCATATTGTTTTTAATTGTTATGATACATCTCCTCAGGCATTCAAAGAACATGTGAGGGCACAAAGTAAGTAGGTAGCCTGGGGGCAGAACTTTTGCCTTGCTCCTTCCATTCAGGGGGAATGGACTAGAAGATGATCCATGGAGTCCCCTCCAACTCTGCAGTTCTCTAATTCTATCTCTATCCCTGTCTATATTCAGAAGAATGGTCTGAAAGGGGATTCCAAGAGCAAACAGTCTCTAGTTGCTGGGAATCACAAGTGGGAAGACTGCTGTTGCATTTAGGTCCTGCTTGGGCATCTGGGATATCTCAATTGGTAGAGCATGAGACTCTTAATATCAAGGTCATGGGTTAAAGTCCCATGTTGGGCCAAAAGATTCCTGCATTGCAGGGGGTTGGACTAGATGATCCTTGTGGTCCCTTCCAACTCTGTGATTCTGTAATCTGGTTGGCCATTAGAAGAAAAGGATGCTGAACTAGTTGGGCCACCAGCTTGATCCAGCAGAGCTCTTCTTGCACTTTCACTTCTTTGTACATGCTTACAAACCTCCCTGTAATCAGGAATCCTGCATTATCAGGGTTCCTGAGAATAGGAATGGCTATTTACTTGTCTATTATTTATAAGATTTTTTTAAACCTGCCACTCACTCTGAGGTACCAGGGTGGGTTACAACAATAGAATATACAAATTTATAAACAAATAAAAACATTACAATTGGAAAACATTTTTAAAAAACCTTTTCCGAATGGAAGACAACAGTGGTGTTTGCAGACTGTTTTAACTAATTTTGTTATTGTATTTTTATATTGTTGTAGCCTTGTGGTGAAGAGTGGATAAGAAATCCAAGATGATGCAGGAGGATGATTATGATGCTGGTGATACAATAAGCAAAACCCAAAGTGTCTGACTTTTGGCATTGTACTCTTCGCATCTAACATTTCAGGATGAGCACTTTATAATGCCTTCACTAATAAGTCGCCTTAACTCTGCTCAAGCAGCAGCATCTAGTGTGTGGAATCCAAAGGGCTTCCGGGGTTAATTCTGTCACCGCAGTGTTGACATGAGGCATGTAACAGCTTTCAACTCAAAATGTTACTTGTAATCTTTTAATCCCAAATTAGTTCAACGTATTAGTCCAAAGATCAAACATGAAGATTAATTAGACTAGTTAGCATAAACTCACAGAACCTATTTGTTTTGAGGTTACGTTTAATCTCGGAATAAGTCCTTGGTAAAATAGGTAACTTTTTTTCTTACCTAAGTTTTGTGTGAGCTCTTCCTACTGACAGATGGCACAATCCGCCTGAACTTCTGTACAGATCCTGTTCTAAACAGGGCTTGTGCAGAAGATGATTTCAGTGGACTGAGCCCATTATGCTCACCTGGTAAATTATCAGCCTGGAGGCCAGTCCAACTCAGTGTTAGGAACGCTAAAACCAAATATCGATAGACATCAATGTGTTGAATCTTCTGGATTGGAGCCTGGAGAGTTAGTGGTTTGTTTATTTTTCTACCTGCTGCACTACAGTTCATAATTAGGACAGAATCATAACAGGTAGATTTGTCCCAAGCCAGATCTGTGCCTTATTTCAACTGTAAACAATACAAATAATCATTTATGTTTTAAAGCTCTCTCTGTCCTGTTCACTACACAATTTGACAGTGTAGTATATAGCATATAGATCAGGAATCGGGAACCTCAAGCATGGGGGCCAAATCCAGCCCTCCAGCTCTCTTAATCCAGTCCTCAGTACTCTCTCCAAGCCATACACCCTCCTTTCCAGCCCTGCTCCATGCTTTACTTGAGTGCTTTATCTGGCTAGAATGTATCCTTGCACTATAATGAGCCCACTGCTTGCCTGGATGAAGGATGGAGAAGTTTTTGTTTGGGTGTGTAAATCCTCTGACTTTGCATGGCTAAAATGTAGCCTCCAGTACAAAGCTAAGAGTCTGTAACATCCATTGGTCTATCCATTTTTGTCTATGGTCCCACCCACCACTGGAATGTGGTCCCTGGAAGCTTTCTCCGAAGGGAATGTAGTCCTGTGGGTCCCTTTCAGGCCTGTGTTCCTGTATCTGTGAGGTTTGAATCTAGAAAAGACAATCTGCTGAACCTGCCAAACCAGTTCCTCTGTTAAGCTACTCAGCTATGTACCCATCAGCAGCATCTTAAAGAGTGGGCTCTGTTGCCATAGAGACAAATGGGGGTGGGGTCTTTTCCCTCCTCACCTGGCTGGATGTTATGTCAGCCTACGCAGGAGAGCAATATGATGGCAGGGGCAGGTGGCTGTTCAGGTATGAGTTTTGGCTGATGCTGGATGCTGGAGAAACAGAGAGTTGTCTTTCTCCAGACTGAACCCAAAGCTATGGCTTGGGGATTTCCCTGGGGACCTAATGAGGAGGCAATATATGTTGGAATGTTAATGCTGTGAGCTCCTCCATCCTATGCTCAGTTTGTGAATACCTTACAGAGACCAGAGTCTCCACTGTCCTTCATTCCAGGTAAACTAAACACTGGGAAAGCACAAGTACCTTTACTGCCTGCAAAGAGAGCGACCGAGAGAGATTATTTAGTATTAGTTTAGTGCAAAGCCTTGTTCATAGCTCACTCTACAGGGCCAAAGCCTTGTTTGCGGGGGCCAGTGGCACCCACAGACACAACCCTGGAGGCTGCAGCCCTCCCTCCAGTTGGCTGGTGCACCCACACAAGCTTACTAGGTGACAGGGAAAAGTAGCAATGGGTCATGGCAGTGGGGACAAGTGGTGGAGCTGAAAGGACTGGTTCTTCTCTCGGGGCCATCCAATGCCTTGCGCTGCCAGGCCAAGAGACTGGAACTGCCAGCACAATAATTTCCCCATTATACCTCTGGGCCCTGTGCTAGCATAGTGTTGTAAAGTGCTGCTACATTGCAGGTGGGACCCAGGGACATTAGGGGTGAAATTAATATGGTAGTGTCTCCAGCTGTCCGGCCCAGCAGTCCTCTGAAGACTGTGCACCCCACATTTTTTGAAAATGAAGAAAAAGACACCATGGCGCTCAGGACCCCTCTGAGGGCAGCATGGTGACACTGGGCCTGTTTCCCCGTACCTCAGGAGCTCGTGTGTATAAATCCACAGTCTCACTGGAAGCCCTCGTAATCCCCTCCATGTATAGAAACATATGCAGCCCACAGTATTCTATACCTACTGATGGAGCCCCCACAAGACAGAACCTGGTCTTTCCCACATCACCTACCCAAGACCATTTTAATAGGAGATGGCAGGAATTGAACATGCAGCCTTCTGCATGCAAATCATGTGCTCTGAATCTGAGCTATGGTCCAGGAACTGCAATGCGCTACATGGCAACACAACAGCAGTATACATACAGATAGGTGTGTCTGTGCATGGATATATGCAATATACCAAACTGTATCCTATGCATATGGTGTGTGTGTGTGTGTGTGTGTGTGTGTGTGTGTGTGTGTGTGTAACTATAAGATTTCTATTTGCTTTCCATATATATTAATAACCAAACCTGCAATAAGATATAACCAAACTGGGTTATTTTCTTCATTTTTGTTTCTGGTTTTTGGAATGTTGTTTGATTAACTCGATAACGCATTTGTTTGGTGTGAGGCGGAGGGGACAGAGTCGGTATTGAGGGAGGGGCATAAATCTGTTAACAGGGGTCATTAGACTGGACAAATGCCTTTCTCCCCTGCGTTTCCTAGATAAGGAAACCCTATCTAGTAGTTAAATTCCAAACGTCATGCTGGATAGCATTACAGATCCCCAGAGTGTTGCTACAGAGTTCATGCCCTGTTTCATCAAATACCCCATGACATTTAACAGGGGCCCATGCTAATTATAGGGATTTAGCAGACGCTGTCACAAAATTTAGCAGACATTTCATCACAAAAAAATTGCACACCTTTGTCTTCAGCGTCTTCAGACTTCTGGGGACATTAACAACATTTTGGCAAAAAGCTGCCATTCGTTAATGAGTCTTTCAAAACAGCACTCATCAACTTACTGGCATCATATGCCCCATCCTGTTCCATCTTATTAGTGTGATCTATGGCAGTCAGTAGGCTTGAGATTCAAGATGGTTTTAAAATTGTCAAATTTGGTTAGTGAGAAGATGGGAAGTTAAGCAGTTTCTTTTCTGAGCATCAGAGTGGATGTTGTGACTTGATCTTCTCTGGAACTTAAACAGTCAAATTTCCTCGCTTCCCCGCACTTACATAAATTAGGAACAGCTGGAGGCCTTGTGCATCTGATTATAATTTCTGTGAAATAATTTGGCTCCGTTGCAACAGTTGATTGCATCTAACTGTATTCTACCCATAGAAGATCCACTGAGATTAATGGACCTAAGTTGGTTATGTCCATTAATTCTTAACATTATTTACACCTCCATCATTAAAAACATTCAGGAGGAATTTAAAACATTCCTGTTCATCCAGGCATTTGATGTCTGAAAGATGCTTTTCCTATCAACCTTGAAATTATTAGAGGTGAGGATATGTGACTGTACTTAAATATTTGTAGAAGTTCTTAATGCTTTAAATATTATTTGATTTTTTAATTGCACTGTTTTGCTGCTTTGTTGTTTCCTGCCCTGAGCAACTTTGGGATGGAATGTAACAAATGAATGAATGAATGCAATAGGTTTCTTCTGAATGTGCCTAACACAGGATACAATCCTGTATTCCTAAGAGCAAATGACATATCTTTCAGACGTCAGTGTCTCCGCCATTCATTTTTATGGGGGGGGGGAGTAAAAGAAAAAAGCACATTCAGGCATGGGGTGCCTGGTGAACACTGCCCGAGTGCCTCTTCTCAAACATGTTGCAGATTTCAACTCTTGTCTTATAAAATTCAGTAGAAGCCAATGACTCATTGCCAACTGCAGGGCCCTGCCTCTTCATTTGCATATTGCCACCCTGTATCTTCCTGTAGTGGAATCTTGGAAACACAAGAACCCTTTTTAAAGCATTCAAACTGCTTAATGAATGCTCAAAAGTAGAGAGTGGCAGGCTCTTTGCCTCCCACTATGTGTACCCTTGAATGCCTGAATGGGGCATTTATATCTAGACCCATGAAGGGCTGTAGCCTGTGCAAACCAGAAACTGATCAAGGGCAAGATTTCCATTCTCACTGTCCAAACTATCTGCATGTCATATACATGGGGCTCTTTCCAGGTATTCATTAAACATGTAAATGGGCAATGCTGGATTTAGGGCTGTGTGGGCGATTCTCACGCACAGGATGGTGAGCCAAGGGCGTGCAAAATTGAGAAGATCCATCACTGAGAAGATCCATTTCGGGGTGCCAAACTTTGGGCTCATTCAGGGCACCATGCTACCAAAGATTACCCAAGTCCGCCCCTGGCATGGGGTGGGACAAAGCCTCTCTGTACACTCCATGTGATGCAGAAGAATGTTGAGGGGCTACAGCTCAGTGGCAGAGAATATTCTTTGCATGCCAAAGGTGTTTGTAGGTATAATCAAAATTAAGACTGGATGTTGCAGCATAACAGAGGCATTGTCAGGGATTCAGGTTACCTGGTTTTGACCACATGCTCAATCCTTGACAAAAATAAAATTGTCAGCTCAAATCAAATGTGCACATGGTGAAGAGGTCACCTGGCCATTCCCTCACCAGCCTAGATCGTACACAATACTTCAAGAGGAAGCGGCAGACCCCTCAGTTTGTCTGCCTATCATTTGCTCCAGAAGCACATTGTCATGAATTCTCCGCACAGTTTCATCTAAATGTTTCCTTGAATCTGCAGTTATGTCCATTGATCCCTAGCAAAGATCACAGCTTAGTGCACTTAGTAAGTGTATACCTTGCATCATTGGGGATAATAAGCAAGCAGCTAAGAGATGAAGCAAAGACCCTTCCTGGTCTTGTTTCTCTGAATTATACCTTCATCTTCCAGTAACATGGTGGGTTTCCAAGAGGTTCATGGGGGAAAGAACAGTGCTCTCATAAACTGATGGTGTACCAGACCGGATAGATTTGGTATTAGAAATAAAAGCTCCATGAATCTCATCACACTATCCTGTGTGACCAGTTTACTGTCTAGATTCTGTAATCTAGGAATCAGAAAGGAGTCATTTCTACAGCCAGAAGAAAGGCCACTTTTTAGCAAGTGACAGCAAAGTATGGGATGTGGCAGATATTTTTAAAAAAACAGCCCACAAGTCAAGCTTCTAAATTAATCAGTTTCCTGCAAGAAAGCATACAGGAAACTGGAATGTTACTTTGAAATTCTAACCACAAGCGCCTGTGACATTCACATTCACCAGTTCTCCCATTCACTCTCTTGAATAAATAGCTTAGCTTCCACATTTTCGTCGTTCCAAAATCAGACATGACGTTCTTGAGCACAAGGCCAGTAAAAAGTTCTCCGCTTGTAGTCTAATCTTATCACTTGCTCTGGAAAACAAAGCGCTGCAGTCCAAACATGCACCACAATGAAACTGCATCTGAACATGAACTATAAACTATAAAACTTAATACTGTTTTAGAGATGATGGTTGAATCCCTACTGGCAATATACGTGTCGCTGAAATAGATCTAGCAAATGTTGCTTCTTAATTTAACCCTGATTGATTTGGCGTAGCATTTCAATAGCTGACAGTAATGTGACTAATCCTGTAAAATTTACCTGGGTTTACGTCCCATTGAACTTTTGAGCAGCCATGCACAGGACTGTGCTGTAACTTACCTATAGAAAAGAGGTAGTGCAAACCGATCTTTTCTCCCTGGAGCATCCAAGCCACATCTTTTCCATCGCTACTGCTTGAGTTGGTTGGGGACTGGAATATGCTGAACAGTCTTCTTAATGCAGGCCTCTGGGCCATTATTGGGTTCCAAGGATTACACACATGAAGGTGGTGGATGGTTGGTGGAAGGACCTGAGTGAGAGGCAGGGAAGGGAAAATCTCCCAGGGTGAGAGACTAGAAGAAATGAAAGCTCCCAGGTGAGAACTGTGAGTGTCCACTATCTGCAAGTGACATGGGTTAGGAGCTACCTTTGAGAGAAGATTCTATGTTTTCTTTCTTTTTAAAGATTAGTTTCTTTTATCATATTGTATTGCGTGTTGAGTCCCACAGTGCCACCCACCAAAAAATTCACACTTCACACGTGATTTTTGTTTAAGGTTTTTGGCATAATTTTGGCCACAACTTTATTTAAATACAAAAAATGTGAGTGGTTGCTTAGGCATTGGTTATGACTATCTGTCCTTGCCCTCAAGGACAGAGCTGGCCCTTCCGGACACCAACGGAAGCCAGCGTGGGAAACAAGTATTGGGTGAGAAATCTGAAACTGGGCAACAGTCCCTCACTTCTCACCCTCATGTTCCGGTGGGGCTTGCACGGCCGCAGGTCCGACTCCGGGGACAAGGACAAATTGTATGGCAAGCCCCTGGATTCCTTTAACGGAATTCCCTTTCCGCATCATTTGGAGGGGTAGGCACTTACCCCTCCAAGCACCAATTTAACCAATGCCTAACTGCCAACCTTACAAGTTGTGACGATTTGCTACGTAGTAGGCAAAAACCAAATGGCACCAGCCAATCAGCCAGATGGCAAAATTCCTACTAGGCCCCCGCACCAAGGCGGATGACCCCATGACAGGCAATAGCAAGGTCAAGCGAGCAAAACAAAAAACCACCCTATAAAAGGGCGGGAGGGCGGGTGATCCGATGCAAAATGGCCAAGAGAGCGTCCAACGTCTGGCCCCTGTATTTAAGGACTCTGATCCCTCCTCCAAATTGGCCACATTCAAAACTCCCCAGCAACCCAATTTAACCACTTAAAGGCTTGGGTTCCTCACCAAATTTGCCTAGTCACTGCAGGGTGGCCTGTTTTTCCCAACCGCAACACGTGCTCTCTGTTATGGAGAACACGCTTTATGAAAAAGTGTTAATAAAATCTTACAGAAAAAATAATAATGCAAGCCTTTACAACTAGTCAAATAAACTGGGGAGAGCAGCTGGTGGTCAGTGTAGACCAGGGTCTGGAACTGGATCTGGCCAGAGGGTTAGTCCCAGAACTACATTGACAAGTGAGCTTCTTATATGCATTTTTATGCATGCTTCCCCCAATACAATATATGCATTTCTGTGCACATTTTTGGGATGCAATGCTACATCACAAAATTTGGCCAATTTTGATGAGCAGCTGTGTTTTGGTTCATGTACTGTAAGTGTGGGAGCAGGATCCAGTCACCAGGCTGCAACCTGAGAGCACACGCAAACACATCATCTGCAGGGTGCACTTCCAATACTATGTTCCTGATTCTTTTCTTTCTTCCTTGAATGTGCCTGTGGGATGTGGAACACATAGTAGTCAAGTACAACATTTCTAGAGTGAACATGCTAGGGGATGCTTTGTACCAGCCAGGAGAAAACTTCCTGTTTCCTCGTGAGCTGGGACAAACTTCCTCTCCATGTGACTAGAGGCGGGCATGGTCTAATCTGGCCCTCTCTCTGCCTGGGAACAAGAGCAAGGCAGGGAACACACCTCTCCCTCTTTCTGCTCTTCTCCATTTTGTTTTTCTATGTGTGAGGAGAAGGGACTGCTTGTTCGCAGTCACTTAGGAGCTAACTCTCTTATGGGATAGTTCCACATGTGTATATACTTTTGTAACATAAGTCTGTCTTCAGGGATCCAACTGTGAACTGAATGAATGTGAGTAAACTACTTCTATATTAACTATAATAAGATTGTCATGTTTATTCTTTTTAAGAGGGGCAAGAAGGGATCTTACCAGGAATCCTATATTTAGAAGCTAAAACTAGCCTGCAACAAGCAAACCGCTGTGCGTTTAAAGGGGAATGTTTAAACTCTGCTTAGATATAGAACTTGCTAACGCAGGTTAGGAGGGATATCATTAAACAATATATCCTCTCCTGCCTCCCTGAACATTCCCACAGTGCCTTGCAAAGGGACATTATCAGGTAAGGAAACACTGGGAAGTTGAATAAAACACTATCTGAATGCAGCCACTGTCACGTTTCTGGCATTGATAATGTTGGACTAGATGCTGATAGTTCTTTGTTGATGGATTTTCATCAAGAAACTGCTTCTGCTATAGTTAAGTTGTCTTGTTTGAATATAACATGTTTATAAATGGCAATGGGCTAAATCTGCCTTCTAAACAAAAGATTTAAAATAGTTAAAGATTAAGTGTATGAAAGAGCAATATTGATTGCCACAGGAAAACAAAACTTTTATCTTTTCTTATCCTTAGATCCACAGTCCACACAATTGATATCTGCAGGTTTGTTCACAGTGGAAAAGCTGGACAATCCTTCTCAGTGTGTCAAGTAAGCAGGCCACACCTTGGCTTATGTAAACTTAGCATACAATGCGTATTCCCTTTCAAAGTACTTAGCTTATTCATTTCACACCTTTCCCCCTTAGAGTCTGTGTTTAAAAGCAAAATAGGCCTATACACAGTGATCTTTCAGGGATAACCTCTATATTTGCCTCCTTTCATGAATCGGGTAATAGCTGTATTCATATGACAGGCTATTTCATTTTCTCAGTATTTCCCTGTTGATTTCCACTTTACATCTGAACTTTCATACGATATAAAAGCCACTTCTGGAAAACTTATGAAATATAGTGCGTGCTTAGGACTCATTTCCATGTTATTTGATTCCAGAAAAAATCTGACGCAGCCCCCTTAACTCAGAAAATTGCAGAAATAAAGTGACAAAATTTGGATTGGTTCTGCCTGGTAAGTCCATCAAGGCCTAGCAGAGGTTCCTCAAACCTTGAACTGATGTTATCGTATTTCCTTGTACAAATTCCCAGTATCATTCCAAAGAAATTCCTTTTTCTCCTGCCTCCTCACTAGCCAGTCCATTCCTGTCTTATAGTCTTCCTCCCATTAAATCTCAGTGCTTATTGCTCATGATTGCTGCCTTATAAATCCCACTCCTTGTAAATACATCACCTATGACCCAGCTGAAGCTTCTGTGACTCCTTGCTTCTGTGAAGACTCCCTGTAACATTCTGCTTAACTGAATGAACACAGAGGAGTATCCACAATCAGAGTAGAAGTTTTAAAAGCACTGAGCAAGAGTACTTGTCAAAATTCATTTCCAAGAGTTAGCACTGTGGCTCACTAATGCAATCCTTCCAGTATGGTTCTTAGCTTTTCTTTCTATATATATGGATAGCCAAGTCTTTCCAAAATCCCTTTAAAGGTGATTTGTTTGCCAAAAAGGCTTAATAATGTTGCTTTTTCGGATTATTGTACTGATTGTGGGTAAGAGTTCCTCCATTTATCAATTCTATAGTGACTCCAAATGGTTTTCATAGACTTAAAGTCTTTCCTAAATTGTGTGTGCATTTGGCATGTTCCTTACTTAACATTAAATGACTCTTTAGGACAGAGAGCAGACTGAAATCAAGTCCACTGATAAATTATGTTGTGCCTTTTTTCTGGAAGACAAGGCAATTTATACTTTTTAGGAATTATGCCTATAAACAGAAATGGGGTGCAGTCTTTGAGTAGTTCCCACCATCTACAGGTATGATGAGCACAATGCAGTCAGAAAGGTAAATAACTGTGCACTTATAGCATGACCTCAGGGAACGGGCCGTGCTGCTCTCTGCTCTGCCACGACACTTTGCTTAATGCTGCTGCTGTTGGGTTGAGTTACTTGAAAGGACAATAAAAACTCTACTGAGTGCAGCTGTTATCCCTTTCCTAAATACAGTACTTCAGTTGGGTAGCTGTAAAGCTCCATTCGTAAGTCAGACTATGGTCAATATAATATTCACATATCTTGCCACGCAGGAAGCCTTCAGGAAAAGCGTAGGAGCCTCTTTCCAGTTTGAAATGTTACTGCTAAATGGCCATCAGGTATGGCGCCAATCCTTTCTCATTTTTATATGCAAGTTCATAACCTCGGTTATACTGCTCTCAGCTCCTTAAAAGAAGGGGGGTTCAATAAATAGGCTGATATCCAAGGAGTTGGGATTGGTCTGATGTTTACACACACACAGCTAGTGTCAGAGACTGGAAGCCCTCCAGAGCAGCATTCTATGAGTGGCAAGGCTCAGACGGTAGAAAGGAAAACTAGTGTATGAGGCTATTTTGATCCAGTGCCCCCAAGCAGTGGCGTAGCGTGGGTTGTCAGCACCTGGGGCAAGGCAAGTAATTTGCGCCCCCTAACCCGTGGATTTGCGCCCCCTAACCTGTGGATTTGCCCTAACCCCAGATGTTGCGCCTGGTGCGGCCGGCCCCCCCTGCACCCCCCACGCTACGCCACTGCCCCCAAGGAAGATTTCTGTGGGCCCAGAAAAAGCTTGTAACATTCTTGTTGTGGGGTGGGAAAAACAAGTAATTGATAAGAAATGCCCCATCCAGATGCCCTTTTTGTTGTGCATTCATGATTATTTCTGCTTCTGTTATTATTGGGTTGGTTACAACCGACCCCACTTTCTGTACATTCACTGTCAGGAGTGAGCCAGCTGTAACTCACACAAAGCAAGTGGAGTTAACTCTTCATTAAAAATAAATGAAAAACCCAGGATCTGCATGGGAGTGTCAAACCTAATGAGCACACCAACTCTTCTTTGGTATGTCTTGCAAAGCAGTTGCAGAGGTCCCCACCATCCCACAGCTGCCTAAGTTCCTTCCTCTCCTGGGCTTTTCCCAAGCAATCTGAGACTGCACCCGTATGACTAATTTCTCCTCCACCCTTTTCATGCCTCTCCTGGTTCTGGGAGACTAGGAGGGAGGAGAGCTTATCACAGCAGGAGGGGAAGACACTCACCAGCCTGACATCTCTGCCTCTTGGCCTCCCACTGTTCTGCTGCAGCTACTGATTCTTATTCTGGACTTCTCTGCACCACAGACTGTCCCTGCTCATTAAGCCCTGTTATCTTTTCAGCTTCAGACACCTCCCAGTTTCCTCTCTCTGATCACTCATCATCATCCCTCCACCAATCCCTGGGGTCTGAGTCTTCTTCCCTTGGGGGTTCCCCCAGCTGGTTCTTCCCACCATTCCTCTGCATCTATCCAGTCCCTGACATCCACACCTACAAATGTTTCAAGGTGGACATACAGCTTCATTTCCAGTCAGTCCATGTCCTGTAGCCTCCTGCTGAAAGCCTGCAACTTTTTATAACCACCAATGTTCCACACTTGTTGTTTTGTCCTGCTTTTGATCTGCTATGCTACCAATTTGCACCTCCAGGTTGTAAACATTGGGCAACATTGAGGAAGCATTGCAGAACAACCAATAAGGCAGAATGATATCTAGTTGGTCCACTATAAATCCACCTCTGCTGCTCCTTGATTGCATCAATGCCATATTGCAGAATACACCCACACAAAAACCTTCCAAGGACCTTGTTATGCAAAAACGGAAGAATTGTTTGGTGGTTCATTTAACACATCAGTTCCATTTCAGAAACAAGAGCAAGCAATTCAAAAATCCAAAATTCAAGGAGAAATGCAGATAAGGATTTTTGAAGCATCCATGTGCATAGAAGGCAAAAGAAAACCAACAACTTTAATGTTTATTGGTTCTTTGGAACATTAGGAACTACGCATCTCCAAACTAAGCCTGCCTGTGCCGGACTTTTGCTGATTTTGTGCTGGACTCTGCTGATTTTGCCCAGATACCTATCAGACCAGTTATGGGCAAGCATCTTTTGGGAATTGTTTCTAAGAAAAAGTTTCCATTGCTAATCTGGTCTTAGTTACATAGCTTTTGGTACTGTTGTGAAAATAATAAAATGTGAAGAGATAACAATGGGAATGGGTTTCTTGAGCTTTCCCCACACACAGTTTTGAAATATTTGTAACTGCACTTCATGTCAAACACAATTTATGCAATGCAGTCCAGGTCCTACTGTAAAAACACAACTGTGCATGGTGTGTGTGTGTGTGTGTGTGTGTGTGTGTGTGTGTGTGTGTGTGCATGTACATGTTTTAGGAATGTATATGTAGAAATGTATATAGCAGGTAACAGAGCCCATTTTCACATTGGGAAAGATGACGCCTCGCTGCTAATGGCATCAGAGTTTGGTCCTTTGGGGAAAGTGTTAGAGAAATCAGAAGCTTGGACTTATCTGCCCTACCAACGTATATTAGTTCTATACCACTCTAACTGAAAATATCCTAGGATAGTAGTTTGGTGAGGCACTGATAGTTCTCTGCTAGAGATTCCCTTATCCCACTCTCAGAACTAGGGTGTGTTAGTCTACAGTTCCATTTGTCCTGCTGCTTTCCCCTGGGAAAACTTATTCTTTTTTTGTGTGGAATCAGAACATACGTCAATTGGGTTTTCTGTGGATTGAAATTTGCTCCGATTCAAAGGCAAAGAGCAGGAAAGTGGTGTGGCAAATGGAAAACTGCTTGGAGCAGGGTCAAAACTTGGTAATAATATTTCTGCTCAAACTACAATAATTCAACAGATAAATTGCCAGCTGCAGATTTCATGAAAATATCGTTGGTGACATGTTGTTTGGTTGTTTTAACTGAGCAAGTGCCCATCATACGCAGAACTAAAATTCCCAGCATTTGCTGGGAAAAGGGCTTTATTCCTTAGTGTAACTATGTCCATACTGAACTGGGGATATTATTTTCATATTGTTAGAGAGCATCAAACCAACTTGACACACCTTTTCTTTTCTTTTCTTTTCTTTTCTTTTCTTTCCTTTTCCTTTTCTTTCCTTTGAACAAAGTAAGATGAATCCCTCCCGCCAGTGGAATGGATTAAGAAGAGAAATGCCTGGAAGACTTAGGATGAGGTTTGTCTCAGTCTGCCTTCCTAACTTCTAAATATTGGAAGGGAATTAACCTAATTAATTCAACTGTTTCAAAACCAGATACTACTGGGATGCAACAGTATGAGTGATTTATTGTCGTCCCTTATCCCCCCCCCAAAACCCCCCACACACACTTCCTTTATACTACACCAGTGGCGTAGCGTGGGGGGTGCAGGGGGGGTCGGCCGCACCAGGCGCAACATCTGGGGTTAGGGCAAATCCACAGGTTAGGGGGCGCAAATCCACGGGTTAGGGGGCGCAAATCCACGGGTTAGGGGGTGCAAATTACTTGCCTTGCCCCGGGTGCTGACAACCCACGCTACGCCACTGTACTACACAAACCCATTTTGCTACTGGTTGCTTCCACTCTAGCCATTTTCTCTGGAAATGATACATAATTTGAACACTCGGTTATTATGGAGGATCCAGACAACCTCACTGCCTGTCTGAAATAAATGGGAATAAAACCGAGAACAGCTCTGTAGTAAGCTGTGCATGCTGGGAGATTCAGAACAGACAAAACAAAGTGCTGAAGAACATAAAGACATGTCCAGCTTGCTGTTCTCATTATGGCCACCCAGATGAGGGCTTGTGAAAAGTCCTCAAAAAGGACAGAGGCACAAGAGCACTCCTCCCCTTCTGTGGTTCCCAGCAACTGCTTCTTTCACACAGCACATCATTAAACTGGGGAATTTGCTCCCACAACATACAGTGACAGTCACCAGCTTGGGTGGCTTTAAAAAGGGGATTAGACAAATTCATGGAGGAAAAGGCCATGCCATTTTAAAACTATGTAATGTTAGGACTCTGATCCTAAACACAGTAGGCAGTATTCAAGTAGAGCCACTGTGACACTGTTGCAGACCCTCCAAGCAGACCCTCCAGGGACAGTCCCAGGTTGACAGAAGCCGTCCCGGTTTCTGATTTGATCCCAGAATGTCCTGCTTTTCCTTAGGGTGTCCCTGTTTTCATCAGAAAAATGTTGGCGGGTATGGAATTATGCGACACCCCCCCCCCCGAACCAAAGAGATAAGTAACTATACAACCTTTAGAAGACATCTGAAGGCAGCCTTCTATAGGGAAGTATTTAATGTTCAATGGTTTACTATGTTTTTATATACATTGGAAGCCAAGTGGCTAGGGCAACCCAGTCAGACGGGCAGGGTATAAATAATAAAATGATGGTGATGATGATGATGATGATGATGGTGATGGAATAGGACGCCCATATTTTCATTGGAGAAATGTTGGGAACCATACATTTAAAATGCTATGATGCCACTTTATTTTTTTTATTTTTTTATGTTAAATTTTATTTATTTTGTTTAAGTAAGTAGTACAGAAAAAAAGAAAAATAGATTGAATACAATCCAAAAATATTGAAGGCAAATATTACATACTTATCATATAATACCCCCCCCTCCCACCCACAGCTTCCCTCCGCCACAATTCAACTTCTTTGAATCTCTATTTCCACTTTTATCTTTGCATTCTCCAAATGTATCATTCTTTGTATTTCTTTTATCTCTTCTCTTTTCCAAATCATAGGTATACTTTACATTTTTATTCTAGGCATATTAGCATACCTTCCTTAGAACAATATTTTAACATATAATCTTCAAAACATTTCCATTCCTTTTTTTAATTTTTGATTTGACTGATAGCTATGATGCCACTTTAAGCAGTCATGACTTCTCCCAAGAATCCTGGGAGTTGTAGTCAAAGGGTACTGATAGTTGTTAGCAGACACCTATTCCCCTCCCAGAGCTACAACTCCAAGAGTTCTCTGTGAAAAAAAGGAATGTTAAACTGCTCTGAGAATTGTAGCTCTGAGAGGGGAATACAGTAGACACACAGGACGCCATCTTTGTTGATAGCAGGTTGCCTGTTTTCAGAATCTCCATCTGAGCAAAGCCTTTTGTGACTTGATATGTTCAGGGTCTGCATTCTCTCGAGATCTCCAATTATGCCATAGCTGCTTGTTAAAATGCTGAAGAGCCCTAGCTAGCAGCTTTTTTTTCTTTCCTTACCCTTTTCACTCTCTTCATCAGTGTTCTGGGGAAACAATTGTTTGGTGTGTTATATGGAGATCAGTTTTGACAGTGCTATGTTTGCATGGGTCTCAATATAGCTGCAAAGGGGGGCAGAATAGCATTTCATAGGGAAAATGATCTCATAACAGAGGCCTACATAGTGAGGCTCGTCGCAAGATTTATGTTCTGAAAAATCAAGGAATCGCGGATGTTTCATGCAAGTGTCTCCAAAGCCTGGATTTAACTGGATCATATCAACTGAGGGAGGAGAAACAGATGTATCTCCAGAGCCAGAAAGAAGCAGAGCAGGACAGAAGTGGAGTGCGGGAAGAAATTATGTGTGATGTACACGGCATCTGATTTCAATACGATAGCTCTTCTGCCCTTTGAAAGTGTATCTGGAGTATGCTATTTGTCCTAATGCCTATGGATTACTTGATTATTATATTAAACATGACCCTTCTGTTCCTCTTGGCTTGAGAAAGGCTCACAGCTCTTCTCACTTTATGAACAGCATGGCAAAGTGGAGTCGCAACCCATTTATACAGGTATTTCTTAATATCTTCAAATGTTATCTCAGTGGGGCTGGTGCTTCCCAACCGTTTCCTGGCTCAGAGTTCTGGGACCCTTCTTTCTTCCTCACTCATTTGAATGCTGTCTGATCCTTGCTTGGTTATTTTGGTTATCAGCTTCCATTCCTTGGACAGCACTCTGACTTCCTTTGAAAGCACAACTGGTACCATAATTATGTCCAAGATGATGACAACCCAGCTTCCAACAGGTCTCACTTGGATGGCTGCATTCTGGATCAGATTATGTTTCTGAATGATCTGGAGTTTCTAAGTGACGATATCCTTCTCTGACTTTGGAAGTTCCTTGATATTCCAACTCTGAATGACTAGGGATAAATCTAGACACATCAAAGAAGTATTTCAGTTAAACACGTAATTTAAACGGGGAAATCCAGTAGGAAGAAACAGGACTCCAACAGTGCCATCTGGTGGCACAATCTTATACTGCATATACAACACGTATAGATCACTTTTTCTTTACCAATCTAGCTGAGTCCTAGCAGTTCAGAGAAAGAGAAGGTTTATGAAGTTATGGAAGTTGGCCAATATCCCAATTTCTTATAGTATCCTGGTGTGTGCTCAGAGCAGGGTCCAAGTTTGGTTGAGAACCCATGAAGATTGTTCCACTAGCTGGACACTCCACATGAGGATCACATTCTGTTAATGTATATATCTGTCTAGAATGTTGATGTATGGACTACAAGGGGAGCAGAGTTCATTCAGGAAAATGCATTGTAGGTGAAACTGTTGCTTTTTATTATCTTCCCCTTGTATCAGTCATCAAATTATTATAATACGAGTAACATTTCAGTCAGTGTCACTGATATTCTGTTTTAATAATAATAATAATAATAATAATAATAATAATAATAATAAATATTTATTGTCATTGCCCCCTCTCGGGGACAACGAAATTACTTGGCTGCTCCATCCACCCAGGTAGGGCACTCCACACAAAATCAAAACAACTATAAAAACACTAATTAAAACAATACAGTATAGTACAGCAAGGAAGATTAGATGAATTTCAAAGTCCAGGCTTCCCATTCAGGGCCGAGATCGCTCTGGAGAAGAAGCTGTTCTTAAGACGGCTTGTTCTTGTCTTCATCGTCCTGTATCTCCGTCCCGACGGCAGGAGCTCGAAGAGACAGTGACCAGGATGCGATGGATCTTTTACTATATCCAGTGCCTTCCTATGGCACCTTGTGGCATAAATCTGCTCTAAGGTGGAGAGTGGGCAGCCAACAATGCTCTCTGCTGCCTTAACAACTCTGCACAACCCCATCCTGTCCTGGGTAGTACAGCTTCCGTACCACACACATAAGCCATAAGTGAGCACGCTCTCAATGGCACAGTGATAGAAGGCAAGCAGCAGTTTCTGCGGAAGATGGTTTTTCCTTAGAATTCTCAAAAAGTACAGTCTCTGCTGCGCCTTCTTCACAAGCCTCCTTGTGTTGACACTCCAGGACAGATCCAGGGGAAATTCATATAGTGCAGCAGATGCACTACACCAGTGCAAGCATTTCTCATCAGCAATGGCTGAGCTAGCCAGTGTTTAGGCTGGAAGGTGCTTCTCCCCCTGGAAATTTGGACAGTGCTCTGCTTTTCTTTTTCCGGAGGAGTAAATGGCAACCATTTGCTTAATAGCGGGTGCACCATTGCACTCAGTAACACCATTTAAATACCTGCTCCTTAATCTTGGCAAGCACAACCATAGAGATACCATGCCATTTTCACGGAAAAGAGATGGGGAGGGAAAGCATGTGAAAAGTGCCCTCGACTAGACCAGGGACTGCCATCAACAAGAGGAATTGAGAAACCAAGAGAAGCTTTGCAAACTAAGGTTGCGCTCCCTTTGCTTCTCTGGGAGTAAGCAAACCCCGTTGAACTCAGTGGGACTTACTGCTGAGTAAGTAGCATGGCCATGCAAATACTCCAGCCATGGGGATCTACACATTCAGAACCAAACCAGAATGCTAAACGTTTCATGTCTTGCATGTGAATTTTGTTTCACATTCAGAAGACAGACCATAAGGTAGATGCTGCCATCTAGAGAAAAACAGCAAGAGTTTCCCATTTCGCTTTGTGATAGCCTTTTCCTCTTGGGGAGAATCAGCAGGAACAGCTTGTGAATCTAGAGAGGATCTCTGGGGAGGGGCTGCAGCTCAGTGGTAGAACATCTGCTTTGCATGCAGAAAGTCCCACACTCAAGCCCCGGCTGGGAGTAACCCCTTGTCTTAAACCCTGGGAAGCTGCTGCCAGTCTGTGTTGACTGAGTCAGGTATAAGCCTATTATTCCAACAATGGATTCAGTGATAAATGCACATATGGATGGAATACCTTCCTGCTCTTTACTCTGTGCAGGACAGCAATTAGTGGTACCTCGGGTTACATACGCTTCAGGTTACAGACTCCGCTAACCCAGAAATAGTACCTCGGATTAAGAACTTTGCTTCAGGATGAGAACAGAAATCGTGCTCCAGCTAATGGGAGGCCCCATTTAACTAAAGTGGTGCTTGAAGTTAAGAACAGTTTCAGGTTAAGAACGGACCTCTGGAACGAATTAAGTACTTAACCCGAGGTACCACCGTACCACTTTCTTGCCCTTCAGTAGATCAGAAAGACTAGCACACAAACAAAGACCAGATCAAATATTTCTGGTGTGTGTTTATGCCATTTTTTTGGGGGGTGGGGTTTTCTGGGAGGGTGGGATAAAGGGTGGCGGGGTGCATGGGGTTTTTAAAATTTTGTTTTTAAACACAAGCATTTACTCTTAATTCTCCAGGTTTGAAAGAAGAAGTGCCAAAAGGAGTTAGTGTTATTTGCTGGGTCGATTGTTCAGCTGCCTCTTCTCCCCCCCCCCCCCTTTCTTCATAATGCAAAGGTGCTTTGTTTACTCCCCAGTTCTATTTGAAAGGAAAAAGGAGCCTGCTCAAATCAAACAGTCACGCACAAAGGAACGATGGAAAAATACCTGAAAGACAAGAAAGAAAAGTGGGGGGGATTTACCTTGTCTCAGGCTATTATGCACACATACAGATAAATAAACAGCCCACTCTGTTCAAAGGATGAGCACACAGACTAAGCCTTAATGGTAAAAAGGAATCTTTTTTTAGATAGAGGCAGCCTCCCAAACTCTTATTACTGGCAACAATTCTTGGAACACCGCCAGGGTGACTTATTATGAACTACTGGATTCTGTGTGGTTTATCATTTACTTCCTGGGCCTGCAAATAGTTCTATATCCACAAATCTTTACAAACATTCAGGACATCGATTTCAGCAAAGCTACTCGCATCTTTAGAGATTAACATGTGTGTTTTCAGTGCATTTTAAGAGTTGCATCCACGCTGAATGAGCCCCGTCGGGGAAAGTATAGATGAGATGGCAGCAATTTCATGTCTTGTTAGGGGTTACTTCACTTCAGTTTTAGTTAGAAGGGGAGATTCCATAACATTTGAGAATGTTCTACAGCACATTGTTTAAAAGGAAAAGAATAATCAACAAGTGCTGGGAGAGCTTCCAAACTGATCTGGGAAATGGATTGGCTTTGTAAGGCACAACCCAAGAACATTCTTCCAGTACAAAGCATCACATGATACTCATTAGTAGGTCCTATGAAGACTCCATGCACCTGTATTATTGTGAATATTAATGGAAACAAGGTACAGTAGTACCTTGGGTTAAGTACTTAATTCGTTCCGGAGGTCCGTTCTTAACCTGAAACTGTTCTTAACCTGAAGCACCACTTTAGCTAATGGGGCCTCCTGCCGCCGCCGCGCCGCCAAGCACAATTTCTGTTCTTATCCTGAAGCAAAGTTCTTAACCTGAAGCACTATTTCTGGGTTAGCGGAGTGTGTAACCTGAAGCGTATGTAACCCAAGGTACCACTGTAGATCTCATTGGTTTCTTTGAGACATACTTAACCTCTAATTTAAATCAATGAAACACAAAACAACAGTATAATCTTATACATTGTTGGGGGGGGGAGCATAGCCCTCCAGATATTTTTGGACTGCCACCTGCATTAGCCCCAGCCATCTCTGGCAGTGGTGAGAGATAATGGGAGCTGCAGTTCATCAACATCTGGAGAGCCACAGATTCCCCATCCTTGCTATACATAGAACTGGTGCTTGTATGGAACTTTTCCTAAATGCCCAAAGAACTTCATGCACATAATCTTAAGAACATTAGGAGAGCTCTGCTGGATCAGATCACAGAACTATCTCTAGTACAACATCCTGTCTCCCACAGTGGCCAACAGAATACCCCTGGAAAGTCCATAAGCAAGGAATGAGCACAATCGCCACCTCTTGCTTGTGTTCTCCAGTGACTAGTATTCAAAGCAAAACTTCATCTGATCCTGGAGGTATTATGACCAGAGGCCATTGATAGTCATATCCTCCATGAATTTGTCTAATCCACTCTTAAAACCATCTACATTTGTGACCATCACCAAAGCTACTTGTTAGGTAAGCCACTATTATCATCCTGATCTTACGGATGGTGGATTGAGGCTTTCCTAGGGCTATCTAATAAGCTTGCATCTGAGCTGAGATCTGAATGCAGGGCTTGGCAGCTGATATCCCACTCATATGCCTGCTGTTGTTGTTGTTTAGTCATTTAGTCATGTCCGACTCTTCGTGACCCCATGGACCAGAGCATGCCAGGCACTCCTGTTTTCCACTGCCTCCAGCAGTTCGGTCAAACTCATGTTGGTAGCTTCAAGAACACTGTCCAACCTGGTACACTGTGCTAATAATGCAATGTGTCATGTTCCATGTGCAACACACTAATTTTTGCTCATTTCCCAACATGAGATCACTGCATGGACATATCTGCTAGCACATTCTCGTGCTTCCACATTTCTGTCCCCGACACTTCTAATATTATGAATGCATCTTAATACTTTTCTACATCTCAAATGATTTAGGCCTCAAATTTGCAACTAGAGGATTTCAGAAGCCCCATCATATGACTAAACCCAAGACCTCTGACCTAGATTTTGCCTTGATTTTACAAGATTGTGCACAGATTGCCTTTTAATCCTTCATTGCCAACAAAGAAGAATTGCTGCTTATATCTTGTTGCTGCAAACTTATCTCTAAAGTCATGTCTGGAGATAATTCCTGGGGAGAACATCAGTCTACCCCTAGAGTATGGTTGGGTGAAATGAGAGCTACGATGGTTGCCAGCCAGGTCGTCACCAGGTGATAATGCTTTTATCACTAAATACACCAGTATGGTTAGGCAGGGTGGCTGAAGGTACGTACTTCTCCCTCATTCCTCCCCAGCAGCTGTGTCCCTAAGGACTTGTAACTTGGATCCATGGCAGGTATGGGAGGAGAATGGAGAGATGACATGGCATCTCTGTGTCCTTAGGATATCAATGCCAAAGGATGGGACTAGTTCTGAGCTGTCTTCAGCTTTTGCTGCTAATGAACAGAGCATGTGAAGAATAAAGATCTCGTTTTTGAGAGAGGGAGTGCAGCTCAATAGGAAACATCTGCTTTTCATGGAGAAGGTCCCATGTGCCATGTCCAATATCGTCAGGTAGTATGGAAAAGACTCTGCCTGAAACCCTGGAGAGCAACTGCCAGTCAGTGTTGACACTACTGAGATAGATGGATATAAGGCATCTGCCTGTTTTTTCAGAGGCTTTTGTAGAGTGCCTTTGAGCTTCTCTTGGCTGTAGCACTTTACTGCCACCATGCTTGATTAAGAATCCCAATATTGCATATAGATACATAGCTTTATTCTGCTCTGGGTGTATAATATTATTTATCTTATTAACTGTTACATTTATTGTTTGGAATCCATAGAATTCAAGCAAGATTTTAAAAATGAGTTAAGAACCAGGTACAAGTGAAAACAAGATCTAATAAACATAATTTCTACAGAACTCATCCAATGTAACTATAAAAAGGATAAATTCTCCCCACCCCACTAAAGTAAGGTTACCAGATGTCCACGCTTCCCGGGGACAGTCCCCGGATTTACAGCTTTCTCAGCATTCACATGTACATAGCAAACAATAAGTGTCCCTGGATTCATTGAAAAAAAATCTGGTAACCTTACACTAAAGAGCACCACAAACAAAGCTGCCATCAGATCCAATTTAAGAACCATAAGCCTGGACGAACAGAAAGGTCTTAGCCTGGTGCTGGAAAGCTGACAGTGATGGTATCAGTCGCGTTTCCCTGGAAAAAGCATTCCACTACAGTGGTACTTTGGGTTAAGAACTTAATTCATTCTTGAGGTCCGTTCTTAACCTGAAACTGTTCTTAACCTGAAGCACCACTTTAGCTAATGGGGCCTCCTGCTGCCACCGCGCTGCCGGAGCACGATTTCTGTTCTCATCCTGAAGCAAAGTTCTTAACCCTAGGTACTACTCCTGGGTTAGGGGAGTCTGTAACCTGAAGCGTCTGTAACCCGAGGTACCACTGTACTGGGGAGCTACCACTAGAAAACCCTCCACACCTCCCTTGGAGGAGGCACATGGAGAAGGGCTCCTGCTGATGAGTGTCTAGTGTTGTGGGGGTTAGACTACACATTTACACCAATTCTGTGATAATTTCCAAAATTCTAAATAGCAGCTGGGGGAATCAAGATTGAGGGCAGGATTTAACCCTTTTATGCGCGCACATACACACACACCATGGTCCCAAAGAAAATCTCCACCTAGGAAATTGTTCTAGGAAGGGAAATCCTATGAGTGCCAATGGAAGTTCCCCACTACCCCACCCCCAGAGTGAATAGTAGTTTCAGAGTAGTTGGTAACCCAGCCCATGCTCACTGCAATCATGCAATTAATGTCACATCTAGTTTAGCTCTTTCACCAAGGCTCCCAGCTCAATTGATCTGAAGCATTTTGGACTTAAGCTGATTTACTTCTCTTGGTTTTCTTCCCATATCTTGAACTCTGCCCTTTGGTCACTCCCCAGCCCATTGTTGTCCCTGTCAGCTTTGATTAGCCACTGACCTACACTTTGCTGGTGTTTGTGCAGTCCGGAGCATGCTGTTTGTTTTTTAAAATCTATCATGATTTTGCCTTCCTCCTCGACGATAAACTCTGCATTTCACTAATAGAGCTATAAAAATTAACTAACCTAACTTTTATTAGCTTGTTTGTTTCAACTACAAACGTGGTGGGACGAGGTGCACCCTTGACCTGACCCCT
This sequence comes from Podarcis muralis, assembly GCF_964188315.1. Classification (NCBI taxonomy): domain Eukaryota; kingdom Metazoa; phylum Chordata; class Lepidosauria; order Squamata; family Lacertidae; genus Podarcis; species Podarcis muralis. Next base: position 25,798,523 of record NC_135663.1, read on the forward strand.
TTTTGTCGCTCCAATCATGTGATCATGTAAACAGATGTCAGTACCAATGTCTAAATACCATTTAGGAAAAGGTATGGGGCAATGTTTTCTCTTTTGTGGGCCAATCTTTCTTAGGATTCATGGTCCTTCATGAAATGCCATTTGGCAGGATTTTATTTATTAATTAATCCGCTGTAGGGAATAGGTCCATCCTTTTGGTAGACTTCATCACCACCTAGGATGAAGACTGGCATAAACCAAGTTCAGAGTGAATATTTGACTCACAGTGCAAGTCTAGTTTTCTCCTGGGTTCTCACAGGAAAGGACAAGTGTGGATACCACCACATGGGACATGGTTAAGCTTCAGGACTTCCCTGAGACATCATGCCACTTGAGGCAAGATTTTGCTGCCCATCCCATGCCCAGATGTCAAGTGTCATTTGAATCTTATTTCAATGGTGGCTAGGAGATAGTGTCCTCTATTATATCTGTGGGCACCAGGCTATTTTCAAGGGTGCAGGCAAACCCAGCTCAGAGTTAAGTGCCTGGGGAACTCATGAGAAACAGCCAGGGGGTTGGCACCACTGTCCTGCCACAATTCCCCAGAATGTCCTGCCCAAGGCAGCTGCCTCACTTTGCCTAATGGAAGTGTGCAGAAGCTTTGGCCCTCCAGATGTTACTGGGCTCTATCTCCCATCATCCCTGGCCATTGGTCAAGTTTACTGGGGCTCATGGCACTTGTAGTTCCACAACATCTGGAGGACCAAAGGTTCTCTACACCTAGCCTTAATGGTAGAGCCATCCCTGTTCAGTCTTGTTCACCCTACCCCATACTTTGGGGAAGCTGTTGGCCTTTTAATTTTTCAAGGTGCCATATACACATGTGTGCATGTATCCATTCATTCATTTCCTTACTAAGTAAAAAAGGAAAAGAGAACTCTTCTTAAAGAGGGATAAAAATTCTAGGGCTAACCTGGAATAGCTCATCTCATACCTGTCAACTGCCCCAGAAGAAAAAAACAGGACATCTTGGTTTTCCCCTCAAGAGCACAGTGACCATTTTGGACAGCTTGCTCTAGCACAATTTTGGGCTGAGATCTCACCCTGAAAAAAGCGTGTTTTGTTCCATGCCCCCCCAAATCACTTTTTCAGATCCACAATGTCACTCATGTCACATGACTCATGCAGGATTTTGAACACCAGGAATATGGTGTCCCAGGTTTAGGCCATGTCAACTGATTGGGTCAGAGCCGCAGAAATAGCCATGCTGGCAGCAGGAGAAATTAGGGGAACTTGTTTGGGGGGGGGGAATTCATATTAGGCAAAATTGCATACAAAAATGTGTGCATTCACACTGCACGAAGAAATTCACACTGAAATGCTAATTAATTTTCATGACAATTAAATATATATATATCACAAACTGGTCTGGGAATGTGCAGAACTGATGACTGGAAATGTGAGAAACAGAAACAAACCAAATTTGCCAGATTTGTCCCTCCCTACTCAAGACACTGCCTTGTCACGAGATAGATGGAGCGTGGTTGTATTAGGATGGTTGAGGAGACACCCACTCACCCAGGCTGAAAGAACACCATCTGAACATTCAGACAGCATGTGAAGGGCACTCTACACATATGAGGAACTGTTCCACTTGGGGGGGGGGAGGACCCAGCAAAGGGCTAGTGTTTCAGATGAGTAGGATCATTGTCTGAGATGCACACAGTTTTAACAGCCTGGAATTTTCTATATACAATAAAATTCTACAGTTCACACTGTGCTCAGCATAGATTTACAAAATAATTTGTTAAAATATTTTTTATTCATGATGTTCTTGAATTACAAAAGAGGGTCAATGTCTCTTTCCTCTTCTCTCCCCTCCCCCCCCCCCCGATCATAGGGGTCTTAATTTAAAGTTGCAAATCCAGACTCTGATGTTCAAACAAATTGATCTATAGGTATGGGTGGTTTTGCATCCTCGGTATATATGTGACTTCAAATGCCAATGCAAACGGCCCCATTACTTTTGTATTAATAACTCCCCCCCCCCCTTTCTCCCTCACTTGGCGCTGCTGAATGTCTGTAGTTAGATGGCTTCTTTCCAGAGAGCAATGAGTGGGGTCAGATCAGCAACTAACTTTTTATTCACGAACATACCGGCTGACTGATGGAAATTTCTAACAGTCTTAAGACTTTAAGCTCTTGGTACAAGGGTTTACATCAGACCCTTCATGGAAGGGGAAAGCTAGCTATTCCTTGAACTGCTAAAACTTCCCACAAGAAAAGACAAACCACCACAGGATGGGGTTTGTGTACTGGATTTATTATACTCAATTTATTTATGAAGGATAATAGACCTTGATATCTTAGATCTCAAGGACCATTGTCGGGGGGTGGGAACTCCAGAATCAGTGATCTTTGGTACTCAGTGGGTTGCCTCCAACTAAGTCTTACTCAGAGTAGACCCACTGACATTAACAGGCCTAAGTTAGTTGTCTATTGATTTCAATAGGTCTACTCTAAGTAGGAGGACCATTGGATACAGCCCATTGTATCTACGTTAAGTGCCAGTCGCTGGCTGGTGTCACTGCCCCTTAAGCAGCTGGCATTTTTGTTTTCTTGTCCCCTTTTCCAAAACAGTGTGTATATTTAAAAAGAAAAAAAGAACAAGAACAAGAAAAGAATGCTGAATTCTTTGACATTTTCTAAACAGACTTTAAGCAAAACAGGCTTCCTCTTTAGAGCAAAGAGGCTTCAGTTCAAGGTCTTCAGTCGTTATTGTCAACTTCACCATTTAAAAATTTTCTGGCACATGTTGTTGTTTTGGTAGGCTGGTTGGCTAGTTGTTTCTTCGAGCAATTCTAACTCTAGCCTGGGGTAGATCTGAGCTCTGGAGCCATTGGCTCATCCAAAGCCCAGCTGGCTCCTAAGGAGAACAGAAGCAAGGGTGGGACTGACTCTCCCTCTCTCTCTCTCTCTCTCTCTCTCTCTCTCTCTCTCTCTCTCTGCAGCTCCAGCAAATCAGGCACTCCTTTTGCATCCAGATTCAGTCAGCAGGCTCCAAAGCATGCCATTCCTTTGGAACAGAAGCTTTCAAGCTACTGAACAGGATATATTGATTTTATCCAATAATGCATGAGATTTGAAAGCTTGCTGTGGGCAGGGAAGTTGTGGCTGCTTCTTTCAAGCATTGCTCTTTAAATGGAGAAGTCAAACGAGCAGTAAGCCCAACTCAGAGCACTTGAAATGACTCCCAGCATTTCTATTCATCCATACAATAATCTCTTGAAGTCTAGGGGTTTCCAAGCAACCTTGACAATGCCGGTGCATGTCTGCATGAAGCCTCTCTGCCATTGTGCTTAACTTGGCTTTCTTTCCCCCTCTTTAATTACGAATGGGAGAAGCGTCCGGCAGGAGTGTTCAAACATGTCCTTGTTAAAATAGTCAATAAAGGGCACTGAGATTTGCGGTGTACCACATATACCATTACTCAAGAATATACATTATAGGGTACAATTTTTCGCTACAAGGCATAGCCTTCTCTTTACCACAAAATGATACCTTAACGTAAAGGTTAATTGGAAGGTCTGAAATACAGATCTAATCGATAATTGGACAGGCTGCCCAGACATTTGTCATTGTTAACAAATACACACAGAATAATTACACTTTAAAATTCTGTGGTGCTCTATTCTTTGTCATTTCCCTGTGCAAAAATAACCTCCAAAGTGTAAAAAAAAAAAAAAAAACACCACTTGGAAAATCCCCTATTTGTCATCATATGGGGTTTAAGATACAATTGTATATAATCTTTCGTAGGCTGAAAAATTCAAAGTCTTCACAGGAAGGTTGACTTCATAGAACCATCTAATTTGTGACACCTTAATTCTCATTGAATAGATTTTTTTTCCCCTGTAAGTCTTAGGGGGTGAAAAATATTGCCCCCCCCTTCCTCAAAGCTTTTTGTTTGTTCGTTTTCACTCAGACTAGGCCTCATTTACTGCCGGATTTGCGCTGGATCCTTCTGGAGTACCTCAGAGTTGTTAAGCGACAATCTAAAAGCCGATTTAGGATTAGGATAGCTTAACCAGGTGAACTGGGGGCTTCGCTTTGATTGGGTAGGAAAGCTAGCGCTGTGCTTGGTAGTCCATCTTGCGATACCGAAAGGCTTTATCAACATCCTGAGAGGAGTGCATTCAGAATAGGTGGCAATGAGAATCTCACTAATCAGCGAAGGATTATCTGGGGCTCAGAGCTATACTGCTTCTAATTCCTTCTTCATGACGCTGTTCATGCACTGCAAAATGATCTAGTGCAACACCACCAGTATAAATATTAGATGAGCCTCTTCAGTCTCTTAATTAGCACTTTCCGAGGGAACTGGGTGTTGAGCAGTCAGAAGTAATCAGTTGTGAAATAATACAGGTTGGGTGGGGGGGAGAGGACGGAAAGCCAAAATTACAGCAGGATTTAAAACAGGATTTACGGTCCTCAACACAGGGTTGCACACTGTACTTTTCTCATGTGCTCTTTCCTATTTCTGAAGTTAAGTTCACTCTAGGCTTGGTCTCATAGCCTCACGTTAAACCGCACCGGTTTGTCAAAGGCACTGCGTTCAAATTGACATGTTAGTTTTGGGGCTTCTGTAAATGTTTCCTGCTCATCCTGGAGTGAACTGTGGGAAACAGGGAAACATTAGGCGAGTAAAATGTCAGATTCTGGCTGCATAATCTTCCAGGATTTTTAGCATACATTTCCTAACAGGAGGAGCTTAAGCATCAGGAAGAACTTTCTGACTGTAAGAGCCATTTGACAGTGGAATGGATTCCCTCAGGAGGCGGTGGACTCTCCTTCCTTGGAGGTTTTTAAGCAGAGGATGGGTAGCCATCTGTTACAGATGCTTTGGCTGAGATTCCTGCATTGCAGGGGGTGGGACTAAATGACCCTTGTGGTCCCTTCCAACTCCATGATTCTATCGTGCAGGATTGTGGAATAATGTAAAACATTCTCCATAGTGACATTCAATCCTTTTTCATAGGGAACTCTAGGAATTCATAGAATCATAGAATCTTGAGTTGGAAGGGACCAAAGGGTCATCTAGTCCAACCCCCTGCAATGCTGAATTGTAGCTCTGGGAGGGGCTCTCAGCACCCTGAACAAACTACAGCTCCCAGAATTCTTGGTGAGAAGCCATGACCGTTTAAAGTGACATCATAGTGTTTTAAATGAATGGTGTCAATGTGGCCCCAGTTAAAAACCACCTGCTGTGTTTAGGATCAGAGTCTGAACATCAAATTAAATGTCCTTAGAATGTTATTATTTTCAATCCCATTTTGCCCTACACATATTTAAATACAATGTAAAACCACTCTTCTATAGAGCTCCAAGAGAAGTGTATACAAAATTAACATTGTGGCTTTTCTCCCACACAGAGTTGTATTTGAATTGCCAGGACTGTTGTTTCTTTCACTCAGGAAAACAAGCATCTTCTTCACCAATGTGTTTCACTGCACACATTGTCAAAATGACAGAACAAGATAGCTTTAATTAGTTGACATCCAATTAGGTCCAGTATCTGGAAGACCACCAACAGCATGGAACCACTCTTGCTTTCTCTGTTGTTTTAGATCTTACAGCCCCTCCTGCTCTCACCTTTCATGCCTCTTTGAACATGAGGCTGACATACAATCACGCCTGCAGACAACTGAATTCTGAAACTACTTCTCCCACCAAATTGGAGCATGTCTGCGTTTGACCTCCCTCTCCTCATTTTGCCACTCTAGAATAAAATGATCCTGACTGTAAAAGCTGATTTCAGAATAGATCTCCACACATTTTATTTCCTGAAGCACACACTAGTAAGGTAATTCGGGGACTAGAGTACAAATGATTCTGACTTAGGGTATGTCCACATTTTCAACTCAGAGTAACTTGAAGTCTGTTTTCCGGCTGTTCTTCAAAACACCAGTGGTGGTACCTTGGGCTTTCAAATTTCAGTGGCACCCTGCGTGATGCTAAAATTCATTCCTTCCCCACCTCTCACCTTCTGTTCTCCATCACTGTTGTGGTGCCCCCTATAGCGCCCTCCCAGCTCAGCTCCCAGTGCAGGTAAACCAGTCACGCTCCCCTAAATCCGCGCCTGAAAATGCTTTCTACCTGAGATGTTAACATCACCAAAGGTCCCATATTGCTGATCAGAATATGATTTGTTTCAATATGTTCTCACACTGAGGAATGTTTAGGGGAGGTACTGTTTTTACCCCATCCGTAGTTGACACACGTTTGTACCATCAGTCTCATCTGCACACACTCAAAGTTTTGACAGTAAGAGCGGATGTGGCATTGCTGAGAAATACTAGTGGGTGTCAAGTGCATATCTGAGCATGCGCATTCTGACCACTCTGGATGCTTGCACTCTGAAGATGCTTTTTTGAATTGGGTCCTGTTCACTCCCATGATGATATCACTACTGCAAGACCACCCACAGCAGCAGAGGTGGCTTTGGCAAAGGTGTTCAGACTGGTATTGGCTTGTGGATTCCAACTGCTGTGAAGCTGCTTTGAGAACAAGAAGAAAATCCTTCAAATGTTTTTGTTTTTCTTCAGAAAGAAACAGGATGACCATGCAGAACACCATAGGATGTGAACATCATGGGATCATGGATTTGAAATACAGCACTGGAAAATGTGATAAGTGTACATTAAATCTAAGTGTAAACATACTATTATATTCTAGTTCCCAAATTTACTTAGTAAACAGAAGTTTCCATTTCTTTCAATGGTATTTACTTCTAAATAGCTTCCACAATGCATAGGTCAACATTCCCACAAAGTCCCCAGCACACAGGCCTCTAGCTATGGAATAGACATTCCCCACTATTTTAGCTTAAAGGGACATGGGTAGCGCTGTGGTCTAAACCACAGAGCCTAGGGCTTGCCAATCAGAAGGTTGGCAGTTCAAATCCCTGCAACGGGGTGAGCTCCTGTTGTTCAGTCCCAGCTCCTGCCTACCTAGCAGTTCAAAAGCACGTCAAGTGCAAGTAGATAAATAAGTACCACTCTGGCGGGAAGGTAAATGGCATTTCCGTGTGCCGCTCTGGTTCGCCAGAAGCAGCTTACTCATGCTGACTACATGACTCGCAAGCTGTCTGTGGATAAATGCCAGCTCCCTCAGCCTATAGAGCGAGATGAGCACGCAACCCCAGAGTCATCCGCAACTGGACCTAACGGTCAGGGGTACCTTTATCTTTACCTTTTACTATTGTTGGATGTTAATAACAGGAAGTACTCTCACTCTAGAAAGGCAGGGCAGTAATTATTATGATAGCAGATAATAAATAAAGCTGTAAGCCTAACCATGCCTACTCAGAAGTAAGTCTCATTGAACTCTATGACGTTTTACGTGAAGGTAGGACTGCAGTCTTTCCATCTCTAGCTAATACTTCCAAAACAATACACATGTGTTGGTCTTATCAATTTAAGCAAATTTAGGAGGAACAAAATGAGGAAAATGCAATTATAAGTTATTGTATAAACGTGCACTATTTAATCTTGGAGTATGACTGGAAAATTGCATTTAAAATTGTAGTGTCATTTGTTCTCTTGCTGCCTATATGAAAAGCCTTTGCTCATTCAAGTGGGCTTGCCATGCTTTCATGGAGGGGGGCGGGAGGGAAGAAAGCAAATAGTTTAGAAGTCATATGTCTCATATCTAGTGCTACTTTCAGACCCAGAAAGGGGACGGCGTTTAATCTCACCACCCTCAACATATTTCCAGGTAGGCTTCAGATACCACATCGGATGGGCTTCCATTTCTATCACTCCCTTAATGATGAATGAAATTCTCCATCTAAACAAATAAGCACTTCAGAGACTTCCCCTTGACAGGGCTGTTAATCCTAAGAGTCTGTCTTATCGCTGTACGATTCAAGGGTTGAAGATGTACAGTATCCCCGCACCGCCTGGCTCTTACACAGCTATGCATAAATGCTGACACATATAACAAGCAAACTTCTGTTCGGGTGGGTGCTTCTGTTCCACTGCTTGTATAGGCACAAACACTTTTTATCAGTCTCACAGAGCTGTGGCCCTCTTCATAATTTGGCCTTGTGATTCAGACCAATTAGACCTCCTCAAATATTTTGTTGACTGGTTTTCCTTCAGATAAACTACCAGTATTTGATTGGCTTTAGTGGAATACATTCCCCCCCCCTTCTCTCTCCCCAACCTCTTTGAATCATTGGCACTATCCCCTAGAGGTCCCGTGCAGGGATGGAGGGCGAAATTCATTCACATTTTCATGTGAGCTTACTGAATTCACACTTCCTGAACCAAAACACAGCTAGCCTTCAATATCTGAAGCAAAAATTTACATGTCTCCAAGTTTTGCAATGCAGTTATCCATCCAAAGAACATCTAGGAAATGTAAATGTGAGTGGACAATGCATACAGATGTGCATACTTTAGTGAAAATAATGTACAAAAAAGAATTCTACTGCAGGAAACTTGCTAGCAAAAGTGAAGCTGAATGTTGCAAAATTGGAATATTCAGGACAAATAAAAGATTGCTTCACACCCCAGAGGCTGTGGCACAACCCAACTTAGGGCCTTTCCCCCAGTCCAAATTAGCAAATAAGTACAACACTGGAAGCAGAAGCAAAGCCTTTTACCTCCAACAATGTTCTTCTACCCTTGTCATCTACAGCAAAACTAACGCCATCATTTGCCACTGTCTTTATGTCGGATTAGTGTATCATGCTGTAAGTACGCAATGGAACTAGCAGGAATGCAGCACTCCAAATTATGTTGTCTAGGGTGGGGTGGCCCAAACTATACATTGTTAATAGACAAGGCAGCCTGTCAGATGACTCCTGTGCCAAACTTCTGATGAAGAGCACTACCAAAATATTGGGGAACAAAAGGGCATATTTTCTGTTGTTTTTCATCCCACGTCTATGGAGGGCATATGCAATATGAGCTACTGTTTGAAAAGCAGAACATCATGTGTTCCCAGTTTATAAATTATAAAATATTCAAAAGCACAAGCTCACTCCTAGGAATTGGTTACACTCCACGGTATTAGGAGCTGTTTTGTACTCTTTTATCTCTTCTGTGGGATGCCTCCTCCTCCTCCTCCTATCCAGGCTGCTCTTAACAGCATTACTGCAGAGAAAATAGATATTTGCATGCCCTGAGATCTGGAAAGATTTAGAAGAAAATAACATTGCCCCCCCAAAAAAGAATAAATAAGGAATGTGACTTGGATTGATTCATTCATTACTTTCAATCTTGTTCATCATCAAGATGCTTATCACAGATCACTAGCCTTATTAAGGTGTCTTTGCAATTACACTATTGTCACTTTTATTCCAGGCTCTCAAAGCTTTTCTCAAATGTTGATTAAGCCTGGCAACTATTGTCAATAACAACAGCAACAACAGCAACCTTCTTTGGCACTGGTGGAGATATAGAAATGAATATGGTGGCTTGGTTCAGGGATGGCTAACAGGTGACCGCATCCTTCTTTGGTTGCCAGTTTGTCTGACTCTGCCCCATATCCCTCACCCTCTCTTTCCTTACCCTTTGTTATGCCATGAAAGGAGAAGTTTCCTACCTGGCAGGCATCCTCCCCAGCAAGAAATACAAGCTGATCTATCCTATCCCACTGGAAGGGGTGTAATCAGGTGAAAAGCAATAAATGGCCACCAACTTGGATGGCTTTGAATGAGGATTAGGCAGATACATAGACAACAAGACTATCAATGGCTACTTATCCTAACTCACTGGATCCTAACTTGCTCATCCCTGCAGAACTTGGGTTCAGATTGCTCCCAAAGTGAGAAGCAGTGCCTTATATGTGTATGCTGCTCTTAGACCAGCCTGCCTGCCCCCAAGCCTAGAGAAGTAGTTCTGGATGATCTGAAGTAGCATGCAAAGTACTGCTGCTTCTTTGACAAGCAGTCATTCTTCATGCTGGGGAATGGGATACAGCATTTTTCAATACAATACTCCCATTTCCTATCAGAAGAGATATTCTGCAGTCCGCTCTGTTCTTCAGCCTGGGGAGGGGCCCACTGTGTTCAGCCGAGCTGTTTCATGGAGGAATTATGCCACTGCCCAGAGTTCTAGTTTGCCTAAATAGGCTGAAGAAGTCGGCTTCGTTCCAGACTTCTGTATAGTGCTTTCTTCTGCCATTGTCAACACCAGTGAAGGGCACTGCTTCCAACATTGAGGCAGATGTGTTTCAGTACAAAAACAGCACCTACAATCTAAAGTATTTTGTTTGCAATGTCGTATCTCAGCTGACTTTATAGCCCCTTATCACCTCGTTAAGCAAAGAGCTGAGTATTTGCTATATCCACAAAGCAGAATTTTCAAATCCATTGATCAAAATGAACCACAAATGTTTCTGAAAGGGCTTTATGCCAATACAAATCTACTTTGCTTAGAGTCGTTACCTTGCACTTTCCCAGCACATGCATTTTTCTCAATTGCTCTTTTTTAGTCTATATACATCTGTTGACTGGGATATTTATTTAAAGGGCACACAATACCATCTTGGGCAGCGCTATCATATGTGATGTAACCACTGCACACAGAGACTGATCTTTATGTTTCCCTACACAGGTTATCTTGGAAGCAGCATCATTTGTTGAATTGCAGCCTGAACTTTGCAATAATTAACGATCTTCTTATTTCAGAGGTTAGATTTTTCTGTATTTGAATGTGTTGACCTTTCTTATGGAACTGATCAGGGTAAAATGTAACCCGTGTTAACAACTAATGTATAATCGTACTGTGCTGTGCTGAAAACTATAGCTTTAATTGAACTCTATCCTAAATCAAATGGGACGCGGGTGGCGCTGTGGGTTAAACCACAAAGCCTAGGACTTGCCGATCAGAAGGTCGCGGTTCGAATCCCCACGACGGGGTGAGCTCCCGTTGCTCGGTCCCTGCTCCTGCCAACCTAGCAGCTCAAGAGCACATCAAAGAGCAAGTAGATAAATAGGTATCACTCCGGCGGGAAGGTAAACGGCGTTTCCATGCGCTGCTCTGGTTTGCCAGAAGCGGCTTAGTCATGCTCGCCACATGACCCGGAAGCTGTACGCCGGCTCCCTCGGCCAGTAAAGCGAGAAAAGTGCCGCAACCCCAGAGTCGGCCACGACTGGACCTAATGGTCAGGGGTCCCTTTGTTGTTGTTGTTGTTGTTTAGTCGTTTAGTCGTGTCCGACTCTTCGTGACCCCATGGACCAGAGCACGCCAGGCACCTCTGTCCTCCACTACCTCCCGCAGTTTGGTCAAACTCATGCTGTAACCTCGAAAACACTATCCAACCATCTCGTCCTCTGTCGCCCCCTTCTCCTTGTGCCCTCCATCTTTCCCAGCATCAGTGTCTTCTCCAGGGAGTCTTCTCTTCTCATGAGGTGGCCAAAGTACTGGAGCCTCAGCTTCACGATCTGTCCTTCCAGTGAGCACTCAGGGCTGATTTCCTTCAGAGTGGATAGGTTTGATCTTCTTGTAGCCCATAGGACTCTCAAGAGTCTCCTCCAGCACCATAATTCAAAAGCATCAATTCTTCGGCGATCAGCCTTCTTTATGGTCCAGCTCTCACTTCCATACATCACTACTGGGAAAACCATGGCTTTAACTATACGGACCTTTGTTGGCAAGAAAGGTAAAGGGGTCCCTTTACCTTTACCTAAATCAATCTTTTAAAAAAGTGAATGGGAGACAGCATAAGAACATAAGAAGAGCCTGTTGGATCAGGCCCATCAAGTCCAGCATCCTGTCTCACAGTGGCCAACCAGATGCCTGTGGAAAACCCCCAAGCAGAGCCTGAGGACAAGCACACTCTCCCCTCCTGTGGCTTCCAGAAACTCAAACCATGAAGGCCGAGCATGACCATCGCAGCTAGTACCTATGGATAGCCGTATCATCCATGAATTTTCCCAGTCCTCTTTTCAAACCCTTCAAGTTGGTGGCCATCACTGTCTCCTGTGGGACTAAGTTCCAAAGTTTGACTATGTGCTGTGTGAAGAAGTACTTTCTTTTGTAAGTCCCGCATCTTCCAACATTGAGCTTCATTGGATGTTCATGAATTAGTGTCTGGCGGTCAAAATGTCCTGAAGGCAGGGCTTTTTTCAGCTGGAACTTACTGGAACTCAGTTCTGGCACCTCTCAAGTGGATGCCATTGCCATTCTAAAAGAACAGGGAGGTGTGTTCTGGCACCTCTTTTTCTAGAAAAATAGCACTGCCTAACAGGAACTTGAATATATTCCCCTATTACCAGCAGACACAAGTCCCTGGTGCAGAAAGAACCTTCCCATCTCACTTGAGAGACAAATGGACAAGTCCCTCCTTTCAACATGATGAAGAATGGTTGCCAGTTGGTGAGGATAAACTGCCTTGGACCACTGAGTCATCTAGCTCAGTGTTGTTTGCAGCGCACTAACTGGCAGTTGTTTTCTAGGATTTCAGACAAGGGCTATTCCCAGCTCTAGCTGGAGATGCTAGGGATCAACCATGAGGCCACCTGAGCGCAAAGCATGGGAGAGAGGTCGCTGCACCCCATTGGTTATACATCTCCATCACAACTGTAGCTGCTTTCGAGAATCAAAATGGTAGCTCTGGTTCTCATTGTACGTTGTCAGTGCTGCAGCACCAGCATAGACTGGAGCTGTAGGCCCATTACAAAGAATCCCAAGCTGAAATACCCAAGAAAACAAAACGACACCATTTGAAATAAATTAACTTTTCCACCATCTGTATCCATTTCTGCCAGATCCGCTGGGGACACAAGGCTGTATCTGCATTGATTGGATGAATTTCAAAGACCTTTTACCTGCTCTCTGTTTGTGCTGCTTCTCATATCTTTATGACATGAAATGAACTACTTGGCGCCACATTGCTGTTATCCATTAACCATTCCTGTTTTCCTAATCATCTCAGACTCCATCTTTCTCTGTCCTATCTGTTATTGTCTTCTGAAGAGGGATGCAATGTTCCTTTAGCCGGGTCTGGTTTGCATGACATGATTTGTGTATCTGCCTACCAGAGTTTCTTCTGTGGAGCCCTGTATATTATCTTCTTTCCTCATTCTCTACCCCACCCCCGGCTTCTCTGTAACCAGGCGAAGAGGGTCATACATCTGTAAAATGACAGCAGTTATGAAAAATGGGGGCTTGGTACACATGGCTCTCATCACACAGAGACTCATCTTCCACACCACAGACAATACTTGTTTCCTTGAGAGGCAGACTGCAGTTAAAAACAGACAAAACACCTAATAAATTGCTTGGCCCATCAATTTAGCAATTTAGCAACTCATCAAAAACAATGCTGGAGATCAACAGGCAAATCAGAAATGTAGGGAGGTTCCTCCTGTTCCCTAGAAGGTGAGACATAGAAAATATGGAATTTACCATCTCTTTTTTCTGTGATCCTCAGTATTTAAATGGGACAGTAAGTTTCCATACAATCAAAGGGAAACCATGCAAAGGCTCTTCCTAGGACTGAAAGAGCTAAAAGGCACTTCCTACCTTAACTGCATATACACCATAAAGCACATGAGTTTCCCCCAAAATCATGGGAACTGTAGTTTGTTAAGGACACTGGGAACTACAGTTCTGCAAGGGAACTACAGTTCCCAGCTTTCTTTAAATATATGGTATGTACACAGCCATAGTATCACACATAACCCAGCCCGGCCCATCAACAGGACTTGGATTTGTTCATCCCCCCCCCCCTTTCCCCAAGGTGCTTTCAGTTCTTACGACCTTCCCATTTTCATCTCACAACAACCCTGAGAGGTAGATTAGACTGAAAGAGAAAAACTGCCCCAAGTTCAGTGTGCAATTTGAACTGAACTGAGGGAAAATTTGAACCAAGGGCCTGATACAGTGGTACCTCGGGTTACATACGCTTCAGGTTATAGACGCTTCAGGTTACAGCCTCCGCTAACCCAGAAATAGTACCTTGGGTTAAGAACTTTGCTTCAGGATGAGAACAGAAATCGTGCTCTGGCAGCACGGCGGCAGTGGGAGGCCCCATTAGCTAAAGTGATGCTTCAGGTTAAGAACAGTTTCAGGTTAAGAACAGACCTCAAGAACGAATTAAGTTCTTAACCCGAAGTACCACAGTACTACACTCTTACCCAGGGGTGTAGCCAGTGCTCAAGACTGATGGGAGTTGTAGTCAATGTTATCTGAACGGTACTGTGTTGGCCACCCCGTGGTAACTACTTCAACACTCTGGCTTTATAGTCTCACACTGGAAGCTAAAGTGGGGAGCTGACATTTTTCATTGTTTAGAAGCTTGTGTTAACTTCCTTCCCCATCCCATTCCTCAGACTCCAGTTCTGATGGATGGATCCTCCTCAGCCTAAAGGAAATTACAAAATCAGGTACAGCATTCTATTTAATTGATATGTTAATCATTTTAAGGATAATTACAAATGATGAATTCTCAATAAACTGCAATCTAATCTCACACTAAGGAATGGGGGGGGGATTAGGAATGCTGGAGGATTCCATTTGAAATAAAAATGAGAGCAGAAAGTCCTGCATTTCAAATGTTCATCAGAGGTCATGAATGGAAATCATACAAGCAAATACCATCAGTATTGGCAGTATTGCATAACTGCCAAAGATATGCAAATAAGGATTTAATTTACTGTATTGTTTTTGATGTTTGACTTGCACTGAAATGCATTGAAATTAATTGTGGAATTAATTTCATAAGTTTTGCACATAGTGGATAATAAGAGCAACAACATAGGTTTTAGCAGAAGCGGAACTGCAGCAGAATGGAAACAGCAGCGAGTGAGACAAACCCAGGATTGGATGTGCCTTGCTAAACAGATCTAGGAATAATAAATGTGAATACACAGAAGTGGAGACAAAAAAAATCCAGCCCAGATACTCTTACATGCTTAAATGTGTGACAGTGAAGGACTTGGAGAATCAGGCACAAGTGCACCACAGTGTGTTTTGACATGGAAGTGAAGGCAAGGGAGAAAGCAACTGAGAGATGCAGTCTTTGCAAATGAGATCTCCTCTCTTCCATCTTAGCTTTGCTAGTCTTAACCACAAACCAGGTTTCGTAAAACCAGAAACGCTTGGAGCAAAACAAATTAGATATGATACAGGGAGCCATATAGCCATATTTGTTTACACACCTGCCCTGGTCACATCTTTAGAAATGACATGATAGGTTCTATTTTTTATGACCAAAATATGCCAGTTGGTGAGGGAAGTGTAATTCTTCCCCAACTTTCTTCCCCATCTTTCATCAATTACTGTATTTTTCACCCTATAGGATGCACTATTTCCCCTCCAAAAATGAAGGGGAAATGTGTGTGCGTCGTATGGGGCGAATGCAGGCTTTCGCTGAAGCCTGGAGAGCGAGAGGGGTCAGTGCGCACCAACCCCTCTCACTCTCCAGGCTTAAGGAAGCTATCCGCAAGCCCTGGGAGCCCGGTGGGAGTTCCCGCCGTGCTTCCTAGGCTTGCGGATAGCAGCCTGCATCCCGAAGCCTGGGGCGTGCCTCAGCTTGTGGATAGCAGCCTGTTCTGGGGGCTGGGGTCGGGGGAAGCTAGGGCTTCCTCCGCCCCAGCCCCGCGCCTGGGGGGGGGAAATAAAAAATTTTTCCTTTATTCCCCCCCCCCCCAAACTAGGTGCACCCTATGGGCTGGTGCACCCTATAGGGCAAAAAATATGGTATTTTCTCACCAGCTCAGCTCACTTCTAAATCAGGCTAGGAGAACAGTGAATGTATAATTGTAATTAGCTCTAATATTTTTTTTCTAGAAATAGAAGAATATAAATATTTTTATAAATAAATCAATATGGTTTCAAAAGGATCAGCTGAAAATCCTGCCCTTCGCTATATTCAGAATGGACATGTACACATACCCAGGTTTGGTTTTCAAATGTTTTGAACAGGTCCTGTCACCTTTCACATTGCACTTATTCAGAGATTTATGCATTGCTGTTGAGTGACCTCCTGTGGCAGAAGCTTGGATATACTTCAGAGGCAACAGCATTATTCATTTTTCTCCAAATATGCAGAGGTATTTTCTGGGAAATAGGGCTCAACATGGAAAACTGGGATTCTGCAAACAGATCAGCGTGCAGATGAAACAAATTCATGCCCTTGCTGCCATATTCACTTCATATCTTCTCAGCACATTGAACTGTGCTATCTCACCCTATTATAGCAAGAATCAACAGTTTACAATTTTTGTCCTGGTGAAAATTTGCCAGCATTTTACTGTAGTGTGAAATATACAATTTTGCCTAATAAGCACAAAGCAAAGCAATTTCTCCCAATAATATGGATTTTTAATGCACACATTTTTGTACACATTGCTCTGCTAGAGAAATGCATATCAAAATCTGTAGAATTGTGAATTCTGATGGATGGCTGTGTTTCATTTCTCATAGTGTTCCAGAAAGGTTGAATTGGGTAAATTCAGCTTTCAGTGTGAACTGAATTCAATTTCTCCCCCAACCCTGCTCCTGAGTAAACATCTATGGGGCCTGGTCTGTCCATTCCATTACCTTCAGTAGTTTTCAAACAATCTAATCATGCCCAGGATACAGACCTTTATACTGGAAAATTCATTTTAAAACACCTAAGACGTGAAATGACACGTTTTTGGCTTCTGAATTCATAATATCTTTGAGCTGACCCCCCCCCCCCCATCCCATCAACCACACTTTTAGAAGCAGAGAATTGTACTCACTGTTCACACTTAACAGTGTGCATATGGTATTAACTATATTCTTCCCACTATCTTTAATAATTCAAATTGTGTGTTAATGAAACTGATTTTAAACTTCCCATGTTATACACACCAATAAACAGATACTATTTTAGGCTCCAATCCTTACCCTACTTACCTGGGAGTAAGACCCGTTGAATTCAGTAGGACACAGTAAAGGTAAAGGGACCCCTGACCATTAGGTCCAGTCATGACTGACTCTGGGGTTGCGGCGCTCATCTCGCTTTGTTGGCCGAGGGAGCCAGCGTACAGCTTCCAGGTCATGTGGCCAGCATGACTAAGCCGCTTCTGGCGAACCAGAGCAGCACACGGAAATGCCATTTACCTTCCCACCGAAGCGGTACCTATTTATCTACTTGCACTTTGACGTGCTTTCAAACTGCTAGGTTGGCAGGAGCAGGAACCGAGCAACAGGAGCTCACCCCATTTTGGGGATTTGAACCGCCAACTTTCTGATCAGAAAGCCCTAGGCTCTGTGGTTTAACCCACAGCACCACCCGCGTCCCAGTAGGACACAGTATTACAGCCTAATTTCACATTCATAATGGTTGGTTCTCTTCCCTAATGACATTCTAGATTTCTTTTTTTAGGTGTTTATTTTGACTCTGAGGCTGTGCCCACATTAGCAGCTTAAAACTGCTTTTTCTCATTGTGGATAGAAATTTGGGGAATGATAGGATAGATATAGCTTGTGATTAACACCATGTACACACCGCTTCCCAAACCAGCAGTGGCAGCATGCTTCAGGCAGAGTAAACAGGCCTGTTGCTCTTTCAAGAAACAATCTAAGATGGTTGGCCATTTATTTAAAACTGAGTGATGAACAGGAAAACTCAGGGATAGCTGATCCTGCAATATCTTCCAAAAGGAGGCAACTCAGGGGGGGAAAGGCCGTGCTTTCCTTGCACGCATGCTGAAAGAAAACTTCATATGAGATGTTAGCACATAAAAACTTGAAAAAGAGGATCATAAAATATTCATTCAAGTCTCCAGCTTTAATGACAACTTGGTTCCTGCATTTCTCAAACTGACTCTTTCACAGATGTTCATTGAAAAGAATTCCATAGCCATATAAATTATGGTGGATTAAATTGCTCGTTTTAGGGCTTGACAAAGTGATTCCAGGAGCATGCCCTGGTATGCACAACTACAAAAAAAAAGTGGGGCATGACGCTTCTAGGGAGGAGAGAACAACTTCCTGTCTTTCAGAAAGAGACTTTGTCATATAAAAGTTATGCCTACCGCCTAAGCACCCAAACCAGCTGCATCCCATGTGCTGTTAAGGCTCAAGGCTCTTATTTCTCCTGTTCAATTATTGTGACTATAAATTGCAATGGGCCACCTGTGCAATGCACTCATGCAGAATAGTCCCAGAGGAAGCATTAAGACATCAAGCCTCATAAAGCACCAATCCTTAAATGTAAAAACTGACACTTTCTTCTGACTTCAGGCTGCCTGTCTCTCTCTGTAGATGGAGCAGGGCATCGTTCTAGACGCTTTTGGTCTACTTTCAACAGCAAAACACCCTTTTGACTTTGAGTGGCTCTCCAGCTACCCAACATTGTTTGACAGCTTGTTTATTTAAATCAGGAATGGACAACTTGTAGCCCTTCAGATGTTGCTGAACTACAATGCTCATCAGTCTCAACCAGCATGGCCAGTGGTCAGGGATGAAGGATCCAATACCACCGGACAGCGGCAGCTTAGCCACCCCGATTTAACGATACAGGCTGCTCAGTGCTATTTTTTCTAGAAAAAAGAGGTACCTGAGCTCACCATGAACTTCTTCCTTGTTCTCTTTGAATGGCAATGGTGCCCACCTGAGAGGTGCCGGAACTCAGCTAGAGTGAGCTCCGGCTGAAAAAGCCCTGAGGTGAAAGGATGTCTGCCAGGTACGAAGTGGCTCCTTCCATACTGTAAGAAAGGGTAAGGAAATAAAATAGTGAGGAAGTTGGGGAGGGCAGACAACTTGGCAACAAAAGGCGGCTGTTGACGATAAAACAAATAGGATTAATACAGCAAGCTGACTAGGCAACTTTTTCACATTTCCTAGTGTCACCAGAAAAAGTTACCAAGTCAGATGGTTCCTTATCAGTCTCATATGGTTGAAATTTGTTACAAAGAAGAAAATATGATAAGAGACCATCAAAGAAGACTAGCACATTTGTTATGTATGGACGCTGGCAGAGGAAGAGGAGTGCGGGAGGAGCGCACCGCCCCCGGCAGTGCGATCCCGGTAGGGTGCCACCATGGCTGCCCCCCCCCCACTCTGGGTGCCACGTCCCTGCAGGTGGCGTGCCCCACCTCCAGGATGCACACCACGCCCCCAGGACACACGCCAGCCCTGCCCCTGCCTGCTCTCCACCCCCCGGTGCCGGAGCATGAAGCTCTGCCACTGTATATGGATACCACCCTTTGTCTCCAAAGTTCAGAGTGGCTTATATAGGATTCACAGGCAATGCCCCATCTTGGCACTGTCTAGGATCAATTCTGCTTAGTTTTTGGAATCATTTGTCCATTCCTTTGTTGCTATAAGATAGGCAAGAAATAGTTAGAAAGAAAGATCCAAATGTGTGCATGTTTCTGGTTTTGTTTTTGTTTTTTTTAAACCAACTTGTGTTTCTGCTACTGCTTATCCTCTTAGGAGGATCACAGCAAGACATTCCCAAGGCTTGTTCTTGTTCTTTGGAGAAACAACCATCTCAGGGCTATGAAACATGCAGTAGTTGAAGTCTGCCCCAGAAATCTGTCACTGCATGATGATTAGGACTTGCTCATGAAGAGTTGGATTCTGCTACTGTACCCTTTAGAAGCTGCCCCGCTTCCTTGCAATTCCCACTTCTGCAATTCCTTCCTGGAGGGAGGGCACATGTCACTGAGAACTGAGAGACACACTGATCCTTCTTGGTACCCTCAAGTGTTGTGCTTGAAGAAGATGAAGACTCCCATACCAATGATGGTCTTCTTGAATAGAAACAAATGGGACCCCCAGTAACATCTGCAGATATCATCACTGTTGGCTTGTAAAACTAAAGCCGTAAACCCATATGCTGGATTTCTACCCTAAACACATTTCACAACCCTGAACTCACTCTCCTCTCACTCTTCTGCCCCTCCACCCACTGCCCAAATTCATCCTGACATCTTTCACTAGCACAATATTCACCACTGAGGAAATACATAAAGGCCCTCTTGATCGTTTGCCTCCCAGCCTTTCCCAGCTGATACTATTCTTGTTGCCAAAGCATTTTATTTATTTATTTATTGCACTCCCTTAGATTGAAATCTAAGACGGCTCTGAATACAGCTACATGCTACATTTCTTCCTTTCCTCTCTTTGCGGTATAATTAGACCCAATGACCTTCTATTCCCAGATGCTACAAAGTTGCCAAATTGCCGCCAGCACTTCATTATGATTATAGATTGATCTTGTGGGACTCTGATATCTTTCTTACTATCCCCTTCCTTCCTTTCCACCTTCCTTGGGTTCTTATTTAGAAGAAACACACAACTTTCTGTAATATGCTAGAAAATCGCATTGTTCTCTGCAGGAAGATCTATTTCCCTCTAAAAACTGTTTGTTTCAAGCTAATAGTTTTATCACCCTGGAGGGAAAACTGTACAGTGCAAATTCCTTTGTGAAATTTGTGTTTCTATTTTCCTTTTCATGAAATGCTACACTGGGAAATAAGAATGAGCACCAGGAATTTAGCAACATAGGCACAACACAGTTTGCTTGTTCTCTTCAAGGTGAGGGCTGAGGGATTAGAAGCAATTAGCCCCTCCTTTGGTGGGGGACTTCATTAGAGTTTGTAGCAGGGCACATTTGCACATGGTTTCCCCATTACCTGCACACGTTTGTTCCTGTAAGATGATTTGGTAGCCATTCATAATGAGCTTTGAGCATCATTGCATCTAATTAGGTGGGGGAAAGGAGTTGATTGGCATTTCAGCCCCGCCTTGAGCTCATTGTTACACTTTCATTCTAGGTATTAGTAGATGCACAAGCAGGGGCAGAAGAAGGGGGTGCGGTGGGTGCGGGTCGCCCCAGGTGTCACCACTGAGGGGGGTGACAAAATGCCAGGCAGCACTCACCACGGGGCCTGCAGCACGCCCAAGCCACATGTCTCTCCTGGGAGAGACGTGGTGGCTTGGGTGCTCATAGGCTCTGCACTGCCCAAACAGTCCACCTGCTGCCTCCCCTACGCCACGCCAGCTGTAGGGCAGCTGAGTGGGAGGAGGCAGGCAGACTCCAAAGGCCCTGCGGTGCACCCTGCCCCTATGGGCAGCTCACCCCGCCTCTGGGCGCACTGCCCCAGGTGCCCAAGCAGCTTCCTCCGCCACTGTGCACAAGGCTAAAATCGGTCCACTTTTGGTATATACTATCCTCTTATTGTAGGGCATCTACTGCCTTCTTCTTCTCAAGTTGAAGGACTGTTGTTTAAGTGGGGCTTCCAATGGCAGAGTGATTTGAAGATTATTACTCTTGGGATTTAAGAATCCTAGCAAGCAGAAGGTCTTCACTTGTGTGTTAATGGCATTTAAATCCTGGTGTTTGGCTGTGGTTTGATTCCCAGCGTTTGCTAGTCATGTCATTGTTAGCTGCGGCGATGTTGAGAGATACATGTTTCTTTGGTCTTAACGCAAGGCGTTGGGACAAGGGCATAGGGAGAGCAATCATTCTTCAGTGCAATTACTCACGGAACGAAGTCGCTTTGCACATTTAAGCCAGTTAATGCCTCCGTATCTGGTTGTAGCACACCATCACGAAGTTGCGCTATATGATCTAGGAAGTGGGCTATGGATACCACTTGTCAACAGCAAATGCCTTCTGGTGCTTTGCTGCCAAAAGAGCTACTGTGTTTTATAAAAGAAAGGAAATGGCTTACAGAAAGTGAAAGATGATAAGACATTTATACATACAGAGAGCAAGCGAGTGAGAGAGAAAATAATTCATAAGATGACCAAATGTAAGACCATAGGAATGTAGGAAGGTGCCTATTATGGAGGGCTTGTCCACACTTACGTTTCCTCCAAACTTTCCATGCATGGTTCACACTTTAAAGCTCTGTGTCTGAGAGCTCTCTGGTCTGTTTCTTTTAGTCTTGAGCTTTCTCCACAAAAACCTGCTCTTTAAAGCTGAATCGGAATAGATGGTGATCTGCAGAAAACCCAGATTGCCAGTTGTTGCCCTCACTCAGACCATTGGTTCATCTCACTCAGTGTTGTCTACACTGACTAGCAGCAACACTCCAGGATTTCGGGCATAGGTCTCTGGGGAATTGGACCCATGGGCCTTCACAAGGCAGATGCTTTACTGCTGAGCTATGACTTTTCACTGAGGCTTTCAGCAAAGCCTAGAGTACAAGCATGGGATTGAATGGAATCAGAAGGCAATCAAGGCTGCTTCCACATTAGGCATTAATGTGGAATCACCATGTCTCGTTCATCTGCATGTTATGGGGGCCCACATGATGCCATTGTCCATTTGCATCCCCCCCAATGTTTCTTCCATCTTTTTTCTTACAAAAGGAATGCAAATGCATTCAGCACTACCCTTTACAGGCCAGCACACATTACTTACGGTATATCACTTGTGATGGGGCACCCTGCTGATTTTTTAATCAGTCTTCTATTTAGTGCTAAAATGGCTTTCTGGCACTATTTTTAATATATATCTTAAACTATTAATGAAATACAGCTTAAGCAAAAGAGTGTTTAGCACTGTTATTACATTACATTACATTACATTACATTACTAAATAATAAATTATTATTATTATTGCTATTTTAAAATGTTGATAGTCACCACCATCTTAGTTGTGTACCTTTCTTCCCAATTAAATACTTCAAATACATTGAAATACAAACAACCCAGATTCACACCAATCTGGTTGTGGCTGGAAATAGTAATGTATAAAAGAAATGGAAATGGTTTAAAATTGGGTTCTGTTCCCATGGTGTATAAACACCTTTGTTTTGTCCAGTTGTCAGCTTTGGTCAAACATACATTGACGGGAAGGCACCATAACTCAGTGACAGACCACATGTGGTAAATGCAGAAGGTTCCCTCAGCCTCTCCATAAAGGATCAGCAGGGGTAGGAAAGATCTCTGCCAATCAGAATAGACAATATTGGGCTTGACCAATCATCTAACCTAGTATAAGACCAGCTTATCATGTGCTAAGACAAAATCAGCCAAACTTGTTTGCCAGAAATAAATGTGGGATAAATATACATACTGTGAGCAGCAGCCACTCTTTAAAGCCACAGTTGACTCTTGGAAAGAGCTACTGTCTGCCTTCAGCTGCTGATAGTGAAAAAAACACATAGGCACATTCTGGTAATAAATGTCACCTCACATGAATTTAGCTGAGGAGCACAGAATTTGTCTAGGGGTGGCACCATTACCCAGTTCTGATCCCTGTGACCTTATCTTCTGCTCCAGCAGATCAGGCTTCGCTATGTAGTACTTGTGATTGGGCAGGGATTTCTTGTGCCAGATTATCAAATCCTTCTCTAAGGCACTCAAAGTCTTGTTCCCACTAGTCTTAATCAATGGTGAGGAGGAGGGCAATTTAGCAACATATTTAAGTAGTTCTCTCTGTTCTGGAAAAAAGATACCACAGAATGCCAGGCTTAGGTCAGAAGGCCATGATTCCATGAAACTAGTTGGATGATGTTTGAATGACCATCTAATCTTCCCAGAATATGGTCAGAAGTTACATAAGGTCACCACCTTGCTGATGCTAAAGAGGTCTGGCTCTGGTCAGTCCCTGTATGGATAACCATCTGGGAACCACAGGTACATTGTCTTGGGTTCCATAAATGAAGAAAGATGGGATATGATGTGAGAAAATAAATGTTTTACAAGGCAAGGTCAAAGAAGAGGCAGCCCTCCTGGAAACCACCCTGAGCTCTTTAGAGGAAGGGCAAGATACACATGTGAAGAATACCATTAGTGCTAACAACAGCAATAACAAGCAAACAACAAACCCATCACAGACTGAACCAATCTGCTTCCCCATCTACTTTACACTGTGGTATAATTAGTTCGATGGAAAATGCTTCTTGTCATGAGGATGATTAAAGAAAATAAATATACGTTTCTTCATAAGCCAATATCAACAGAGATGTGTCCTCTCCTGACCTCTAGACACTCTCAGTTACACATGTGCCATGAAGTAGATGCTTGAGACAGAAATCCTCTTTGCAGCCGACTCCACCTGCCATTTCCATCACACAGAGGCAGTCAGTAAAGCTGTCAGTAGGTCCTAGCATAGAATGAAATCAGGAGTTTCAGATCCAAAAGGCCTCTTTCCTTCCCTGCAGGATGAATCCCTATGCTAGAGTCATTGAGGTCCTCCAGGTGACTTGTTTATTGAGCATGCATCCTGATTTCATTCTGTTTGCTCAGAGCTTATACATCTTCCTGTTGGTCATTTGTTCATCCCACACTTTTCAATGCACTGCCACTTTCCTAACCACAAAAAGTTCATTTCTCTTTTAGCGTAGATTTGTTACACTAGGTCAATAGAACACTCTAATCCGCACTCCTTGCACAAGCCTAAACATACTGTATGTGCTTGAATCCCTCCCACAAAGTACTGGAAGTCTAGACATAAGCATAAAGAGATTCCAATTCCTTTTAGCCTTGTTCCTCTCACCATTAATATGGTGTTACCCCCTAGTGATTACTGGTCAATGAGGACAAGCAAGGCACTGCCCCATCAAGCTCAGACAGCACCCACCTGCCTACCTTCTTTTTTACAACTAGTCTAATAGGTGGTACTGGCTGTGAGCCTCCTCCTTGGTCTCAGCATTGCTTTTGTGGAACTCAAAAGGAGGAAGAGGCCATGGACAAAACCAGAATCAGTTGGCTCTGTCTACTGTTGGCCTCCTTGTTTTCCAGCCTACCAGACCCAATGAGCACCAGCCTCCAATGGCTACCTTAGTTCTGGAATTCCACCCCCATGAGATAAAGCTGCTGCCTTCATCATACCATCCAACATTTCTCCAGTGAAAATAGGGATGATGATGATTATTATTATTATTCATACCCCCACTGATATGATTAGGTTGCCCCAGCTACTCTGGGTGGCTTCCAACATAAAAAATAATAATAAAACATTAAACATTAAAAAACCTTCTGATACACGGCTGCCTTCAGATATCTTCTAAAAATTGTATAGTTACTTATCTCCTTGGCTCGGCGGTCACAGAAGGCCTCCAACATTTCTCCAATGAAAATTGGGACATCCCAAGGAAAAGTGGGACATTCCGGCATCAAACCAGAAATTGGGATGGCTTCTCTAAATCCAGGACTGTCCCTGGCAAATGGGGACACTTGGAGGGTCTGCTTCATTGCTTCCCTCTTGGCACACCTCTCAGAACAAGGTCTTGCAGGGAGTACCTGATGTGTCAGCTGTTGCACTATGGTTTGTTACTTTATATATTTTATCTGAGTTGTCAATTGCTTTAACTGGCTTTTTTTCTGGACATTTTGATGGTATTTTATGTTGCAGCCTCTGGTGGGACCATGCATTGATGAAGCACAGGACAGAAATTGAAATAATAAATAAAATGAGAGAGACTGGGGTGGTGTTAAATTTCCATGGTGTGAAAGGGACTGTTTTTTATGATCCGTAATATTCCTCAGCCCAACCATACCTCCTTCTTTTTTTGCATCATTTTGCTTTGTGTTCACTGCCTTTTTCAGCAACTGCTCCCTATGTGATCCAGCCAGGAAGGCTTCAGGTTACCAGTGTGATGGTGACATGTTGCCAAATAGATAATCAAATTCTTACACACACACACACACACACACACACACACACACACACATCGTGAATTGATGAAGGGTGGGATGGAAACTGAAACAATAAATTAAAAAAATACTAAAGATTTGGGGTTGAGCTAAAGCTCTGTGTGTTTCATGTTGTTCCCTACCACCTCAGTCAAAATAAGTATGGCCAATACTTATAATTCCAGTTTCAATTAAGCCACATCACAGTGAGAGCAATGCTTCTTGCCCTCAACTCTGAAAGAAATTATATTTTTGCCCCATTTTGTAGATTAACTCAATTATCTCCAAACTAGGAAGTACATTTTGCTGGGGCATGAGAACATGCACACACACACATCTTCATCATCATCATCACTGTCATGAAGTGCATCTACTGTGTTTTGATGTGGAGATGTCTCATTTTTGCTTCTTACTATCTTACTCAAAATAAATATGGACAGTACTAATTATTCAGCTTTACAAAGGACTGTTTATCTGTACACAGGCAAATATCTCATGCAATTCCCTACACACACACACACACACACACACACACACACACACACACTTTTAATCTTTTCAATCATTGTCAGAAAATTCTCAGAGTCATCAAGGAACATATTACACAATCCTTAAACATCGTGCACAAGGATTATATTTCTCAGCAACTAAAAATATATGGGCTGAAAGCCAGTTTCATGTCAAGGGTTCTTCAGACTATCCCACCCCCCACCCAACAAGGACGTTCTCTTCACAAGGCTAAAAATCTAATATCCTGAGACTCCATGACAACCACAGGATTTGAACTCAGTGCAAATTTTACACAAACAAGTTGGGGAAAAGGGATAATTAATTATGGTGCCCAAATTGTGATGCCTGAATCTCAGGGGTTTAAAGGCTGAATATAAATACTTCCCATAAATGTGACTGGTCCAATTTTGCTGCTTGGGGAGCATGCTGTATTAATAACTTGACAGGTTATTGTAGTTTACAGTGACATTTTCACACTAATTCCTGCTCTTTGTGTTCTTTGTGCTGCGTTAACAGGTCAACACCAAGGCAATGCTCATTGCTAGGAAAATTGACCCAATATATAGAAAAAGATGCAGGTATAATGTCTGAGAAAAGAAGTGGTCTCATGCAGCGCAAGTATAAAGCATAACCCCTCAGTGCTCTGCCCATCCCCACATAATTGTTGGTGATATGCCAAGACTGATATTTAACCTAGAGTGTATCAGTATTCTTGGGTTGCATTTGAGAGTCTTGCTCAGAGTAGGTCCACTGAAATCAAGGGACTTAAGTTAGCCATGACTTCCTAGGATGCAACTCCTCATGTCCACTGGCCCTGGTTGAGAGACAGTTTCCAGCATTGATTTGGCATAGCTCTAAGTCAGGAAGGCCCTGTTCAAATCTCATCCCTCCCATGTGAACCCTTTAGGCAGGCTTAGGCAAGCAACTTTTCCCTGACTTACCATATGGCATATTGTAAGGATTCAAACTAGACAATGCCTGCAATGCACTTTGAATCCCTATATCGCATTCTGATATCCTTTCCTGTTTTATGTTTTATTAGTCACCTTGAGAAGATTTTTACGGTCAAAGGTAACATAAAAATATTTTAAATAAGAATGTGGGGGGGGCGTGTGATTGGTCAGGCCAATGGTACATGTGATCCAGCATCCTGTTCTCACAGTGGCCAACTAGATGTCAACAAGAAGTCTACAAGAAAGAGCTTTGTGCAACTGCACTCTATTTATGATTTCCAACCATTGACATTCAAAGCCATCCTGCCTTTGACCATGGAAGAAGAGCATAGCCTTTGGTGGCCTTGTCCTCTATGAATTTGCCTAATCCATGTTGGTGGCCATCACTCCTACTTGTGGGAACAAATTCCCATAGAAAGTACGCCCTGTGTGAAAGAGTACTATCTTTTGTCTGTTGTGAATCTTCCAACATTTGGCTTCATTGGAAGTCCACGAGTGCTAGTGGAGAAAAATGAGACACTGTGCATAATTTTATACACCTCTATCCTCTTACTTGCCTTTTCTCTAAACTGAAAAGCTCCAGGTGTTGTGACTTTTCCTCACAGGGTAGTTGCTCTGTTCCATTTTCTTACCTGCTGCTGACTTCATTGAGCAATCCACAATGACCCCAATATCTTGATCCTGGTCAGACACCACCAATTCAGACCCAGCATGTATCACTTTGCACTTGTTTACACTGAATCGCATTTGTCATCTTACTGCCCATTCACTCGGTTTGGATAGATCCTTTTGGAGCTCTTTACAGTACCTTTTTATTTCAAGTGCAGTCATTATAAATTTCCCGTGTTTTTGCTGCTTTATAAGTCATCATACGGATGAAATAATTTGCAGAGTTGAGGTTCCAAGCAGCAAAATCATCACAATAGTTATTGATTGTTATTCTGCGGGGAGGTATTTGCTGCCAGGGTGATCACTGTGTTCAGTGGAAATCTGACATTTCCAGAAGTATATTTAAAAAGGAAAATAAAAATGGGGAAAGGGATGGGGAGAATCCTGCTTAATCTACTTATAGTATGCCGGAGGACAATACTGTGGGAGGTGGAGATATACTGCAACATTTGGTTGCAGGTCACCCTCATACCATATCATTTTCATGTCAGAGTCATTTTGTAACACTGGTGATAGAAGGGTGGAGAGGACAGGCCCCAGTCCTCTGTGTTGCATCCAAAGTGCTATGGGAATGTGTCTGAAATAATTGGCCAAAATAATTTATGGTACATTAAGCTATTAATCTACCATATAAGTCTCTCTCTCTTTCCTATCTAATACAAAGTAGCTTATTATATTCAGAAAACTGTATCCCAACAAAAAAATCAAACACACACCCCGAAACTTCACCTTCCTGAATTTTGCCTTCAAAGTTTTTGAACAGCCACATTTTTTTTCCTAGCAGCCAGGATCATTTGCTCACTTGCCATCAAAGACCCCTCGGCTTCCCCTCCATGTTTTTTTTTAAATGATTATTAGTTGCCTATGCCTTGAGCTTCCTGGGAGGGGCAGGCAGGGAAGACCTGACCGGGTGCATCAGACTTTATGCAAACAAGTGATGCCTCAAAGATGAGACATTTGAAAAGTAACCAGAAAGATAATCTCCCCTTTATTGCCTTCATTCATATTGAAATGCACGATCAGAGTAGAAATCTTAATCTTCACTGAAGTTTACTTCACAGCTGCTGGGCTAAATTTAGAGTGCAGGCCAGCTCAGTGTGAGAAAGTAAGGTCTGTCTGATTGGATTAAAGGGCAAAGAAAGGGAATGTCCTGACACTCCTTTAGGCTGCAGCGATTCTCACAAGGAAGCTCAAATAACAAAAGGCAAGGAATTTGATCCAGCAAAAGCACAACAGGCTCCAGCAGTAGCTGTAAAAAAGCCACTGCGAGGTCGTATTTGCCACACCATAAGGGGTAGCTTCTCAATTTGTACTAAAGCAGACAGTGGAAAAAGTTTTCCTCTGCAGACAGTGGAAAAAGTTATGAGGGCTTCCCTTTCAGAGAAGCGAGACAAAGCATTGGCTGGAAAGATCAGTTAAAAGTGAGGTGACATTGACTGTTATTTCTCACCTTGAGGATTCCAAGATTATCAGTCAATTCCTGGTGAAGGGCACAAAGATCTGTGAATCGTTCAACACACACAAGTCAAGGTGGCTTTGGACAAGCTTCAGCGATGCAGTATGCAGAGTTCAAGTTGACCTGTCTGGTGTGAATATATGCGCAACCACTGGGAAAATTGAAAATGCATGTGAACAGCCACTAACTGCAATAAATTTCATCATGATATGGGGGGTGTTATGTGAACCCAGGGGACGCGGGTGGCGCTGTGGGTAAAAGCCTCAGCGCCTAGGGCTTGCCGATCAAAAGGTCGGCGGTTCGAATCCCCGCAGCGGGGTGCGCTCCCGTTGCTCGGTCCCAGCGCCTGCCAACCTAGCAGTTCGAAAGCACCCCCGGGTGCAAGTAGATAAATAGGGACCGCTTACTAGCGGGAAGGTAAACGGCGTTTCCGTGTGCGGCTCTGGCTCGCCAGAGCAGCGATGTCACGCTGGCCACGTGACCCGGAAGTGTCTCCGGACAGCGCTGGCCCCCGGCCTATAGAGTGAGATGGGCGCACAACCCCAGAGTCTGTCAAGACTGGCCCATACGGGCAGGGGTACCTTTACCTTTACTATGTGAACCCAGCATAAAAAGCATGGGGAAATACAGGCAGATCCCCCATTGAAACATGTGAGCCCTTTCCCACATGCCTTCCAGATACAGTATAGACCAATGAAAGCTATACCACATGTCACATGGTTGGATACAGAGGAATGGTGGGAATAACCAGCTTGGGAATCCCCGAGGGAAGAAGACTCGGAGCTCAGGGAGTGGTGGTGGGATGATGATGAGTGGTCAGAGGGAGAAGAGGGGAAGAGGTGTTGGAAACTGAAGAGGTACAGGGCTTACTGAGTGGGGGGAGGTCTTTGGCAGAGAGAAGTCCAGAATAAGAAGCTGAAGCAGAAGAGGACAGAGACCAAGAGGCAGAGATTAGTCCAGCTGGTGAAGAGGCACGGGGTGTCTCCCCCTTCTGCTGTGACAAGCTCCCTTCCTGCCCCCATATCCCAGAACCAGGAGAGGCATGAAGAGAGTGGAGAAGTTAGCTTCACATAGGAACAGTCTCAAATTGCTTTGAAAAACCCATGGAGCGGGGTGGACTTTTTATTATTTGTTTGTTTGTTTGTTTATTATTTA
This sequence comes from Podarcis muralis, assembly GCF_964188315.1. NCBI lineage: Eukaryota > Metazoa > Chordata > Lepidosauria > Squamata > Lacertidae > Podarcis > Podarcis muralis. Next base: position 25,828,835 of record NC_135663.1, read on the forward strand.
TTTGTTTGTTTGTTTGTTTGTTTTATATACTACCCTTCATCAGAAGATCTCAGGGCTGTGGGGAGATGGGGACGTTCTGTTTCAAGAACTGCTTCATGGAGGCAAGACCTGCCAGAGATGAGTTGCTGAGCTCATTAGGCCTGACACTCCTGTACAGATCCTGTTTTTGCTAATAAAGAGTTAACTCTGACTTGCTCACTGTGATTTACTGCTGGCTCCCTCCTGTGACTGAATGACTGTCCCAATCATATATTTCAATTCAGAGTCCTTGTCTAAAAAGCTTACAAATGTTAGGTGAACAAGACAAAAATGGAGACGAAATACCATACATGGATGCATTGAAGAACCTTTGAGGGGATGGGGGATTGGTGAGAGGTGTAAAGGGAGGGGTTTGGGTTGGCAAGGGTGCTGGGGGGAGGGGAGAGAATAGACAGGTGGGTGAGCAACATCAGCAGCAATGGCAGACCCTAGTTAAATGTAACTATTGTTCATCATTCAAAATTGTGAAAGGAGTACAACAAGGCTATCTGTTGTCTCCCTGCTTATTTAAATTATGTGCAGAATTCATCATGCAAAAGGCTGGACTGGATGAATCCCAAGCCGGAATTAAGATTGCCAGAAGAAATATCAACAACCTCAGATGTGCAGATGACACAACCTTGATGGCAGAAAGTGAGGAGGAATTAAAGAACCTTTTAATGAGGGTGAAAGAGGAAAGCGCAAAATATGGTCTGAAGCTCAACATCAAAAAAACGAAGATCATGGCCACTGGTCCCATCACCTCCTGGCAAATAGAAGGGGAAGAAATGGAGGCAGTGAGAGATTTTACTTTCTTGGGCTCCATGATCACTGCAGATGGTGACAGCAGTCAAGAAACTAAAAGACACCTGCTTCTTGGGAGAAAAGCAGTGACAAACCTAGACAGCATCTTAAAAAGCAGAGACATCACCTTGCAGACAAATGTCCGTATAGTTAAAGCTATGGTTTTCCCAGTAGTGATGTATGGAAGTGAGAGCTGGACCATAAAGAAGGCTGATCGCTGAAGAATTGATGCTTTTGAATTTTGGTGCTGGAGGAGACTCTTGAGAGTCCCATGGACTGTAAGAAGATCAAACCTATCCATTCTGAAGGAAATCAGCCCTGAGTGCTCACTGGAAGGACAGATCGTGAAGCTGAGGCTCCAATACTTTGGCCACCTCATGAGAAGAGAAGACTCCCTGGAAAAGACCCTGATGTTGGGAAAGATGGAGGGCACAAGAAGAAGGGGACGACAGAGGACAAGATGGTTGGACAGTGTTCTCGAAGCTACTAACATGAGTTTGACCAAACTGCGGGAAGCAGTGGAAGACAGGAGTGTCTGGTGTGCTCTGGTCCATGGGGTCACGAAGAATCAGACACAACTAAACGACTAAACAACAACAACAAATTGTTCATCATATGCTTATAAAACCCTCTTGCACTAGCATGCACACTGGCAACTGTAGGCACTGTAGACATTGTGTTGCTGACCCTTCACATCAGGGAGCATGGTGACATTGTCAGTTTACCTGTTTCCAATTCATGGTATCATCAGTTGCTCCTAGCAACAGGCGAGGAAACTCACAGCATGATGAAGCCACATCATGAAGTGAGTTGTTCTACCCAGTATGAGGGAAGGAGAAAATCAACATGGGGGTGCCATTTGTGGTGGGAAATCCATGGTAGACATCTTGTGTTGCTCGGACCTTGAAACCCCTTCATGTATTTTACCACTGTGTACATATTTGCACTTAAATTCGGAACCTTTACTTTGCCTTTTGAAGGCTTCCTTCCCAGATGTGAAACATTTTGCACCTTTCACAAAATGCTTTATTTAATGCTTTTGGCGCATACAAAATGTCCAGCTGCTGTAGCTCAAGCAGAGCAAGTTGCTGCTGTCACAGCAGAGTTGTACATGTACTTAGTGACCCATCTATCAGATCAGAGGCGCTTTGATGGCACAACAGACATGAAGTCAGTGTTTGTTTTTACATAACTTTATTTTATTTGGGGGGGGGCAGAGTGTGAGGAAGACTGATGAACTGAAACAAACCCTGACTTTCAGCTAATGGCCCAAATTAATTACTGCAAGAGGCCACTGCTGCCTTGCCCCAGGTGGAGGCATCAGCTGATAATGCTTTCTCAGTGTACAAGCTGAGAGCTTTATATTTGCTTCCATGTTTACATTGCTCAGAAAGCCAGCTTTAATAAATCGCCATGCTGATGGTCAGATTATCAGTTGTATGTTTATTAGTATAATATGAGACCCCAAGCCTTGCAACAATAGTGGAAAATCTCAGGCTTGAGAGCCAAGTCAGTTCAGCTCCCATTTTCCATTTCTTCCTTCTTCCCTTCCCACTCTCCCCCATTGCCCATCTTGGTTTCTCTGGAAAATAGGCATGATCCAGACAACCTGATCTGCGAGCATTCGTCCTCATTTGTTTGCAAAGAGATTAGGTGATGCTGGCTATTTAATGAGCACTCTCTGGTTTGTTTTTGGGGAGACTAAATGACACTGCATCAAAGCAAGTGTTATCCTGCACTGTCCACTGCATTTCCCTATCACTTCCCCTTCTTGAGAAAGCAAGTTTATTGTGCAAGAGCTCAGAATTATCCTTAATTGTACAGCTTGGTATTTCCAGTATGTGACTGAATTCCACCCTAAAATAGCAGCAGTCTGGAAGCAACCATAATCAGGATAATTTTCTAGTGCAAGAGCATTCAAAGTGGGGGAAAGGTGTTCCTCTGTTCCATGGGAAATCATTGCCTCCTGAAGTGGCATGTGAACCTACTGGTGAGTGAGCATGTTTCCATAGGAATCTCTACAGGTCCTGGTTCAACATTTTACTTCCAAACCACAGACTGAAGTGTTGTTCTCACATGCACACAGTGGAGCACTGCATGTGCCATGGGAAAAGGGGAGTAATGTGACCTGCGAAGCCTGTGTTGATGGCCCAATTTGGCTTAGCAACTAAATGGAAAAGTGGGCCTGCAAGAGGTCATCTCAGAGCATGGAGGTTATGGGTGTTGTTATGTACTGAAGTTCTCACCCTGGGCCAGCAGGGGGATACTGTAGATAGTTTTCACTCAGGTCCACATATGCAAATAAGGGATCGAAAGTGACGTTCAGTGATTGGATAGTTACAGAAAATGGTTACTGTTGCGTTCTAGTGGAGCTCTATATAAGCAGGCTGGCTGAACCCTTCAGTTCAGTTCTGGCCTGTGAATAAACAAGAGCTGTTTGAAGAATCGCTGTGTCGTCTGATATGTTCACCCACAACTTAAAAGGTGTGCTGGATGAATATATTCCAAGATCCCAAAATCCCTGCACTGATAAAGACATCTGCATATGTGATCTGATAAAGAATGAGAGAAAATGTACAGGGGTGTGGGTGTTTGTGAGTGTAATACAGAGAGGCCATATTCACACCATTTAAAGCACTGTGATACCACATGATGCAGTCATGGCTTCCCAGCAAGAATTCTGTGAGCTGTACTTTGTTAAGGGTCCTATTCACCTCCCAGAGCTACAATTCTCAGAGTGGGTTAACAATTCCTCTTCACAAGGAACTCTCTCTACCCTGACAGGCAGTGGCTCTTTGTCAGAGATCTTCCCCATTCTCTGCTACCCATTCCTTTAAAATGCAGATATCAGGGTTTGACCCTGGTACTTTCTGAATGAAAAGCATGTGCTCTGTCACTGAGCTATGGTTCCTTTGCAAAAGTGGAATCTCTAGCTTTAGGTAGATAAGCACGCACACACACACAACATTATACTTGCTAGGCTGCACAATATTGCTGATCCTACATTGTTAAGGAAATGCTGAATACAGTAGTTAAAAATTCATTTTTACAAAGTGGAAAATCATGTGATGAAGACAGGGGCAGAGGCTTCTAGGTGGCTGAGCAATTTGTCTAGTGCTAACTGGCCGTACTGGTCTTCAAAAAGAACTGATGAATTGCTTTCAGGATTGCCGTCACAGCCTTCTTAAGGCATTAATTCATCAAAATACCAATGTGTGAAGATTCCTCCATTCATCCCCAAAGAGCATGATTCAAGGTGCATAGATTCTCCATTGTCTGCTATTGAACAGGCAACGCAAGGCAAAGAAAGCTTCATTAATATGGAATTAGTGCAAGTCAACTTTGGCTGATTAGATTGTGTTGCCCTTTGTGGCCTTCAGGGCAGCTGGCAGTTGGACGAGAATGTGTTTGTAAGAGTATTGATCAAACAGATTATTGGACTGAAGAAACAGTGTGTGCACTGATTCTCACTGTCCTTACCACTCAATATAATCATGGCCTGCAGGGCTTCATATTTTTGTGGGAGGAGATCCAAGTTATTTAAAAGAGCAGAAGATTGTGGACTAACAACTTCCTCCTTACCATGAAACTGAATTCTCTGTGCCTTTATAGGGTGATTGTCCAAAAGTTTACTTGCATGTCAAGAAGGCATTTGGTGGAGGAAGAAGTGGAATCCAAGTGAAAGCTTCTCAGTTATCAGCCTGGCAGGGGCAGACTTCAGTAACATGAGCAAGGGCAAAAATTGGTACAGAATATTGCTTTCTAAGTTGAAACTTGAGACTTGCTGTCCCTACCAAAGTGCACACTGGCTTGGTGTAGACACTCCAAGTGTCCCTATTTTCCAAGGACAGTCCCAGATTTACAGAAGCCGTTCCAGTTTCTGATTTAATCCTGAAGTGTCCCACTTTTCCTTAGGGTGTCCCTATTTTCCTCAGAGAAATGTTAGAGGGTATGGTAGGATGTCCCTATTTTCATCGGAGAAACATTGGACACGTTCATTGGAGAAATGTTGGAGAGTATGTTGGTGCCCTTTGCAAAGGAACACACACACACACACACACACACACACTGCACCACCCTAAATCCTGCTCTATGTCTGGTTTCCAACAGTAATTCATTCTATTTTGTAGAAATATATTAGAGGGAACATATTCAGTTCAGAGGACACAAACATAGACTTCATATTAATTTCTAGTGGACTTCTGTGATTGTTTCTGCTCATGATTTGAGGTAAGTTGAAACATGTCTAAGGGTTAATGTTCAAAACTCCTTTCAGGGGTGCTATATTTCACTCTGTTTTTTTCTATGATTGTTTTCTGTTGAAGAAACCACAATGCTTTTTCCTTGTGCTTGTTTATAGGAGATCAGGCCACCTGATCCAAAAGTCATCTGGAAGACCCTGTTCCAGAAATCATCTGTACCCCAAGCTACAAAAACTCTCAAACTGTCATACCAGTCTGGACTCTAGATCCCCATATTCATATAAAGCTAATACATAATGGCTGTGATTATGATAACAGCCTTAACATCAATTGCCTAAGGCTGTGGGGTTATACTCCAACTCAGATCTGCCATTCCCCTGCTTTATTGGCCTACTGGAAGGGTACCAAATGCACCTCTTCTTATTGGTCTCTGGTTCTTCTAGCTTTGTTCTTATTGGTGATTGTACTGATTTTGTGGGCTTCTTTGTTTTGCTTCACATTCATTGGGAAGGCAGCTAATAAAATATTTTGCTTTAAAATAAATACATCACACATGTTGGTTAAGCATCATTGCACATCATCTCAGGCTATGTACTGATGTTTAACGAACTATGGACCAGTAAAAACGTAGTGAGCCTCAGACTAGTTTACCGGTAATTCATTCATTGATTCCTCCATGAAAGCATAATAAGAAGCTTACAAGACACATAGAGTCTCTCCTCTTCACCACCACCACTTCCTCTGATTTTCAGCAAAACATTTTGATTGACTGGGTCACTGGATCCTCTTCTGCTTTGCTCTTTAAAGCAGCAGCATAATCATTAGAAGCAATAAATGAATTCATTTTACAGTAAGCCCAAGCTTAAAAATGAACTTCATATGCAAATCATCTTTACAAGATTGGGGTCTGTCTGTAAAGTGCATATGTAGAGAAACCAGTCTTTGGAGAATTAATTCACCCCATAAACAATTCATCTTCAGCCTTTGAATTCCTAATTAGGAGTAAATTAGGGCAGTAACATTCAGCAGTAGTTGTTCTGTGAAGAACCAGGAAAACAAAAATCCACCATGGAAGAAGAAGTGTAGTGCAGAGCAGTTCATCAGTTAACAATAATTCATAAAACCGAAAGGATTATGTAATCTAACATCAGCATACATTACAATAACACCAATCTCTAACCACACTTCCACATAGCTATAGGAACAGTGCTCTGCTAATACACAAGACTCAGAATTACACCTGAAGATCATCATCATTCACATAGTAATGGCCCCACCACCACAACTATGTAAGATTTAGTGTCTGTGTTCTTTTTCACATTTCAAGGCTTTAACTTTTTTGTCTGAACCTCCCAGAGAACTTTTTGTCAACGGGCAATTTAGAAATGCTGTTAAATAAATAAACTAACAAAAATAACTTGCCCATGAAGACCATGATCTTGTCAGATACAAGAGATGAGCGAGAAATTCTGTGCACTTTGCAATTAAATTTCAGTTTACCTAATTCACACAACTTACCTAATTCATACACAGACTTAAATTCAGCCTTAGTACATCTCCAGATTTTGCAGTTCAGTTCTGTAGCCAAATAATACGTACAAAAATGCATGTTCTGAGGTAAAATACGCATATAAATGCAAATCTAAGTGAAAAATCACATATAAAAATGCATTCTTTTAGGGGAAATTGGTCTGCCAAAATGTGTGTATTTGAAGAAACTCATAAATCAACCTGAGATCTTCTGAGGAAGGGCGATATATAAATGTAATAAATAAAAATAAAAAATGTTGATGAATTTTCAAGAGGATTTTGTGGCAATGTGAAGAACTGAATTTAAGATTTGAAAAATGAAAAACTGAAAGAAACCAAGATTGACAGACTTACCCATCCCAATCAAGTACACATATATTTTGTTATAGTCTAATAAATGACTGGGACGTGGGTGGTGCTTGTGGGTTAAACCACAGAGCCTAGGACTTGCCAATCAGAAGGTCAGCGGTTCGAATCCCCATTACGGGGTGAGCTCCCATTGCTCGGTCCCTGCTCCTGCCAACCTAGCAGTTCAAAAGCACGTCAAAGTGCAAGTAGATAAATAGGTAACACTTCGGTGGGAAGGTAAACAGTGTTTCCATGCGCTGATCTGGTTCGCCAGAAGCGGCTTAGTCATGCTGGCCACATGACCCAGAAGTTGTACACCGGCTCCCTCGGCCAATAAAGCGAGATGAGCGCCGCAACCCCAGAGTCGGTTGCGACTGGACCTAATGGCCAGGGGTCCCTTTACCTTTTTTAATAAATGACTGGCACTGACAGGTGATTTCAAAGTAATTTTATATGTGCGAATTCATACTAATGCAATATTTTGTCCAAATTCTTTTGTCTGAGCAGAAAGCACTACTAAAAGCAAAAAGCAAAAAGCAAAACAAAGACAGTGTAATGCCCCCCTCCAATTAATTGCTATTTCTGTACTTTCTCTCTCTTCAGAATGTATTTTCTGGTTTTATTAAAGAGAGTAAACAGATCTTTTGTCTGCATTGAAACCTCCCCCCCCCTCTCTCTCTCTCTCTCACACACACACACACACAATGTCAATAGTTGTGCCATTCTGATAGGACCAATGTTGAAGGTGGCACTACGAAAAGGTTTTTCTCAGTGACATCAACGCCACAGCGGCAAAGTGATTTGCGGTTGGGTTTTCTACCTACGAACCCAATACTTTAGACACACTGGTTTTCAATTGTGAGTTTTGAGAAGCCATTCTATTATGTTTGAAAGACCAGCAGCTATCAAGAATCATAACAGGATCATGCCATAGTTATGAACATGCTGATTTAAATCATGTGATGTTGCCTGTCATATACAGAAAAACAGGACTTGTTTCCCTGTTGATTTCCCCCCCCCATCCCCTGGGATATTTTGAATTATATCAAATTGATTAATGGCTTGACTTCTGACCTCTGGAAACCTGAAGCTAAATTACAGCTGTGCAAGTCTTGGGAAACTAGAATTTTAGCTCTGAGATCTGCACTGCAGATCTTAGGGGTGTCTAGACTTGACTCAGTAAGAAAGATGCAATCTTAGCACTAATTCATACCTACTTTTGCTACATCTAGAACATTCATGAGTCATTTTGCCTCACATTTCTAAGGAATTTGCTGGTTTCTGAAAGACATCTAGTAGTGTGCTTAATAAACCTATGCCAACAAAAAACAGTCATATGGCTGCTTATTCTGTCTATTTAGATTGCATGTTCAACAAATGAGATGCATATAATTGATGGTGTGACGATTAACATATGAGAGAGTGCTGGAGGTGAAATAGTTAAACAGGTTGCCCAGTCAGGACGCAGGGGGTGGAGTCAGTGGGACTATAAAAGGAGTTCGTGGGGGGGAGTTTGTTGGGAGTTGTTGGTGGGTAGTTGGCTGGTTTTAGTGGGTTGGCTGGTTGGGGAAAGCAGTTGGAGAAGCAGTTGGCAGGCAGTTGGTAATAGAGAGACAGTTAGGGCAGTGGGTTCTTGAGTGTGGGGAGGTAGAAGAGATAGAGAGAGGAAAATAAGACTAAGAAAGTAAAGAGCAACAACATTTGGAATGCCATAAAAGTTTGTTTGTGTCTAAAATAAAATACACTCTTCTTTATTAATTGAGAACCTGACTGAGACTGAAGTGATTTTACCAGGGAGGACCTGGTTGGTGGCAGTGGATTAGTGGTGTATGGGTCAATAGTCCGTGAGACGACCAGGGGCTCCGTATGAATGCCACAGATGGTAGCTCCAATAAGTGCATAAGAATTGCCCTGATGAATCAGACCAGAGGTCTATCTGGTCAATATTCTGCTTCTCGCAGTCTCCAGCCAGTTGCCTTCTGAAATCTCACAAGCAGGATATGCTTGGAATAGCTCCAATAAGTGCATAAGAATTGCCCTGATGAATCAGACCAGAGGTCTATCTGGTCAATATTCTGCTTCTCGCAGTCTCCAGCCAGTTGCCTTCTGAAATCTCACAAGCAGGATATGCTTGGAATAGCAGGGATCTGCTTGTTCGCCCAGCTACTGGTAGGGGAGGTAATATATAGCCTTAGTGACTCGTAACCTTTGTTGTCCTTCTGTCCTGTGAATTTTTTGTGATTTCTTTCTGTTTTGAAAACCATCCAAGTCGTCAGCCATCACTACATCTTGTGTGGCGAATTCCACAATTTGACTTTGTGCTCCCTGAAGAAGTACTCCCTTTTGTTTGTCCTTAATCTGACAAATCTCTACAGGGAAGGAAGAAGGGGGAGAACAGCCAAGGCTGTATACACACCAACATATTTGTAGCACAAAAATGTATTTTTCTCAGTCCAAAATTGTTCATGCTCATCTACAACATGCTGCTTTCAGCCTACATTGATTCCAGATCTTGCTGTCCACAAGGGTGAATGGGGTTACTTGCTACACATTAGAAAACCCTGCCCTTAATGAGGTTATTCCAACTTTTTACTCCCAGCACATGCCCCAGGTGAATGAAAAAGGAAATGGTGATTGTTATCTTGGTATGCACCCACCCACAACATCACTGGGTGGTCATAAAAACACCACAGTCTCCACTGTGCCTCATTTCCAAAAGGAATCAGGGACCCTGAGTAAGTGTGCCTGAAACCCCTGAAATCTCACACACTTGGAGATTGCGGTGGTGTGCAACAATATTTTAGTCAAAAGACAAAATAAACTCTTGAGAGGTGTGCTTTTGAATCTTGCTTCCCAATTAACACCTTTGTATTGCTTCATGTCAAAAGTAAACACAGCAAGAACAGGCAAGGGTGAGCTGCTGCGTAGTGATAGATTAATCCTAAACAATATTCAAATTGGCTTTTCCTTTCATTGAGTGATTAAGATGATTTCTATAGGTTCTCATACACTCTTATGTGGATTCTGACCCCACCCCCACCCCATTTCCAGTTTTAAAGAAACCACTTTCAATTACTGACAATTACATGGTGATTTTGATGGACTGTTTCTTTGCTACTCTTAAAGTGATGAGTTGTAGAACTTATCCCACATTATATGATCAAGTGCTGTAAACATTGCTTACATGTCAATGTTTCTCTCTCTTTTTAAAAAAGATATCTAAAATATTTTCAGGAAGTCATTGTTCAAGAATAAGTCAGGGGGGAAATGGTGTGGTTTTTTTCCTTACCAGACATATTGAAATCAGTGAAGGCTGGTAGGGCAGAAGGCAAGTTTATTGATGGTTATTGTTGTTTAGTCATTTAGTCGTGTCCGACTCTTCGTGACCCTATGGACCAGAGCACTCCAGGCCTCTACCGCCTCCTGCAGCTTGGTCAAACTCATGCTGGTAGCCTCAAGAACACCATCCAACCATCTTGTCCTCTGTCGTCCCCTTCTCCTTGTGCCCTCAATGGTAGGTGGACCCAAAACCAAAAGCAGGTGGAGCCTGAGAATTCTGGTTTTGTCTTCATCCTCCTCCCTGCTGAAGTCTACAAAGGTAAGACTGAAACTAAGGAGAAGGAAGATGACAGCTATTGCCACCACCTGGACTGGTCGTATGTAAGCAAGCAGGCAGGTGAGCTTGGTGAGGCAGTGCCCCCATTTGGGTCAGCCTCCACTGAATGAAATGACCTTTGACTCTGGTTGGCCCTGCCACAACTTCGTTCCTTAATGGTCATGGACTCAAAAGTGGCACCTTTCATCAGACAGCTCATCATGCCTGCAGATCTCTGATCTTCTTAGGAGGTTAAAACTGACTCTTTAACTATGTTAAGGTCACCTGATGTCTGCCAATGGAGTGCTTGTACACTGAAGGAGCACATCCACACAATCCTAACACACACACACAAACCTGTCCACCCCGTCAGCAGTTATGAGAGAAGCCAAAGGCCCAACTATCTATCTATATCTATCTATCTATCTATCTATCTATCTATCTATCTATCTATCATCTATCTATCTATCTATCTATCTATCATCATCTGTCTAAGGCAGCATCCATTGCTCCTAAAGAACCATGGAGTTTTTCTAAACTATCTGAAACCAATTTTCAAAATACATCTTGCCAGTTATTTTGGCTGTTTACAAAGCACCCCTTTCACAAAGTCAGGGTGGTACCCATGGCAACAACCTTTGGTAACTAAAGAATGATGTGACTTACTGATTAATTGTGAGTTTTTGTGGTGTCACTGGTACCTATCACAGACGGTCTTACCCAGTGCTTTATTTCTGGGGGGACGCAGGGAGACGCATAGCCCTAAACATTTTGTGAATCTAAGTTTGGCCTCATTGAGGGGCAGTATTTCAATATGAGTAGGAAAATGAGAGTACTCCTAAACATTTATTTATTTTTTAAGAAAAAAATCACTGGTCTTACCCATCACCTGATACCTGCCTTCTTATTTCAGTATAGTTGCCACGGGCAAAAGCTGGAGCCGTCTGCCTGCGCAGTGTTTGCTCTACAGCGGAGCTATAGACCCCTTACTGGAACCTAACACATCAACACAACAAGTGGGTAAGCCCATATTCCCAGCTGCTACATAAGGCACAATTGAAGATATCGACCAACATTTCTCTGCCCATGACCAATTACAATGTACTGTAGGAATTAAATGGGGAATATTGGGGAATGAGGGACTTCCACCTCATTTAGCAGCTGCACGCAAATGTCTACTCTTGTCAAATTAAGAGCTTGTACACAATAGCAGTTTAAAATGTAGCAAGGTTGTTTCCCATCGCTGTGTTTCAGGTCACATGCTAATATTCTGTACACACCATTGCCTCATTGCCTGGCTTGTTTCCTCACACATGAAACCTCCAAGCTCCTATTCAAAAATGCTGTCATCATATACACATGCACCATCATGCCCATGTGGCTCTGGGCAACTGGAAACAATGGAACATGCCTTTTTTCACTGCCGATACTATATAGATATATGAGCTACAGTAGGTTCATCTTGCCTATACTACATTAATTACCAGGTAACACAGAACAACGTTACACCTCCCTACTACTTCAGGATGAAAACCCAGATGTTATATATTCACTGGCTAGATTTTGTGCTGCCATGATGGATATTCGTCAAAGGATGGTTTGTGCCACAAACTAGACCTAAACTGAAGGCCCAAAATGCAAGACCTGGGCTTTTAACCATTTGTCGTCATTTTTTTTTATCTTTTTAAGTTACGGTATGTATGATATAATCACCTTTAACTACTAGTTTTTATCCCTTACCTGTTTTAAGTCTTATGTGTTCAGTTTATCTATATGTTTTATCTTATGCTGGTCTGTGCCTGAAATAAAGTTTAATAACTGACACCATGTGCAACAGATGTATGAGATGAACACACCTCTGGTTAACCATGCCTTACACTTTCAAATTTGATGGGAGCTGGGTTGAGCGAAAACAAATAAAAAAGCAGATTTTCTCAAGAAACTACAGGATATGCATGGTTTGTGGCTAACGCCATGTGTACTAGGCTTCAAACATCAGTAGTGGGAAGGCACAAGAGCCAGGGTAAAATGGTAGTACGTACACAGTCTCATTTCCCTTCTTGTATTGCTGCAGATTCTCAAGCTATAGTTAATAAATAATAATCTTTCCTCATAGTTCATGCCTCTTGGGTCTTCATTCCAGGATGTAGGGGCAATAAGAAGGTGTTGCGTTTACTGTCTAAAATGGGTTCATTCAATAATTTCCAAAGGCACTGTATTGACATAAACAGCTGAAGTTTCATTTAACGAAAGGCTGTAATATCTTTTCCACTGGCATCCAATTTCAACAGCTTTTGACTTCCCAAAAAAATAAAAAGGAGTATCAAGTTATTCCAAAGAAGTAGATTTGTATACTGTTCTATTCCAGCATCTTCCTCCTATCAGCCTAGTTTTTTTACTAATTTGAAATGAAAGCAAATATCTGGTTAATAAATGGGAACTATTTCTTAGTGAAATCAGAGCCGCTAATTCTGCTTAACAAGTTTCAGAACAGATGTCCCCAATTCATCCTACTCAGATGCCAGTCTTGAGAATTAATTAATATTTAAAGCAAAACACTAATGTTTAACTGGTTAATTTATTTAGCTGCCAACTCTTAACTTTTATTAGTAAGAAAATGTGCATTTTAACTTTTCTTTTTTTAAAAAAAAGTACGGTATATACTAACAGTTTAAAAAATAAAAAACCTAACAAGTTTCAGAATTGGCTCTGAAATTTAAAACTTGTATCAAAACTGGCTGGTTTTATTTTTCTGTATGTAACTGAAACTAGCCAGGTTTTTAACATTCCATTCATTGGGACTAGCAAAGCTTCCTGGTTTCACTGCCATCGCACATTTCCAGTCAGTGATGCTGCTGGCTATTTGGTTTTTGGAAAGGCAGCTTAACACTGTCTGTGGAAGGAACTGTAGGAGTTGGAAGGATTAGAATAGCCCTCTCATTTGGATGTAGCATGAAAGATGATGAAATCCTAAACAAGATCCTGCAGTCTTGCGGCAGTGGCTGGCCTAATATCCAGAAATCCATGAGGCTCACTGCACCCCCAAAAAAGTCACAATCTCTACGCCTTAATCCTACCTCACACAGTTGTTTTAAGAGTAACATTAGATACGCTCCATCTAAACTGTTTTTCGCTCACTGTGGAAAGGGTGGGATACAAGTACCATGATAAATAAATAACTCTGTCTTATGGGCACCACAGTTCAAGAAGGACACTGACAAACTGGAACGTGTCCAGAGGAGGGCAACCAAAATGGTCCAAGGCCTGGAAACGATGCCTTATGAGGAACGGCTAAGGGAGCTGGGCATGTTTAGCCTGGAGAAGAGGAGGTTAAGGAGTGATATGATAGCCATGTTCAAATATATAAAAGGATGTCATATAGAGGAGGGAGAAAGGTTGTTTTCTGCTGCTCCAGAGAAGCGGACACGGAGCAATGGATCCAAACTACAAGAAAGAAGATTCCACCTAAACATTAGGAAGAACTTCCTGACAGTAAGAGCTGTTCAACAGTGGAATTTGCTGCCAAGGAGTGCGGTGGAGTCTCCTTCTTTGGAGGTCTTTAAGCAGAGGCTTGACAACCATATGTCAGGAGTGCTCTGATGGTGTTTCCTGCTTGGCAGGGGGTTGGACTCGATGGCCCTTGTGGTCTCTTCCAACTCTATGATTCTATGACAGGTTTGGTTACATCAGAGAGAGGGGCAAAATTATCCCCGAATTTCAAATTGTGCCTGGGCTTCTGTGTAATTTTACTGGCAATTAAATGAAGAGGAATTGCACCACGGTATAGAAATGTTTACAACTCAATCTCACTAACCTGAGCCACTGAGGGCTGATCCACACTTACCTCTCTCCCCCCCCCCCCCTGCACACCAAAGCTTTCTAGTCACAAGTTCACACTTTCCCAGTACTGGTCCAAGCCCCCTTTTTTCCCTTGCTCTACTGCTTTTGCCAGGAAAACTCACTCTTTAATGCTAAATCAGAACAAATGGCAATTCAGGATTGTTTTTGCAGGGAAAGTGCTGGGGCAAAATTAGAAAATGCTCAGACACGGATCTTTAAAGTGTGGACCTGTGCCTGGAAACACAGCAGAAAAGGAAGGCTGGAAGAGTGCATCTGCAGGTTGCAAGTTGTCTCAGAAAATTGCTCACAAAAGTTGTGCATTTTTAAAAAATCATCATCATAATCACCGTCATCTGTACTTCCCAAATATTAATGAACCTTTTTCTATTTTATTTATTTTTTAATCAACATCATCACTATCATCTGTTCTTCCCAAATATTAAAGGAAGATTTCTTAACTCCACAGGGTAGAATTAATAGATCTTCCTTTTTTAAAAAATGCAACATCCAGAAATTTTCCAAGTAGCTAAACATAATGCAGCGATTAGAAGAGAGTGGTTTTGCAAGGGGCTGAGTCACGCCCTCTCAGTGTCAATTAGCTTAATTATTGCTTTGGCTGCTTAGAGGACCCTTCAATCACTTTTGAAACATCTCTCCACACAAATGTCAGTTAGTCATGCACAGATTTTCTCACTATGTGACTTGGCGGCTGGAGCTGGAAAATGTGCTTGTTTGGTTTTGCCACAATGCCGACCCACCCACTGTCAGAAGACAGAGCTTTCCCTTTGCCACCCATCAATTCTATGCTCTTCTGTCAGCCACAGAAGCCAAGGCACAATTTGTTGGCCACTGATACAGCCCGGCATCCTATTATCTCGTCATCTTGCCTGCTAGGTGGTCGAGGGTGTGTTTTTCCCTCCAGGGGAAATGTACCTGTTAAGACAATATTTCTTTTGGCTCCGGCACAAAGCCAGAGGCAAAGGGGATTAGAGGTTCAGCTTTTAATTGTGCTTGCCTTCTTCTTTTTCCAAATGGCAATCATTCCATAGCACCTTTTGTGACATGAAAATGAGAACTGGATTAAAGCATACTTTGGGTTCTTCACCAGCTCTTTGAGTCTGGAAGGCACCTTGCTTAAGCCACTGGGTGTGCATAACAGACAGACCCAGTCCTTGGCGCTAACGTGACGTGGGCAAACAAGTGAGTCATTTTCAAAGCAACCTGGGATCCCTGAAGAAGAGTGCTAAGATTTGGGTTTGAAAGATGACATGAAAAATTGCTTAGCATTGTTCTCATCTATATCAGCTCAGACCTTTAGCGTTGGGGCAGATTAATAACTTCCTGTAGGAGTTTAAAATAAACATGATGTCTTAACAAACAGACTAAGAACCTACTTAAATTGTACAAACACACAAAGCAGGCTGCCTTGTCTACTGGAAACCTGATAAGGAAAAAAAATATTTTGTTAAGGAAAATTAAGGTTGTGCTCTTGTTTGAAACCGCAGTGTATCCCTAGAGCCATAAATTAATATGTGCTATATATTTGTTTACATGCTTAGGTGATCCCAATCCAAAGACTCTGGGCAGGTGCTATTCATAAAACAAAAAACCAATTACAATCAAGGAAAAAAGTCAAAGCACAGGAAAGTCTTCTTGCACAAGTTCCAATGAAATAAATTAGCGTAGAATTCTGAGCACAGGGAAGTAATCTCACACGAAGACCGCTGAGATATATGAATTAATCTTTATTTACAAGCAGATATTATCAGTGCTTTGACGATTTTAACTAGATTTTTTTTATATATAAAAAGAAAAAGTAGGGAAAACTTCTGGCGACTAATCAGAACCAAAAGCATGAATTCGTGGGAGCCAATGAACCAGACGCATATGCTCAAAGTTAACTTGCAATGAATACGGGTCCAGATCTTCAGGAAGAATATTCTGCAAGGTAGAAGCAGACAATTTTAATGACAATCAGAGAGAAAGGATAACCATTGCATCATAAAATCAGCGAGCTGGAAGCTGTCATGTTGTGGCAGGTTACAAATTTTCCTGGAACACTCTAGAATTACTCATCAAACCATTAATTTGAGGGGATGTTCCCACCCCCCACCCCACCAGAAAATAACTCATTGTACATTTCTTGGTTATTTCCCATACAGATATTCTATAGAGCTGGAAGACCCCTGAGTCACAGCAACTGCAAGACCTAATCATTCATATTTTGCATCTATTTCTCCTAGAGAAACAAACCCATCAGACTCAGCTTTCCAGAGACGTGGTCAAATCTGATAGCATCTATACTGTTTGGTATCATTTTATATAATATAATAATCAGAGCCTGTATCTTTCTAAACTCCACTCTTAACTCCTCGCTCATTTTGGGGGGAAACTTCCTTGATTAAGTACATGATTATGTATTTACTATTCCTGCTTAATGTATATTATTATTGGTAGCAGGAATTGTTGCCCAACTTTCAACAATGGTACCTTTCCCTCAAATTAAGCCAGCCACTCAAAGATTTTTATGCAATTTCTTCTTAAAACCCACACAAAGAGAATCAATTTCTTTGTTAGACAATTTGATCCACTGCCCAGGTCTACCAACCATGTGTAGATCTACCTGAAAAGTACTTGTGTTGCCACCTGCTCTTTGTCATTTTCTCTCACTCTTTCGCTATCTTCTTTAAGACTAGCTTCGAAATTCACTCTTCTCCTTGTTTTGCCCTAACCCTAACCCTAACCAAGTAATGTGTGTAAGAATGCATATACTTCAGTAAAGTGTGCATTAGAATGAACAGCTTTGTAAAAATAACATGCAAAAATGTATTTTTAGGGGGAATTGCTTTGCAAAACTGTGTATAGTCAGTAAAATTGCATACCAACCTATATTTATTAGGGGGAAATTATACTAAAATGCTGAGGGATTTTGATGACTTTCTTACTTTAAAATAAATAAATCACTAACTGATGGAAATGTGGAGAAGTGAACTTACAACAAGCCTGGAAGAAATGAACCAAACATCCATTGAAAGTGACAGACAAAATCATCCATCTCTAATCACAGATATGGTCAACCTGGGTAGTTCCTGGAAATCTGGCTTCCATTTCATTTGTATGTTAATACACAATCTGCTTGTACCTGGACACCTAGTGCTCTCTCTTGTTTCAAGAGCCTCCCTTGCTGAGACAGCACCTCTTAACCACTTGTCACCCCTTTGCCATGACTACCTTTGTGGAGAACTTCACATATTGTTTTATTGTGCATTTAATGTCAATTTGCTTCCTTTGTTAAAATATTTTTGTGGGAGGAATTCAATAAATATGCAGGAGGAGGAGGAAGAGGGAGGAGGAGGAGAAGAAAAAGAAGAAGAAAAAGAAGCTTCCTTTGTAGACAACTTTCATGGTGCATCCTTTCAAACTTTCTGCCATTTCATCCACAAGCTCTACCAGTTTGTGAGTATCCATCTTACAATATGGTGGCCACAGCAGAGCTGAAGTATAAGCAGTGCCAAATACTGTGAAGTACCATTAACGCTTCTGTTTTATATACAAAGATTAGGTTATAAGCCTGCCAAAGCTCAGTGCTTATAGACCCCATTGGTTTTAATGCGAGACTTAAGCAAGTGCTTCAAATCAATGGAAATTTGCCCGTCTTATAGCAACATGTGGCTTAATCATATTCTAGACTGTGCTCCACTTATGACTCAAACATATAGTCAATTAATCAATTGAATTAATCAATCTAAAGGTTTTTATCAATTAAAATGTTGCCCCAATTAATCAGGCACTAGATTTATATTTTCAAGTTGATGGTTTTTAATGTAAGTTACTAACAAATCCATGGTGGGAAATGGCTTTTCAAAATCAGTTTCACTGAAATCAGTGGGGCTTACATCCTAGTACACATGTATGAATTGCACAGTTAGTTTGGATTCAACCTAGTGTGTTTAATCAGGTGTCTGTCCTAGATCCATGATCCATGATCTTCTTTTGTCCTTAGAAGACCTGAGGTTCTAACCAGTTCCTGTGCATTTTCTGCTGTCTCCATTTTGTACATTTAGGCTTCCTGACTGCCCATTACATGGATCTTTTCTGAGGCTCTTTCTATTGCTTTCAGCTCTGTACTCCAGTTAATCAAGATTAGTTTCGACATGGATCATTTCCTTTTGAAGTGTTTGCAGTTCTTAACAGTTTTGTGCAATCTTTGCATTTAATGCAAATCATATTCCTTTGATGATGACTGGTCTGTAGACAGATAAATAAAGAGCCAGAATAATCCAGCCAGACCCAAAGCACATATTATTGCCATTGTTTTCCACAAGATCAGGATGTGTTTAATTTTCTCTCATGAAAATCGATGGGGCACATATTTCACTTTGGGTGAATCTTGCTTATTGCTTTGACATTATCGGATAGAAACAACTGGCAATCGAAACCATCCTCCGTTTAATACACATTCACTATAATTATGATAGAATCATAGAATTAATCAATAGCTAGCCTGGACAAAATACTTCAAGGGCAGTTTGTACTTTCCCTTATTTCCACTGGCAAGCAGCTACATCTACAGTATGAATACCATAATGACAATAGGCTTACTAACAAGCCAGCAGGTTTCTTTATAATGCAGAGACACATTCCATTTATTATGGGAAAATTTCCACATTTCACACACAATGAAGGGGGCCAGCTTAAAATATTTTACATAAATTTCTTACATAAAAAGGCAAATATACAGCATAATGGGGGTTTTCCCCACAAAGTGCAATCTCCTTATTCAATATTTGCTTCCCCTTCATCTTGACATAAGATCCTAATATCACCTGATGGCTACTAATTCCCAATGCCGCCTGTCATATTGTATATACCTTAACTGTATCCCTATAGAAAGTGCTCCCATTGAGTTATTAAAGGTTCGGGTTGCCCCATAATGCACTCATGCAAACATCTCTCTCCCCTTTCCACTGCTGATTTCTAAGGACACTTCCCTGAAGCTGCATCAGTGTGTACCAGTTTTATACATTGGTTCAATATAGGTTCAGACTATAGGCCATACTGTAATTGGGGCGTTTGTTTTATTGGAAGTTTCCAAATTTAGGTTATTCGGTGATTCAGATATAAGGGGGGCAATTTGCAAAAGTCTGGCTGCATGTGAATATTCAACTGGGGTAGAAGTCATCTCAGGATAGAGCCAATAGCCAACTGTATTCACCCAGTAAAGTTGGCTATTGCCTCCATCATGAGATGACTTCTACCCCAGATTCTTCATCTTTGTGGTAACTCTTATATTGCTTTAAAGCTATCTTATTTTCTTGCTTGCCTGGTTCACCTTTCTTCCCAGAAACTCAAGATGTTTTCCACTGGGTTCCCAAGCTACCTCCCATTCAAACACTAACCAGACCAAGATCCGCTTAGCTTCCACATGGTGGCTGTATCATGTGCCTTTACACCCACCATTCTCTAGAACTAATGAGTCATGCTTTTATATGAGATGTTTGCTTTATTTTCCATGTACCATTTGAGATCCATAATCTCTCACACTCAAGAAAGATAGATTTATAAATAGAAATGTGGGGAAGTTAGATTGGGACAGGCAAACACCTACTCTCTCCGGAGCATTCAAATACTGATGAATGGCAATTTTCAGAAACTCTGAGAAGAATCCAATTTCACCACAGGAGCTTTTCTTTTTAACACCATGCCTCCATCTCGGAGCTTCTGGGGGCTTGTTCTGTCATCTGCTGTATCTATTAGATTTGTCATTTAAAGTTCTCTCCGAGTGGAATTTCACAAAATCCCCAAAGACGTTCAGATTGGTAAACCTGTTCTAACTGCTTTGACAATCTCATGAAGCTGAGCTTGAATTACCGATACGCCAGGGAATTCTAATGCAATTATGAGTGTTTACTTACACCATGTGTTTCTCACTGAGGCTCGGCTGCATCAGGATAAACCGAAGGGAGCTAATGTTTTATAGATGGTTAGACTCTGTTTGTTTTCAGTAGGGCTAAGTCTCCCAAAGCACTCAGACACACTAATTAAAGTAAACTGCAGAGGCCCATAATAAAATATATGTGTTTGGAGACTGTGAGATGAACTCTGCTGGCTTATTAAAAGTCAAAAGAAAAATATACATTATTTATGACTTCAAAGGGACACATTGTGAGCTCCAGTTTATTTAAAAGATTAACTAAGCATCGGTTGTTGGTCACCATCTGAACGGCTTCCCTTTCACAGTTCATTAGATATGTCATATATGTGGGAAGTCATAATTTGGGCTTGGATCAAATAGTATTAATTAAATAAATTTTGAAGGGCATGCCAACCTTATTAAATGTAATATTTGCAATAAAAAAGGCAGCTAACAATGCTTTGGATTATTTTATTTTATTTTCCCTACTTCTCTCATTCTTTTTCATGGTGCATACATTTTAAAAATATGTGCAATCACCAGCTTCCTAGCCGCAAAAGGATAATAAATCTTGACACTGGGTCTCCAGTATTATAAAGTAGGGGCCTGAATTGCTCAGGGAGGGGAAACAGAGAAGTGAGTCACAAACCTTCCATACACTCCCTTCTAGTCAGTTACATGCTTGGGGCTTGTTTCGTTTTTCAGTCAGTATTTGATGAACTTTGTCCATTATTTGAAAGAGTAACTATCAGCAATAATGGAAATGAAAGTATTATAACTCAAAGCAGAACAAAAGTAGTACAAAAAAATAGGGGTAGGGAGTAGTTTCTTGATATGAAACTGTCAAGAGCCAATTATTATTCTAATAATTAAATTATGTCATGATCTGGGGCCTCTGCAAATCAGTTAGATAAGCAGGGAGACATAAACAAGGAGATAAAAGGGAAATAAGCTGTGAGATGCTGCAGAGATATTTTATTTGTTGATTTTTATTGTTTGATACAGCATTGTTCCTAATCATGTGGAGGTCTGTACTCAACATACCAGCTCAACACCAGGAACACCAGGAACCAAGGAGGCAGAGATGGGGACACTGCGGGCAAAGTATGTGGCCCCATACTACCTGCATGGGTTGATCATTTCAATTCATTGGTTTACTCTTTAAAAATTCAAAGTTTAAAGGTGTCCAGCACAAATGCCCCTGGACCTATTTCCCTGTAATATGGCAGAGTTTGTCCATTCTAGAAGGGCTAGCATGCCTGTTAATGCCATCAAATTAAAGCCATTCACTCCCCCCCCCCCAAAAAAAAAAGTGAAGTGGAGGAAGGAATGAAGCAGATTTGGACAGACCCCAAACCGAATTATGCATTCTATGAAGCACCTCAGAATGAAGTCAGTTGTTTCCTAAAGTGCTGGATCAGGGTCCAAATTGAATCTTGACAATGATGTGTTCCCTTACTACATATGTCTCTTCTGTTAATTTGAAATTATTATTTGCAGAATGACCCAGCTAGTTTCCAAAATCTAATGCACAGTGGTGAACTATTTTTCTCTGTATGGGCCTAGTGCCTGAAAAGTATGCACTGTATGGAAAAAGATGGCCTTCAGCAAGATTAATGATTGCTTCTGGTCTTTTCTTCCATTATGGTTTAATTTGAGGCTTCGTGAGGCTTGCCTTTGAAGTCAGGCATAATTTACTGCTTGAGAGTCTTTTAAGCAGTGTGCATAGAATAGGCAAATTTGATTCTTCATGGCCCAAGCTCCCAGCTAGTAGATAGGAAGAATGCACAATAGATGTTTCCTTATCAGGAAACTGATAAAGTGGTGTTTGAGTGCAGGCACGCTGGCTTTTCATGTAGCAAGAAGAGGCAAAAGATCAAGGTCAGTAGCTTATCTGAGCACCTTCAATTGCTCTTAACTGATCATTAAATTACGTAAAAGTGGCCCAAGTGACTAGCTGCCCTCAATTTGGCAGTAAGCTTGTGCTATGGCAGCCCATTTTACTTGGGAATTGAATACCACGTTTGCTTTCATTTCAATAAGAAGATAACAACATTGTAAAGATGAGATACACCATGTATGCCTTTATTCTAGTGCAATTAAACTTCAACAATGCAAGAATAATCCAAGTGATCTGCCTTATATTTTGGGACTGTCATAGCACTGAACAAAACAAGAAATGCACAGATTTGGTTGTGTCTGAGAAGTATCTCTCTTTCTAACACATTTGGAGACAAATTAGATGTCACACACAGATCTCTACTTTTTAAACAGGAAAGGATGCTCTTAGAGGGCTGGGTGGATTAAGTCTTCCTCCAGACTGGTCATCCCAAACACCAATTCCCCCCCCCTCCCCAATCCCAACCGAGTGTGTGTTCATCACTGACAATATGACATATGAAAGAGCCTCTATCTAAGCTGAAAAGTCAGTGTAGGTTATTGTACCCACTTTTTAATGTTTGATGTTTTATTATGTTTTTATATGTGCTGGAAGCTGCCCAGAATGGCTGGGGGAAACCAGCCAGATGGGCGGGGTATAAATAATAAAATTGTTATTGTTAATGTTATTGTTGTTCGCAGAGGGCTCATCCAGACTTCCTTTTGCTATATGCTTTCCAGATCTGTGTCCATGTTTTTGTTTTTTTTATCTCACCACTTTCCCCAGGAAAACCCGCTGTTTACCACTGAATCAGAAAAAGTGGCAATTGGGGTTTCTGCAGATTGTTGTTTGTTCCAATTCAGTGGTAAACAGCAGATTTTCCTGGAAAAGCGGCAGGACCGAAAGAAAACGCTGAGACCTGGACCTGGAAAGTGTGGGCCTGTGCCAGGAAAGCACAGAACAAAAGGAAGTCTGGTTTAGCCCAGAGAAGCAGTCAATAGCATACAAGAGTATTCACCGGGTTCTCATTCTAGGAACATGCCTTATACTGAGTTAGATCACTGGTCCATTTAGCTGAGTATCGTCTACACTGACTGGCAGTGGGTCTCCAGGATTTCAAGCAGGAGACATCCCTGGCATTACCTGAAGATGCTGGGGATTGAACCTGGGACATTCTGCCTGCAAAACAGATGCTCTTCCACTGAGCTACAGCCCCTTTCTTCTAAACATGTCCAGCAAGATAAGTGTTGACTATTTTTTCATTGTTCATTTCCCTGCAGTGCTTAAAGATGTAGAAAACAAATAAGTGGCCTTCACCTTGCTTTCTCTTCCTCCCTCCGTCTCTCTCCATGTTCTTTGTATTAGACCTTATATTAAACCTTTCCTAAAGTATCACATATAATTCTTCGACAAATCCACTTTAGCCGCCGTAATGCCCTTTGTTTTGACTTCAAAACATTCGCTGACTCTCACGGATTTGTACTATTTAACACCCAGATAAAGGTAAGCTCCTTTTTTTAATATCAGTGGATTACATTTTCTCGTTACATGCTTTGATTCAATAGGATTTTTTTTTTTCAATTTCAGCACATATATCCTGGAGAAAACAGAAATGCCACCGTGTGAGAATAACTGTAGTTATTACAAAGGCAAACAAGATGAAACCAAAACTAACATAACCTAGCTGATTAAATGGTTCCTAATATTCCTTTTCTTCCTCACCCTTCTCCCAACCTTCCTCCTTGAGATTGCCCTTATCGTTATCCTACCTCTTCCCTGACAAACATATTATTAAAACATTTAGATGGCAGTCCAGAGAAGACCCTGTCTGTGTTGTTGGCAGGGGAATGGAGGGGGGAAGATAAATAATTCCCTGCATTATCAATTTTAAAGGTAGGAGTTTAGAACTACATGGCCCAATAAAGGCAGGCTGCCTCTGAAAATGGCAGCCTTCGGACAAGCTACCTCTACTACAATGATTTTTCTCATGTCCAGATGTCATTCTTCTGCATGTTATCCTTCCCCTACTAGCCATGGTGCAACCAGTGGCGTAGCGTGGGGGGTGCAGGGGGTGCCGGCCACACCGGGCGCAACCTCTGGGGTTAGGGCAAATCCACAGGTTAGGGGGCGCAAATCCACGGGTTAGGGGGCGCAAATCCATGGGTTAGGGGGCGCAAATTACTTGCCTTGCCCCGGGTGCTGACAACCCACGCTACGCCACTGGGTGCAACAACTGATATCCAAAGACAAATTAAGTGCTAGACATACGAAGCACCTTATATCAAGTCAAGCTTTGTGCATGCAGCCCAGTATTGTCAATTCTGACTCGCAACAGCACTCCAGGGTCTTGGGCAGAGATAGAATCATAGATCTTTTATATGATATGTTCCCTGGTCCTTTTTAAGTGGAGATGCAAAGGTGTTTTTAGGGTAGCATGACCAGTTCGGCTGCACTGGGTGCCACACTGCAGGGGCGCCACAAACCATGCTGTAGAACAGAGCCTAAGAAGTTGAAGGGGTGCCAAATCTTAGCATCACACAATATGCCACTGAAATTTAACAGCACAAAGTCTGCCACTGGGAGATGCCAGTGATTGAAACTGGAATATTCTGTATGCAAAGCACTGTAGTTTACCCCACACAGAGTTACAATTCCCAGCATCCGTTAACAAACTAAAGTGTCCAGAATTATTTGGGGGGGGGGGGGTATGTGAATCAAATGTGCTTTAAAGGTCTAGTGTGCATGCAGCCTTGCATTCCAGCACATACTCAAAGGCAGGAGCCAACGGTTTGGCCCATTATTTCAAATCAGAACATGAACTTCAGCCTTCCTTCCCTATCCAACTCCTGATCATGTATAGCTGTCCTTTTCTGCCCACACTCTCTATAGTTCTCCAGTTTTTTCCTCTGCTCTGCCCCTTATTCGTTCTAGCCACTCCCTCTGCCAACCTCTTCACTTGCTACCATTTTAGCATCTATTTCCTATATCTAGATCTTCTAGTACCAGTGCCGGATTACCAAATAGGCAGAGGAGGCACCGGCCTATGGAACCCATGCCTTTTAGGGGTCCTTCAACAACATATTAAAAATTATGTAATAAAATTGGTTTATTAAAATTGATGTCTGGTTGGTAAAATCCAAAACGTATTAGAAAATAATTTGTGAGCCCCCCCCCCAAGATTTCGACTTCCTAGGGCCCTCTACAGGTTTAATCCTGCACTGTCTACTACTACTATTTTTACTACTCTGCATGCCTTGCTTGCTCTAACCTTCTCTAGCAGCACTTCACTAAAGCACTTCAGAGCATGTGCAGAACAGATGGGGGGGGCGCCAACATTTGTCTTCATTCAGGGTGCAGTATTACCAAAGTCCGCCTCTGTCTCTGGGATCTAAGCAGGTCAAGTGATGGATGCTAGAGACCTTTCTGTTTGCTATCACCCTTCAGTGACATCATGGCAGCCCAGCCAATCACTGCCAGGAAGCTATAGCACCACCGCTCCACCACCGCAAACATCTCATGCATTACAATCCAAATCAGGAAGCTAAAGCACCTCTCAGCATCCTCTTGCTTTCAAATCCATGTGGGAAGCTGTATCAAATGGAGTATCTTCCAGTCTGTCCCTTTGGGCAAAATGGCAGCCCGCCAACACACCTGTCCTGCTGAGCAACTAAGATTTTGCAGGGGGAGAGGGAAGGAAACGCCACAGGAGAGCTGTGTGTTTATTTAGCCACCCTGTGTCAGGCATGGGGATTGGAATGACATGACTTTGTTTTGATAGGATTTACTTTGCTGGAATCATATGAATATTACAGAAGATTTCTCCTCCTCCTTTTAATACATTACAATGGAACCTTGCCCTGAGAAAGGGAAAATGCCCAGCCCTGACTCTTTCATTTCCTGCTTTCAAGGATTGTTGTGCTACTACAACATTTTTATTACAGGAGAACCTGAAGCAATATGCAATGTTTGTCAGGAGATTATCTATAGTCCTTTTTAAACTGGATTTCTTTAATCAAATCCATTTACGGTTAGTCCACATGGTGCTCCCTGGTCAGTTGCTTATGTACATTTAAAAGAGACCTTGCAGTTGGTTTTTTGTCCTTTTTCTCACCCTCCTGAACTTTCACAACTGCCATGAACAAAAAAACAACAATCCTACTCTTATTGCATTATAGAAACTTTCTAGTCATTGCCACTGTATGCGGGGAGAGCCAAAGTTCAGTGGCAGAGCAACTGCTTTGGCTGCAGAAGGTCCCAATTCAATCCCCACGTTTCCAAGTCAGGCTGGAAAGATATTCTGCCTTAAAATCCGGAGGACAGCAATACTGAGCTAGACAAACCAACGGTCTGATTCAGAATAACATGACTGCCTATCTTCCTATGCATGTACATACCAAAAAAATGAGCTGGGTGACACCTTCATTAGACCGAAGATCAGGAAACATTTCTGTTCCAGCAAGCCGATCCCAACATGCGATTTAGTTAATATTCGTTTTAAATGTTTTACTGATTTTTATCTTTGTTTTTAGTGATGACTTTGTGTATCATTGCTTTGCCAACATACTCAAGAAGACTCAAGACAAGAAAGATGGGTAACTGCGATAGAATATTCAGTCATAACATTTCAACCAAATTAACCAAAACCCATTTTTATCTTTGTGATGGTTTTGCATATAGTTGCTTTTAATTGGTCTTTGTATTTTAGTTGTGTCAGAGTGGGATACCAAACATCTCATTGCTAATCCTACCCTGGTATCTATTCCTTACCACAAGAGTCAGAGGCGCTGATAGATGCTGTATGGTAATTCCACTTTTTATTTATCGGGTGAACCAGTTTTTCTTCCTAGTAGCAATGATTTCATTGAAGAACTATTTTTCTGACAGTAGTCTGATAGCACCACCCATGAAGCCATAACATCATCAGGGCAATGAGCATATGGCATAAGGAGAGCAAAGCCATCAGTTGTTTGAGAATGAATTCCTCCAGACAAGTTATATGAGTAACTGCTGCCCACATTGGTTGGGAAGCCAATTCTCAGTGGGAAGCTGAGAAATCTATTCATTCCCTGCCCCGCCCCTGCCCCCGCCCCACCCCCATTTTTCAGCAACCAAAGCTGCATGCCTGGGAAAGTTTATCATGCTGGCAAAAAAAGGAAGAGAGAGAAATAGAGGTTAATAAGGTAGCTGAAGACAACAACAAAATTATGATATCTAAAGAGGGGGCTATCCCATACAGTGGTACCTCGGGTTACACACGCTTCAGGTTACATACGCTTCAGGTTACAGACTCCACTAACCCAGAAATAGTACCTCAGGTTAAGAACTTTGCTTCAGGATGAGAACAGAAATTGTGCTCCGGCAGTGTGGCAGCAGCAGGAAGCCCCATTAGCTAAAGTGGTGCTTCAGGTTAAGAACAGTTTCAGGTTAAGAACGGACCTCAAGAACGAATTAAGTACTTAACCCGAGGTACCACTGTAGTTAAAGCCCTCTCCAGCTTTTCTCCTCCATGTGTGAAGAAGGTAGCAAGGTTGTGGCTTCTGGTCATTCCCATGTTGACAAAAGAATATAAGAACAGCCTGTTGAATCAGGCCAATGGTCCATCTAGTCCAGTGTCCTGTTCTCACAGTTGCCAGACAGATGCCTATGGAAAGCCCACAAGCAGGACCCAAGCACAAGGGCACTCTCCCCTTCAGCATCTGGTAGTAGTAATAATAATAATAATAATAATAATAATAATAATAATAATAATAATAATAATTTATTATGTATACCCCGCCCATCTGGCTGGGTTTCCCCAGCCACTCCGGGCAGCTTGCAACAAAGATTAAAAATACATTAAAATGTCACACATTAAAAACTTCCCTGAAGTTGTCAGATGTCTTCTAAATGTCAGGTAGTTGTTTGTCTCTTTGACATCTAATGGGAGGGTGTTCCACAGGGCGGGCGCCACTACCGAGAAGGCCCTCTTCCTGGTTCCCTGTAGCTTTGAAAGAGTGGTTCTCACTGAGGGAACCACCAGAAGGCCCTCGGCGCTGGACCTCAGCGTCCGGGCCGAACGATGGGTGTGGAGGCGCTCTTTCAGGTATACTGGGCCAAGGCCATTTAGGGCTTTAAATGTCAACACCAACACTTTGAATTGTGCTCTGAAACATATGGCCTCTGATCATCGAAGCAGAGCATTGGCTTCATGGCTAGTAGCCTCCATGAATCTCTATTATATTTGTCTGTGAGATTAGATTTGGGTGTTTAAGTACACAATAATTAACACAGGGAGAAGCAATGAATACCATGAGGAAGAAATCCTCCAAGACTCAGTTGGCTGAAAGCTACGTCTAGTAAATGTCAAAAACAAAACCCTAAGTATGCAGATGAATAAAGAATAGCAATGGAAATGGGGATGCCTTTAGCAAGAAACAGAAAGCCTTTGGGGGGGCATGGGGAGATTAAAAAACAAACAAACAGGTGTATTGTTGGCTCATTTGCTGCCAGTCATTTCTAATAACATAAAATGTTGTGATTGTTTCATAGTAATTTATAGACCTAGAAATATGGCGTCAGTGTGAATGTCTCCTGTGCCAGCTTCACTGTAGTGAATGGAGCCTGTACACAGGACCAAATGTCACTACTATTTAAAACCAGGTTGTGGGACCTGGAGACCTCCAGGTGTTGTTGGACTTCAACTCCCATCAGTTGCAGCCAGTAGCAGGAATGATGGGAGTTGTAGTCCCAGTCAGAGTTAAAAGGCTGCAACTTCCCCATCCCTGATTTAAAAGAAAAGGGGGCAGAGCTCTTTTGAGTCCCAAGAAAACATGGGAATCGTTTGTGCTGTGAAGGGGTTAAAATACTAAGCTGCAGCACATTGTGCAAATACCTGCACCAAATGCTAAAGGAGTTTGATTCCTCCTTCTTTTGCTCTCATTACCTTCTGTGATACTTCTTGCTTATGTGACCTCCTTACCCCCCAGTGCCTGAGTTGGGCAAAGTAAATAAAGGTCAAGATAGATGTCAGCCTAAGCAATTATGAAGAGTAGAACATGGACATGACCCTGAGATTAGAAACAGTGACCCGTCACAGTAGCAAAGGGAAAACTGCTTGGGTGCCTTTTTATCCAACACAAACTACAGCCGCTGATCAAAATGGGACTCATTATTTGCATTTTAATACATCTCACCTTTAGCACTGGGTTTGCCTTCTCATTTCCTTTTCTAGATAGACCATAAATAGATGGCCTAGAAATGTGTGTCAGGGGAAAGAGATATGTTTTGAATATAAAAAACCCATAACTCTTATGCCTTTTTATTAGCATGTTCTATTAATATAAAACTTAATGACATATATTTAAAAATTAACAGTGAATTCATGGAATGTATCATAAATAATTGTCTTCTAAAGAGCAGAAAAATGTCACCCCCTTTTCAACTATTTTCCTGACTAACGTGAGATTAACTGCACTGACAAAGTGGGAGGTTATCGACTGCACTGCAATGCTAAGAAACACCACTTAATAGATCTGACTGGTATCTGGACCAGCTGGTCGTTCCAAACAACCAAACAGGGTGCTAAGGGACTTTCTAGTATTGTTCCTAACATCAACACTTGCCCTTGTTATTAGTTGCTCAAAATTGCCCCCAGTGGCATAATCACTAGCCTGATCGGAATGGTTGTATGTCATACAAAGGCACCTAGCATATTATAATCTCCTTCACTGGGCTTCACCTCAGCAGCTGGGCTGTGACCTCCAGTTATGCCAACCCGCAACCTTTTCTAGGGTTATATGCCGCCTCAAGTTCATTGGAATAAAGGTGGGATATTAATTCTCCTGTTTTGGTAACATTAATGGAACTGCAAGAATCAAGTCACAACACAAGCCTGGTTAGCAGCCTTCACCTTTGTAGATCTCCAGCTGTGGGCACCAAGAATCCCTATAACAAAGGCCTTCTTGCAATTCAAGGTGTAAAAAAAATAGGACAGCTGAATGCCTCAAGAACTGATCAACAAACTTTCAGAGATGATAGCATCACTGGCCTAAGACATTTTGCTGCCTGAGACCAAGCAGCAAATGGTAATCCCTTCCATTAAGGTTCATAGAACCCCTGAATATTTCATTTCATACCAGAAGATAGATCAAATATAATCTACACAGATGTTCTTCAACCTACCCCTAGATGCCATTGGACTACAGCTCCCATCACCCCTAGATCCTGACTATTGGCTGGGGTTGATATGAGTTGTAGCCTAACAACATCTGGGGACTTAAGGTTGACGAACACTTATCCACATTTCCATGCTACCTGCTGCCTCTTTCCATGGCGTTGAAGATATGTGAGCCAAAATGAAACCCCAAAAAATTGAAATGAGGCCAAAACTGAACATTTGCTGTAAGGTCCAGTATAAATCCTTTGGTTTTGTGCATGCTTTGTCCTCAACATCACATTTTCCAGCAGGGTGGACCACATCTACCTAGGAGGAATTACTTGTGCGGCCATGTTGGGAATTTGCAGGGGGTGGGGAAGCTGCTAGGTTTTCCTGAAGTGGCCACCTCCATTTGCCTGATGATAAGGCCGGTCCTGGTTGGTAGCCATGACAGCCTCACACTTGCCACAGGTGGAGAGGGAATGCTGCTGGTCTTGATGGATCTTGGCCTGCTACAGCAAGGAAATTATTTTGCTCTCCCAAATGTATACAGAGCTGGAGAAGAACATTCAGGATGGATTATTCCATCAGGTTTCCTAACCACCATGAATGAGAATGATTAGATCTACCTGCCTTGGCATGACAGGAAGGCGTAGCTCTGGTAAAGAAATCATGCTTACTGAAAAGCCAATTGTCTGACAACCAGATACCTCCTGGGAGTAGTCCCTCTGATAAGCTTAATTTTGTGTCTACCCAGTATGAATCACCCACTGTTTATGATTATGCGGTCAGTTTTCACTCATCTGCCCCATTCATAATCGTTTTATTGTATTACGCTTGAGCAAACTGGTGAAAAATGGAAACGTGATAATTAAAATAACAGACTTGTAGCATGCAACTTCCGTGAAGGCTTGAGAACAGTGTTAACGGCAAAAACAAATAACTGGTGTACAAGATAGTTTAGCCTATTCTTCTTTGACTAAAGCTGGGGACAAATGAAGGCTACTTCACATATAGACGTTTTCATACTCAAGAACTAAAATGTTTTCTATGTGCACCTAAAAATGTAAAGTGTGATGACAGGCTTACGTTTTGCAAACAGATGCACCTTAAATAGAAATCCATACAGGTGCAAATGGCTGTTAAAGAGTAAATCCGTCATTGTGTCTTTTGACAGGCCTTGTGAAGCTGCATAATTTGTTTTCCTTTTGTTTTGCAATGGCACTCAGGTCCAAGCTGAGATCCTTTGTGAAAAAGACATTTCAAATTCAGGATGAGGTTGCACAATAGGTGTTTACTATAACTGGATTCACAATTGTATCACTGTTTTGTTTATATATCAAGTATGTTATACTGTAGTAAACTATATTATTCTATATATATATATGTACACATGCAAATACATACACCAGGAGGCTGCTCCAAACCATTTTTTCATATGCTGTATCCCTTTGTGAAAATTGGCTTATACCTTTGAACTTGACTATGTATAATATTGTATGGGACGCAGGTGGCGCTGTGGGTAAAACCTCAGCGCCTAGGACTTGCCGATCGCATGGTCGGAGGTTCGAATCCCCGCTGCGGGGTGCGCTCCCGCTGCTCGGTCCCAGCGCCTGCCAACCTAGCAGTTCGAAAGCACCCCCGGGTGCAAGTAGATAAATAGGGACCGCTTACTAGCGGGAAGGTAAACGGCGTTTCCGTGTGCGGCTCTGGCTCACAAGAGTAGCTTCATCACGCTGGCCACGTGACCCGGAAGTGTCTGCGGACAGCGCTGGCCCCCGGCCTATAGAGTGAGATAGGCGCACAACCCTAGAGTCTGTCAAGACTGGCCCGTACGGCCAGGGGTACCTTTACCTTTACCTTATGTATAATATTACACTACATGATGAATTTTCTCTCTCCAGAGTTATTGTTACCTATTTTTGTAATTTTGTAATTATATATATATATATATATATATATATATATATATATATATAAGTCATTGGCTCTTCTCTCTCTAAACTTTAGATAGATCCTTCCTGGCCTCCTTCCTTTCCACTTTTCTTGCCTCTGAACCATGTTTGTTATTTTCCTCTGAACTAGTCAGGAATCCTCTGGGCAGAGAGAGCCACCAATATCTTTCTAAAAGCAGAATATTTTCCCAAGGTTAAAATAGAAAGGACAGAACCATAATACATCACCTGCAGATACCTGGTCCATACATGGTGGTACATCTCTAGGTTACTGTGAGGAAACTTTTTGCCAAGGCTTTTTGCCAAGATCAGGAAAGCTAAAGCTTTGCAAGATTGGGAAAACTAATGTTTTTTCCTTCCTGATTCCACATCTTTTCCCCACAGTAAAGCCCTACAGCTCAACCTCCTATTTCCATATAAAGCAACTCTTCACCTCTAGGACACTCTGCTGCAATCTCTGCAATTGTAGCCATGCATGGTCCAGGCTACATGGGTGGCTTAGCTTGTGTAATGCAATATATTTCTGAAGCAACACGTCAACCTGCAAAAGTCATTGGGTTTTTTTTATTATTATTCTTAAACTGTTCTATGTGTTATAAATAAATAATAATTTTGTAACCCCATTGTGTTTATTTCTAGCGTTCCAGAGCAAACACACGAATATTGGCTTTTTATTGGTTAGTGCTAAATGCCACAGAGTGAGAAGGAAATATTTGTCAAGGAAGCCTTGTCTGTGTGTCACAGCATTTTCCACGAATAGGTGTGTGTTCACACATGTGTGTGTGGAGACACATTGGCAGCTCTGGGAACAAGCAAACCATCAATTTAGTTCTTCAGTGCTTTAGGAGTGGAGCGCATTGTCCCTTCACACACATCGGCAAAATTGCCCAATTTCCCAATCATTCCAATTAATAGTGAAATTCAGGTATGCATGCCCATCATTCTGAAGGTGAAACAGAAGCACCCAAAAAGAAGAGGGAGGGTAATATTAACATGCTAGAAAGAAACTTGAGATTTGCAGAATAAGAAAAAGGTTGAGAAATTACACCCTCAAGTGGCGGGGTGGGGGGCAAAACAGAAACAGTAAGACTTCATATATACAGTGGTACCTTGGGTTAAGAACTTAATTCATTCTGGAGGTCCATTCATAACCTGGAACTGTTCTTAACCTGAGATACCACTTTAGCTAATGGGGCCTCCTGCTGCCGCCGCAGCACCGGAGCACAATTTCTGTTCTCATCCTGAAGCAAAGTTCTTAACCCGAGATACTATTTCTGGGTTAACGGAGTCTGTAACCTGAAGCGTCTGTAATCCGAGGTACCACTGTATTTTGTCTTATGGAGGAAAAAAGAGGAGAGAGCCAAGATTGAATCTGGAAGTGCAGAGCCATTCAGACTATCTGCTACTTAGAGCATGAGATGAATGCAAACTGTACGGCAGGAAGAACTCAAAGGTATATGAGGACTGGCCATGTTCAATAGTCATGAAATATTGAATCTCAGTTGGAAAAGAGAAACAGAGAAATGAGGTGAGTTGGAATGGAGGCTGGCTGGCAGGCTGGCTGCAGCCCTGAATAGAATCATTTCACACTGCAACATTTTGTTTCAGATACCATTTGTATTATAATAGTTGTTGGTGATTGTACATAAAAGCTTCTGAAAATGCCTAACACTGAAGGAAAAAGCATTTCATGGGGATCAAAATTATTCATAAATCCCATTCTTTTGAGTCAGCAATGCTATCAGACCATGCAATTTTCCAGTTAACAATATCAGCTCATAATTACATGTTTCCACTATTCTTCATTGCCCTGAGAAATCATGAACATTTCCAGATTTGCAGAGTCCTAGAGTGTTATCACATTCTAATTTGTTTGCTAAAATGACATTGAGCTGTATTCTTTTCCTATATAACTCCATGCTTGTATAAGGGCCGCACCTTAACTATTTTTTCATATCTTGACTCCAAAAAGCCGTGCTGTTTGCAAGGGATCAGTTGTGAGAAATTCCAGTGCATGTCATTCTAAGAACTGAATAGAAGATCAGTACATTCATTGTTCCTTTTTCTTTCTTCCTGGATTGTCCTAACCACTATTGTATGAAGTTGGTTTTTCCATTTAAGAATAGTTAAGCTTTTGTCTCTAAGTCTGCAGAACTGTGGGATGAGCTGGCAAACGTTTTGTTTGGGGTTAAGCATCGCCTTCCTGGAAAGTGCAGACATACATTGGCTCATCCTGTCCTGAAATTTCACAGATAAAGCATATCACCACCACAAGGTAAGCTCTCAGCTATTATTACTGATAGAAGCAATAAAGCTGCCACCTTCTTTATTCTCCACATTGTCTAAAGATATATCCTATGCCAGGGATGAGGGCCCTCCAGAAAGTGTTGAAGTGCAACACTCATCACCCATAACCATTGGCTATGCTGACTAGGGTTGAAGGACCACCACAATTGTAGGACCACAGGTTTCCCATCACTGTACTATGTCAATGCTGTATTAGGACTATTCTGTAGTAAATCAGTCCATGGGGCGCACACTACAGTGGTGCCTCGCAAGACGAAATTAATTCGTTCTGCGAGTTTTTTCATCTTGCGAATTTTTCGTCTTGCGAAGCACGGTTTCAAAAGAAGTTTTGGAAAAGCTTCAAAAATCACCAAAGTCTTCAAAAACCTCAAAAAAGGCTTCCACACCGCGTGCAACTGCACCTCTTCAAGCAATGCACCCTGGGTATTAACGGTTTTAAGAAAAAGGAAACAAACTTGCAAGACGTTTTCGTCTTGCAAAGCAAGCCCATAGGGAAATTTGTCTTGCGAAGCAACTCAAAAAACCAAAAACCCTTTCGTCTTGTGAGTTTTTCGTCTTGCGAGGCATTTGTCTTGCGAGGTACCACTGTAACACAATCATGTAAAGGGCATAGTGCCCGGTCCATGCAGATAAAGCTATCACTTTAGTCCACCATTGGTTGCCTTGAAGTGGTGGTTCTATGAGTTACATCTTCCATATGACTATATCCACAAGCCCACTTGAGCTATCTGGTCTAGTCCCTATAAAAACACACCAACAAGTTTATTGACATGTATACTATACACTGCTTTGCTTTTATTTTTTAAAGACCAAGGCTCTTGAACAAATTTCTTATTTCATATGTGAAAATTTGATCTTCCCAGCATATGTAAATGGGAAAATGGACAATCTCCAGAATGCAGTTACAGAAATATTTGTGTAGTGGGGACTTGCTTCACATCTGCAATTTCATTTCTCTAAACATGATTCCTGCACTCCTGGCATCTGGTTGTCTGAACTAACTCCATTGAGAAGCATTGCATTTGGTGTGACAGGAAAGTGACTGTGTTATATCTTTTGTGGCCTATTCACACATACATGTCATCACTAGACAATACAGTTATCAACAAATTAATATCTATGTGTAAATTTGCCTGATGTTTAGGTAATGGCCTAAATGTTAATGAAGAGTGAGCCTTTTACAAATCTATGAACAGTGAGCTTTCAGTGTCAGTCAGCACAGGAAGTGTACTGTAACTTGGTAAGTGTCCCAAAATAGTATTTCCAGAGGAGGAGGAGGAGTTAGAATTAATACAATTCTAATTATGACCCACCACAAACTCAACATAGGAAGCTGTCAGTGGACTGGTCCATCTGGCTCAGTATTCACACTGAATAGCAGAAGTCCTCCAGGAATTCAAGCAGGGCTTTCACCCAGCCCCACCTGAATATGCCAGGAATTGAATTTGGGTCTTTCTGTAGGCAAGGCAGATGCTCTACCACAGAGCTACAGGCCTTCCCTAAGACCTTCTTCACAGCCTATGGCCTTTCCAACTTCCCAAACTTAGGGTACAATGTTTCACCTGTAGATTAATCAAGAGATCAACACAGTTTTATCTAGTTTATAGGCTGTAAAATACATTGCTCTAGTATTATTGGGTAGGGGAATTCATCCTCTTCCTTGTCAGTAGAATTATGAACTGATTCTCAGACGCTCCAAGTGTCCCTATTTTCCAGGGACGTCCCTGATTCAGAGAAGCTGTCCCAGTTTCTGATTTGATCCCAGAATGTCCCGCTTTTCCTTAGGACGTCCCTATTTTCATTGGAGAAATGTTGGAGGATATGGAGTTATCTGACCCCCGAACCATCTGAAGGCAATCCTGTATAGGGAAGGTTTTTTTAATGTTTTATTATGTTTTTATATATGTTAGAAGCTGCCCAGAGTAGCTGGGGTAACCCAGTAAGATGTGAGAGGTATAAATAGTAAAAAAGTATCATTATGGAATGGAATGTCCCTATTTGGAGAAATGTTGGAGAGTATGGATTCTGAGTCTTACTAATATTAGTCAATCAAAGGATTAGAAATGTTAATCTACCCAGAAGAGCATCCCACACTTAAGACTAATGACAAAGGAATGCAGCAGCCTCAACATGCCCCAGATGGCCACAATCATGAAACCATTGCATAAGTATTAAATATAATACCTATAGGTTTCAACAGGACAATTCATGAAAAGTGCTTTCAGGCTTTCAGCCAGTATTGGTATTGGTATAACTGGGTGCCATGTTAGGATTAGATATTACGCTCAAACTCAGAATGAAGAATCTGGCAGTGGAGGTAGAACACAGCCATTTTGGCTTGTAGCCATTAATAGCATTAAATCATTCATTTTCCAGAGTATTCTATATCTGTAATCACAGGTTTACTTCAAATGCCTTCTGGTGGGTTGAAGATGTTACATCAAAATAGGTTTTGGGGGACAACTACATTTTGGCCTGTGCTTTTCATGGTATTCTAACATGTACAGAAGTACCCACCAAAATGCTCTGCGTAAATTATCTGTATGAGAGCCTAAGTGTGCTTTGCTTTTTCTTATGAGGCTGCATTAGAAAAGCTTTAAAAAATGGATGTAGCAACCCAGAGGAATCACTGTAGCTTGTATAACTGCCCTGGGGGTCAAATGTCAGTGGAAATAGCATGCTGAGATGGAGGTCAGCATCTACAAATGTTTTTGTAGACCCTGTGTTATGAACAATTGTGGAATTATTTGTGTCAGCCATTAGCCCTGACACCACTGTGAACCCGCATCGTTGACTTATTAGACATAACATTCAGTTATTTTAGCAGTAGCACAAATTAACCTTGATCTCAGCCAAAGGCCAAGAAGCTATAGCCCAAAGTTTACCTTAAGCTAAAGGTCTTCTTCCATGGTAGCAACCCTGTTTTCCTCCAGAGTAGGGATGAGGGAGGAATCAATTCAGTTCACATTTATCAAATTTGCATGTTCCAGAAACAATATGAGAACTGAAAAACGGACATCCTTCAAAATTTGCACTTATCCAATTTTTTACAATGCAGTTCTCCAACCAATGATTACCAAAAAAATGAATATATTACAGAATATAATATACAAAAATGCATAGTTCTAGGAAAAGTTGCTTGCAGTGTACACATTAGTCAAAACTGCATTGAAAAATATATTTATTAGAAGACATTTGCTCTAAAATGCTGAAGAATTCTATGAGGATGTAAAAAATAATAATTTGCAAATTGCAGATATGTGGAGAACTGAATTTTTGATTGGAAAAATGGGAAATGGAGAGAACCCAAACCGACTGATCCTTTCTCACCATTCCAGATTTTTATTTCTACGGGACATTTTCTGCAGTGATACGTCCTCATGTTATGAAAGGCGGCAGAACTAACCTTGCTAGGGAAGAATAGTCTCAAAAATGGGCATAGCTCTTTTTGGAGGATATACGTTAGTCTGTAAAGCATGCAATAAAGAAAAGAAAACTTACATTTTAGGGGAAAGTAGCTTCCTTTATCACTTTATTTCTGGACAGTTTTGCATCCATCAACAAAACTACCTCTATAAAAGTATAGGATCTCCGGATATTGTTGATTTTATTTGCTTCCTTCAAAAGATTTTTATCCTTTTTTTTCAAAAGAAATGCCTATGGCAGCTTGCAATCTAATTAATATGTTAAAAAACAGCATTATTATTATTATTATTATTATTATTATTATTATTATTGACAACCATAAAAGAAAAGTGATAAAACACTTCAGCTGAAAAATCAGGCCGATAAATTTAACACTGGCTACAAATGAAGAAGCTAAATTAATCAAAAGACTGCTCCTTAATAACAAAGCATAGCCCTGGAAATCTGAAAAAATATGTGGAAACCTATGTTCATAAATTTAGTCTCAATATAATGGAAAAGTTAACTCAAGGCCACTTCCTGCATATCTCTAGCATGGCTTCGCTTCTCCCTTCAGGCTAGCAAGGCTTAATTTCCCTTTTGAACGACAGAGAATGGATACTACTGAATCCTGTGTGGAAGGAAAAGAACTATGCCTTGAAAACTAGAGCTCTTTAAAATCCCACTTAATCAGAACAGGGATTAGGAAAGTCCCATTTTTCACTGAATTAAAGTATCGTCTCTCTGTGTTACAGGTATAAGAGGCTTCTCATTCCTCTTGGCGATAGCTGTAGAAGCAAGGCGCACACCCTCTCTGGAGAAGGGCCCGATGCAGATATTTCTTATTTGCTTAAAGCAATCCTTTTCCTGTACTTATATTAAATCAGGTAAAACAACTTCTTCTCTCTCACTGGATACTTGCTGGAGTCTGCATATTTCTAGAGTACAGAACACACAAAGGGCAGATGATGTCCATCAAGACAAACTGGAATGCATAAGCTAGGGCTGTGTTGGGTCCAAGGTAGATATTTGCTGTTTACTTTTTCTCCTATTTGAAATCCAGCAACTTCCCATTTTGCCTTTTGTTTTTAAATGAGAGGTTTTCTAAGCAAAATTCACATTTTGAGCATAAAATTTTAAACTCCCAGATTAAAAATACAAATCTTTCTTGAATATATCTTGAATATTTTGGTTCCGGCACACTCCACATAGGGAATCTAATCAGCTGTGAATTGTAAAATATCTTCTGAAGTGAACATGACCTTCAGGTGAACAGGAAAACATGTGGGTCGACAGAGTGAACAACAAGCCACTTCACTCCTCCCCTATTCCTGCTGCAGTCATTTTATCCTGAACTAAGCTATACTTTGATTTAGAAGAATGTCTGGACCCAGGATCATGTTACATCTCCCGCAAACAAACTATGAGCAATAAGCCAAGATCAAACCTTGACTACAACTCCATGGTCCATCTGGAGCAAGAAAGATCATGAGCTTGGATTCCCACATAGTACTTAGCCAAGCCATGACTGGGTTGCCCAGCAGCTGCCGGACCTGGGGAGGAACAAAGCAGCCGAAATTTTCACTCTGCCTCATCACATCCTTGCTCATTGACACTCAGCCATGGTTTGGGTCGAGGCTGATATGCAAACTAGGCCATAGGCAATATTTGGACAACAACTGGAGAATATCCAAGCACCAGAGAATATTTCACATTAAAATTCACAAAGAAATATTTTGATTAAGAATTTGGAGGTGTTGGAATGAAGATCCATATCAGTTCTATTTTTGGTGCACTGGCTTAATAAATGATTTCTTTGTTATCCATTTATTGGTCTTTTGTCCTTTCTCTGGCCTTCTTGAAAATGCCCGTGGATGTGTTTGCAATTATTAATTTTGGGGTAAAGAAAAAAAAACTTTCATAATTAGTTAAGTCTCATAATTAGAGGTGGAGTTGACGATCTTTTATGTTATTTATGCTTTGC
The DNA here is from genome assembly GCF_964188315.1 of Podarcis muralis. Lineage (NCBI taxonomy): Eukaryota > Metazoa > Chordata > Lepidosauria > Squamata > Lacertidae > Podarcis > Podarcis muralis. Next base: position 25,868,750 of record NC_135663.1, read on the forward strand.
TCTTTAAAACCTAAATTGAAAAAACAAAGCAGACAGCTTGTTTATATCCAAAAATACTGCCAAGATTAATTCTTACGCTACCAGACCTGGAACTTGATTAAAATGTCTTAATTAAAACTGACCTATAAGGCAGAAAATAGAGCATGTGCGTGTGTGTGTGTGTGTGTGCGTGCATGCGTGCATTTGTGCGTATGAAAGAGAGAGAGAGAGAGAGAGAGAGAGAGAGCGAACTTTGATTTATTGAAAACTCTAAACTTTCAGTACACTGTAAAAGACAGTGATGGTTTATAGTTTGACAAGGTAATCCATCCCAAATAAGTAATATGTTGAATACCTTCAGGCAATACGTATGTGGTGGTCTTTGCCCTCGAATGAATGGCTGGAGCCACATTGTTCTCTTTTAAACAAAGCACAGCTTTTTATCTCTGCAAGAACTGGCCAAAATTCTCGTTAGGCTTTTGAAAAAGAATATATTCTTAGGAAGGATGTGAAGAGGACACAAGGGGCTGCAGGCAGAGAACATCCAATGAGTGAAGTTCTGCTCACAGGAACTGGCAATCCACCCATTGTGTCTGAGTTGACGCCAGATCATACAGAAGCTCTGTCTAGAGAGTTTCATTTTGTGTGGCTGTTTCATACATGAAAGACATAAACCGGTGACCAGAGCAATCCAACTCACCCATCCCAACTCTCACACACACTGGACTGGGGGGTTGTACAAAGGGCAGTGTTCCCTTTGCTCAGTTCTCCCCCCTCATCTGGCAACCAAGAGCCACAGAACGTAAGGGCAGAAGGAACGCTGGTGGGTTCTCTGCCAGCATTGGCCAGCAAAAATGCCCCCAAACAGGGCATTGCAATAGGGAAGAGGTGGGGCTGAACTGGCATTGGGCCTGATCTGAGCAGCATCACACAGATGCACTGGGCCCAGTCTGGACTCAAATCACTGCACCAGCCTGGATCAGACCCAATCATCCTGTCCACTATCTTCCACCACAGCTCCCATAAGCAGCTGGGCTGTGTATGCAGTAGTGACTCTTCCACTCCACAAAACCCTACCAGGGTGGGTGTGTATTGCACCCTGATTAATTAACTAGGAAAATGTATCCCTAGGAATTAATTAACTAGGAAAATGTAATGTGTGTGTGTGTGTGTGTGTGTGTGTGTGTGTGTGTGTGTGTGTGTGTTTTGTATACCAGCCTTCATCCAAAGATCACACTGCAGTTCACATCATACAAATACAAAATCAAAACGCAAATAAACATCATAAAACCATAGCAAAACAAACCAATAACTCCCTCTTCTGCAGACCCATGTTAATCAGCCCTAGTTGAAGAGAAATGTTTTCACCTGGCACCTAAAGATCTACAATGAAGGTGCCAGGCGAGCCTACTTTTTAATTTTATATTTAAAATACAGCATCATGTGCATTCAGCTTGATAGAATCTCTCACTAGGGGTTTCTCATCTGGCTGCCCAGACTCCAATGGTCCACTTGCTCCTTTGCCCAATGATGTTGCAGGCACAGAGTAATGAGTAGGTATGATGTGCATTTGCCCTCATAGTAACACTGGTGGGGAGAATAAAAATGCCATAATCCTGAAAGCTGCCATCTCCAGTTGCCCCATTCAGATATATGGCACAGCTCCAGTATTAAATGGTTAAGAAGTTAGCAGTCAATGGCTTTTGAAGAAGACATTACAATATGACCTAGTTCTTTATGGGGGTGGAAAAAATACTCTAGTTTGCAGTGCAGTGATCCCCGCCGTTCAAGGTTTGGTAGTGAGATGTTGAGCCTGTTTATTCCAAATGGCCCTGAGGACAGCTTAGATTTGTTTTCCCCCTAATTGTTATTATATTAATTTTAAGATGTGTTTGATCAGAGCAATGCTACCAACAAACTGAAATTATGTGTAAATTATACATCCTCCACTAAGACAAGATTGACAGCGGTGCGGATATGCATATTTAATGGCAAGGTGCCAGCTGCCGATGCTTCGGAATAAAGATTAAGATTTAGCACATATCTAGCACTGCGACCTCAGTAAGACATGGCTGCTGCGTCAGCAGGGCCAGCCCAACCATTGGGCAGAGTGAAGCAGCCAATTCAGGGACAGGATCAGGAATGCCAAAAGACTTTCCTGAGCCCAGAACACTGTATGTGGATTGAGCATTCTGCTAGCCCGCTTCTGGCATTGGCTCCCAGTACGTTTCCGAGCACAATTCAAGGTGTTGGTGCTGACCTTTAAAGCCCTAAACGGCCTCGGTCCAGTATACCTGAAGGAGCGACTCCACCCCCACTGTTCAGCCCGGACACTGAGGTCCAGCGCTGACGGCCTTCTGGCGGTTCCCTCATTGCAAGAAGGGAGGTTACAGGGAACCAGACAGAGGGCCTTCTCGGTAGTGGCACCCGCCCTGTGGAACGCCCTCCCTTCAGATGTGAAGGAAATAAGCAGCTATCTTCTTTTTAAAAGACATCTGAAGGCAGCCCTGTTTAGGGAAATTTTTAATATTTAATGGTGTATTGTTTTTAACACTTGATTGGAAGCCGCCCAGAGTGGCTGGGGAAACTCAGCCAGATGGGCGGGGTATAAATAATATATTATTATTATTATTATTATTATTATTATTATTATTATTATTATTATTGCAGCTGGGGAAGATGAAGGCGTCCAGTTGCGCTGCTGCAGATGCACCATGGTGCTCCTCACAGTGGTCACTGCTGTGGATGCACAACCTGACTTTCTGTCTCCAGGTGCTGCAGTTGCCTGTAAGGGATTCCCGCCATGCAATCTATTGACAAGTGTTGCTGCTTACCGTATGTTTCGCTCCATAAGACGCTCTTTTTTCCTCCTAAAAAGTAAGGCGAAATGTCTGTGCGTCTTATGAAGCGAATGCTGCGCGAAGGAGGGACAGATGGGAGCCCTAGCTCTCGTCCATCCCTCCTCCACAGCTCACTTTAAATCAGCAAAGCGGGACAGGAGCTGCTTACACAGTTGTAAAGCAAGCACAGCGGGAGCTGTGTAATCCCTCTGCCCCCGCGCTCAGCCACACCATTGGGATGGGTGCGCATGCGCCACCTCCTTGGGACGACGCTTGCATGGGCGACGTCCCACGTCGCCTGTGGTGACATGCCGTCACGTAAGACCCTTCCTCTGCCACTGGTCTTGCCGGGACAGTAGTGCCTTCCTTTGCAGAAGTGTGAAATTTGAAGGGCAGCTGTGCTTTGGTCCTTGTGTTGTGTACGAAGGTGTGAATTTAGGTAGGTTTGACTTTAAATGGGAATTGAATCAGATTTCTCCCCCATTCCTCCCTCATATGAAAGCCCCCAGAGCTCTCTGCAATGGCTTTATTAAAATAATTGTGTAGGGCCAAACCATACAGTCCTTAGAGCTAAGGGACTCAATCTGGGAAGCTCATATATTTCCATTGCCTGCTCCCCTTACTAGGGGATAAAGTCTCTCTTCATTTGTTAATGACAGTGATGATGGTTCTTAATGCCACTGACTTTACATGGGTGAAATATTATTCTGATATAATTCTGAGTTTATTAAATAGTTTAATACAACATTTGATTCAGAATATTTTTTTTTCTTGTTTTCCTCCTCTAAAAACTAAGTGCATCTTATGGAGTGAAAAATATGGTAAATACATTTATTAACCAAGCCTACCTTGCAGGTATATAAAAGGGGAGGGAAACAAATGCAACCTTGGGAAAGCAAGTTACAGATATGCGGAAACATAATAATTGTAGAGTTGAGAGGGACCACAAGAGTCATCTAGTCCAACCCACCCCAATGCAGGAATCTTTTGCCCAACATGGGATTAGAACCCACAACCCTGAGATGAAGAGTTTCATGCTCTACCAACTGAGCTATATGCCACACAGCACATAGCTGGCATTGCTCCCATAGGAGGCAGTGATGGCCACCAGGTTGGATGGCTTTAAAAGAGAATTAGGACAAATCCGTGGTCGGAGGCAGTCTGCTTCTAAATACTAGTTGCTTGAAACCAGAGTAGAGGAAGGTGCTATAGCACTTAGGTCCTGCATGCAGACTTCTTGTAGGCTTCTAGTTGGCTACTGTGAGAATGTGACAGCTAGACTGGTGACTGGGAGTGGCCGCCAGGACCACATAACACCAGTCCAGAGACCTGCATTGGCTCCCAGTACATTTCTGAGCACAATTCAAAGTGTTGGCGCTGACCTTTAAAGCCCTAAATGGCCTCGGTCCAGTATACCTGAAGGAGCGTCTCCACCCCCATTGTTCTGCCCGGACACTGAGGTTCAGCACCGAGGGCCTTCTGGCGGTTCCTTCACTGTGAGAAGTGAGGTTACAGGGAACCAGGCAGAGGGCCTTCTTGGTAGTGATTCCTGCCCTGTGGAATACCCTCCCATCAGATGTCAAGGAAATAAACAACTATTTTATAAACAACCTCTAGGGAGGTTTTAAATGTTTGATTTTTATCGTATTTTTAATATTCTGCTGGGAGCCACCCAGAGTGGCTGGGGAAACCCAGCCAGGTGGGTGGGGTAGAAATATATTATTATTATTATTATTATTATTATTATTATTATTATTATTATTATTACTACTACTACTACTACTACTACTACTACTACACTGGCCTGATCCAGCAGGTCTCTTCTTATGTTATTGTGTAATGTCATTCACAGATCATGTAAGGAAAGCCAGAAAAATTGCCTTCTTGCTATAACTGCAATGTTTTGAAGTCAATTGGCACTAAGGAGCTGCCCACCCTATTCCTGTGACTGCAATTTGTGCAATTCACTGTTTTTAATTCTGAATTTTAAATTGCTGTAACCCACCCTTGGGCCTTGTAGTGAAGGGCAAGCAAAAAATGTGATGACAGCAGCAACAATTTTCACAGTTGGGATGACTCCTTTTGGATCTGTAAGAACCATGAAAATGGGAGCTGATGTCATTCATGTATCACTGGCTCATGTCGTACATTTTTCCACACGGGCCAGGGAATAAGCACATTGCTAAGTACTTACAAAATACGAACTCTGATAGCTGTCATTCATCCTCATCAAAATGTTATGAATTCTATTCAGGGATATCTTTAGATCAGTTGGCATGGCCGGTTTTGTCTCCATGAAATGTTCACGAGATGTTCCAGGAGACATGCCACATAACCTCCATTAATATCGTCAATGCTTGTTGTTTTTCAGACATGTTGCAAGCAAGGAACAACCAACCAACTCTGTGAAAGGAAAAGCACAGTTCAAATGAAACATTTCTTGTGTGACTGTGCCTTCAAATAGCACTGCAGAGCAGAGACAGAACAATCTCGTGAACTTGTCTTTACTCTTAGAGATTGTTCACTCTAGGGTAATACCACACATATTTGCTTCCGCTCGAAATTATAACAAATGTAACCATTATAAGCAACTTACCTTGCTTGCTTGTATAAAATGTGACCTGTATTTCTAGATGTCTCACTGTTCCCTTGAATTCTTTGCCAACAGCTCCATCTTCAGGCTTCACTCAGCAAATGCTATGCCTATTTTTAAATTGCCAAATGCTCAGGAAAGAGTTTTGAAGTGTTTTTGGTTTTTCTCCTCAATTCTGCAGACTCTTAAACATTTTTAATGGGGTGGGGCATCTAGACAATGCTGAATTATGCTTAAACTAAAAATACATGCAGATTAAAAGATGAAAGGGAGATTACTCTCCAGTTTGGCCTCTAGGTTGGACTATGGGACTATTGTCACACACTTTTTAACAAATCAAAGTAAATATATGACTACAAGTTTAATTTGGTATCCTGTTGCCCAGGGACATGTGTCAAAGAAAATACTGTGTGTTGAATCTAACTGGTGACCTTCAATTCATAGAAGAAGTTGAGAGATCCACTTGGTCCAATTCTTGCCCATTTGCTCCCCCTGAAGCCCCTTGTGCCAGGGAGAAATTCGATTCAGTTTGCATATGAAGGTGCTCTACTTAATTTACAGTTTCTGAAACAAAAGATGAACCAAAACACAGTCATCCTTTCAAATTTGCAACTTCCCTAATTTTTCCCTAGTTTTCCAGCCAAGCAATGTGTACAAAAATGCATATATTAATGAAAAACATCATACAAAAATGTGTATACTGGGGGAAATTGCACACAAAGCTGTGTATATTAGGAGAAATGCACGCTAAAAAGTTGACAGAATTTCATCAGGTCCTTAAAAAAATATTGCAAACTGTGTGGAAAACAGAACTTATGAGTAGAAAAATGAGAAACCAGAATTGGCAGATCTTTCCATCCCTATGTTCCACCCTCTCCTGTAGAGTCCTCCAGCTTTCTGCAGATGGATTTTAAGTGTGCAATGGGCTTCAGGAAGAAGGAGAATTGTCAGAAATCCCCTTCCATCCTTGGCCATTACAGATGCCTCTGCTGAATCAAAACCCCTTCCCAGGAGGGCAAGGGCACCAACTGGATTCCACCCTAAGGAAATCTGTTACGAAAACCGAGGTCCACTTCCAGCAGAAACCAGTGGATCCAGGCAATGGTCTACTGCTCTTTCCTAGGTAATAAGAGTGAGAGAAGGGTTCAAAACCACATAGAAGGCTGAGCTGAAAATCAAATCCTGCTATCATTCACATTTCAAAATCTTCTTCACTTTGAAGTTCTTTGCACATAAACAGAGCTTTTCCTCCCATTGTTTGTCGGCATATCGGAAGCATTAGGAAGCTTTTATTTTGCCCTGTTGCTTTAAAGTAGACTTTGAAGCGATTACCATGTGTTTTCAGAATGACAGTTAACACCAGCTTCCCTCAAAGAGATATCGCAGGAAAAAGTGAGATTACAACTCGACTATAATGCAAAATGTTTCTAGAGAACAGCTAAGTTTGTGGCTTGCTATCCATTGTTTCTCAAGCCATGTTTTCCTAACGTGCTTTATCAGTGGCTAGAATGGGGAGCTTTGCCAACTGACCACCAATCTGGTCCTTCAAGGGTTTTGATGGTAGCCCAAAACCACACATTGTTCTGGTGGGGCCCTGAGATTTGGGCTCCTCTTTCTCTTTAGTTGCTGGCTCTCTCTTCTTCTTTTTCCCCTATTGCCCTTGATTTTGAAAAGAAATGCTGGCACAAAAGAGACCAAAGACACATATGGCGCTGGCCTAGGCAATAATGGCAATGGACCCATCAGACAATGCTTCCAATCCCATGGCCACTGACCACCCCATCTGCACAGTTGCAGCAAACTACTGCTAGCACAACATCTGCCCTTCCGTTATTACATGCTCAGCTTAACATATTCCAGAATCACCATTCAGTCTGTAGCTGGCGGGGCGGTGGTTGGGGGGGGTGTTGCGTACCAGCGAGGCCTAGACATGCCGCAGCAGCCTCTCTGGGGATTTAACTGGAGTCGGATTTGCCATAGTCTATTAAGTACACGTTCCTTCGGTACATGTGCGACTAATCTACTTTTAATTGAACTCCATTGTTTCCTTGTGTTTAGTAAACAAATGTGCATAGGTGCAGATGCTGCTGCTTGTTTACTGCACAAACAGAATGCAGCTTGCGAGAGCTTTCGGGAGGCTGTGCTGGCAGGCACTGGAAAAACACAGAATGTTTAATGCACAGGCATATTCTTTTCTTTACACTTTTTTGTTTTTTTTAAAAAAAACTTTTTTCCTGGACATTTTGCTGCCCAGCTGTCTATTGCATGCAATTTTAGCAGCTGAGCACAGGCGTATTGGAAGATCTTGTTCCAAACCCAGAACTAGCTGTGCCAAAATGTCTTTTCCTTTGCGCTGAGCAGCAAGCTTTCGCAGACACATTTATTGGCGTTATTCTGCCTTGCAAGCTGAGATTTATCCCTCCCCTCCCCTCTCTTCTGCATATCCTTAAAGCAAGTAGCTGACGATACTTAATTTTATTTCTGCCATTTTTATCAACACCCGAATAACATTACCCAATGCAAACCTAATCAATACCATGCTTCCTTGTTTTATTTCACTGCTTTTTCCTATAGCATATCCTTACAGCCACTAAAAGGTATTTTCTTCTCTATCCAGGTGCTGCAAAGAGCTGGAGGAAATGAGCTTTGTTAAGCTCAGAATCGGGTGTTATTTTTTACTTTTGTTGGACATGTACAACCAGATACTCTGCAGTTTTACACAGAAGCAAGTCCACTTGACCTCTTGATTTCTACAGAATTAAAAGGTAAAGGGACCCCTGACAATTAGGTCCAGTCGTGGCCGACTCTGGGGTTGCGGCACTCATCTCACTTTATTGGCCGAGGGAGCCGGCGTACAACTTCCGGGTCATGTGGCCAGCATGACTAAGCCTCTTCTTGCAAACCAGAGCAGCCATTTACCTTCCTGCCGGAGTGGTACCTATTTATCTACTTGCACTTTGACGTGCTTTCGAACTGCTAGGTTGGCAGGAGCAGGGACCAAGCAAAGGGAGCTCACCCCGTCGCGGGGATTCGAACCGCTGACCTTCTGATCGGCAATTCCTAGGCTCTGTGGTTTAACCCACAGCACCACCTGCATCCTTCTACAGTATTAGCCCCTACTAAGTGTGCATAAAGCTGCAATTTTCAGGACTTTTCAGAAAACCTACCAATTCAGCCTTGTAACTTAACAACCTACTTGGTCACTAGTGGTGACCAGGAATTCCGTACATGTGAGTGTGCAGGCTGAAGGAAGAGAGTCAGATTGTTCCATTCCTCCTCTGTCAACTTGTTTGGCTTCAGTGTTAGTAATGGAAGCAAGTAAGTCTTTCTCTACAACCAACATGGAAATGGAGTAGGCTGGTGGAAAGAGGTCATCCTCTACCCGTCTATCTACTTGGTAGAAGGCTTTTTAAATCTCTTTTTTACTAATCTAATATCCTGTGTTTCTATGCTGTCTGAAGAGGGGTGGAGGCTTTCCTCCTGACAGCCAGCATGGAAACACAGGCTCATAGCCTCTTTGAAGGGCAGTAACTTTTGTGGGCTTCTTTACAAGGCTGTACTAGTAAGCACAAAAACTCTAGTCCCCATGCCCAAACATCATCTCTCCACTCAGCTCTGTGAGTTGGAGGCTGAATCTCTGCACTACAGTATTCCCCATGTTCATAAATCTGATCTTCTTACTACAGTAGTTCAGCCTCCAATCCATGGAAGGCTAGGAAGTCAAGCAATCAGAGCAGATGGGGCAGGGCAACAGTCTTTACAATATATTCCAAAAGACAATAACCGAACTCCCACCCACCAACACTTTCCCCCTTCTCTTTCTATGTGATAGAGGAAAGTCCACACACCATTAGGTCAATGGCAAAATTATCAGTGACCAATCAATGACCAGTTGTTCTGTGTGAGCCCAAGACTTCCTTTTATAGCGGCAATGAGTAGCATGCTAAACTCCATAGGACATCCTCTACAAGATGTCTGAAGATGGATGGTCCTGCAGGCACATGTCTCAGTTCTGCTGCTTTTGGGATAAGTAGCTGTCTTGGCAGAACACCTCCTGGGAACCCTTTGAAAGTTACTCATAGGCAATTAATGGCAAAGTTATGGTTCTGGTGTTCTTCTTCGTCGTACACTTTCCCTTGCTGGATTGTGTCTTGGTCCCAGTAAGAACTCCCAGTATGTCACAGTTGTTCAGATTCAAGTTCCTTGAGACAATTTTCAGGCTCATGGGCACATTTGGATTTTTGAGCGAGTGTTGTGGGTGCCACCCATTGTGATCTTCCCCCCTTCCTCTGTTGCTTCTCTGGCTCATTCCAGAGAGAAAGAGAGACAGAGACACAGACACAGAGACAGAGACAGACAGACAGACAGACAGACAGACAGACAGACAGACAGAGTAGGCACACATACTTAGTTTTTCAGTGGATCGGATTAAAGTCACATCCAGTAGAATTAATTTGAGCTTTGAAAAGCCCATAGAACTGAAAGAGGGAGTAGACTCAGCTATACAGCTGCAAATAAAATGTTTTAAGTGTGTTTTAAGTGCAATATACAATGTGACACTAGATGGTGATGGTGAGCCTTATGGAAAATTCAATGTATTTTTTAAAAAATGCTTTTTTAAAAAAAGCATTTTCGAAACAGTTTTTATATGTGTGTAGATTCCACCTAGGAAAGAGCATCACTCAATTTCTGACTTCAGCTCTGTGTACTTTTCAAGGGAGAAAAAGGCAACCCCCCTCAACACCTTGTGTTCAAAGGGCTAGTGAGCAGGGTCCCTGATAAACTTTGGGGACTCCAGGGGAAGACCTCATTGGGTCCACATCCACAACATTGTCGGTCCCTACTCTAGTTCTCCTTCTACAGCATATCCCACTTGAGTGGTCCCAGGCAATGGGAAAACAACACGAGCTGTTTTGCTGGGAATATTTTAGGATATTTCCCAGTGTTTTCAACAGGCAAAAGTAGATCTAACTTTCAGGCAATTTAGACTTCACATTTTGGGGGGCGTGGGGGAGCGAGACTGCTGCATCCTTTAATCAGAATGCTGTCCTTCATCTTAGCAAGATCTCAAAGTGACATCTAGTGGAATACCTAGTGTCAGTGGGGAAATTTAATTAAACTGCAGTCCCTTTATACCAGCACAAATATTGTGAAGGAAAACAACTCCTCTGACATTTTGCAAATAGGTTCAGTAGAATCTGCTGTGTTTACTCTGACTGACATTTGTTTTTCAGTCAATTATCCTTCAGTCCTTTCTTTTCCCTCCATAATTTATCACTAGCAGCTTTGCCATAATAATAAATATAAAGTTGTTTCCCTTTTTTGTTGTCTTCTTGTTTTGGGAGCAAATGTGGCAGATCTGTTACCCCGAAAACCTCAAAGGCTTGTGATTTTGTGATAGCCTTTGATTGTTTTCAGGATTTAGGGCCATGAGATTGGACAAGCCTTAACCTTAAATACAAGAGAAAATTAATTTGGAGCTTCAGGGAGACAGGGAAGGATTGCTTTATACCCAGAGTCAGACTCCAAGATTAAGTTAGCCAAGTCTGAGTCAAAATCCACAACTACCATATTGAGAGACTATGGTACTCACACTGACCATCTCAATTCTGATTTCTTCTTTTCCGAAACTTAAAAGAGTTGGATGAAATAAGAGCCACAATCATGTATACAGCCATGTATAAAAGGTAAAGGGACCCCTGACCATTAGGTCCAGTCGCGGACAACTCTGGGGTTGTAGCGCTCATCTCACTTTATTGGCTGAGGGTACAGCTTCTGGGTCATGTGGCCAGCATGACTAAGCCGCTTCTGGTGAACCAGAGCAGTGCACGGAAACGCCGTTTACCCTCCCACTGGAGCGGTACCTATTTATCTACTTGCATGCAACTTGTGCAATTGCAGCTTTGTGCGCTAGGCGGTCGCTCAGGTGACATCATGCAAATTAAATGTGCACAAGGCATTAAAAAGTTCTCTCACCGTGGAAAGAGCTTTTAAGCTCTCCGCCTTGCTTAACAGGCTCTGAGATGCTCCTGCAAGATTGGGGTTGGGGGTGTCAAGTCCTGCTTGGCACATTGGCTTCAAAAAGGTAGAGACAGATGTGCTGGGGTGGTTCTCAGCTTGTTAGGTTGATTTTGGCATTGCAAATAACCCTTGTGCAAGTTGTGAGTCATTTGTATGTTGATAATATGTCTAAGCTAAGTGGGGGGGTGGAGGCTGGTTAATACTTGGATAGTACACCTGGGTATACAGAATACTGTAAGTTTCCTATTTTCATAACTCAGAGGCAGATAGTGACGTCAGAGAATTTCAGTGGAAATTGCCAATGTTGGCTTATTCATCCCATGCTGATACAGTATTTTGTATTTTCTTCCCAAGAGAAGCATAGTATAAAAATTGCAGATCTGTGTGAAATTCTGCTATCAGCCAACTACCCTGTTTGTGCTAATAGTTGTTGTTGTTGTTGTTGTTTATTAATTAATTAATTACCTGATATGTAGGCAAAACCTACTTCACAGGCAAATACTATTTATTTACCAACCGTTCTTTTACATTCGGTAGTGGAAAAAGCATGGAACCTATTAGGTTGCACATTTTGTTTTGTTTTTTAAAAAATCTGTTTCACCTGGAAAACCCATCAGCAGTTTCTTTACATAGTTTTGTTTTGTTCCCTATAAAATATAGTTGTCAACATCTGGAATTTTAGAAGTGGGGGGTGGGGATGAAATCACCACATAAACGGGAGGTCATTAGTCATTTGTGGCCATTTTCTTCCTTTTTCCAGCTGCACATAATATATTTTAAGTGTACGTTACATTTATAAAACAACCACAATAATTAACATATAACTTTGAAAAGTACTCAGAATTAAATAAAGCCATGTGCATCCCAGGTCTTAACACACTGATTTTGATCTGCAGAACTTCTTATTCCCCTACTGAGTAGATGCCTGTCAGCAAGGAGGAAGGTTCAAGATGGCTCCATACTGTGAACAACTTGATAATTAGCATGAAAACATGAATTCTTGGATCAAGTGCCATTGTTTATTTATCTGTTATATGTATATCCCATCCTTCCTCCCAAAGGAGTCCAGTGTGGCAAACACTAAAGTGATAAAAAAACACAATGCAAAATAAAATTAAAACATATAAAATCCTTCTTAACAACCAAAAACTCGTAAAACAGTCCCATATTCTCACAGCTGATCAAAGTTGCCATGAGCAGTATCTTTGAGTCATCACATGCCTGGCGAAAGTTTTTTAATTCCTCCTGGAAGTTAATAGCAAGTGAGGTAGCTGCACCTCACCAGGGAGGGCATTCCACAAATCAGGAACTACCACCAAGAAGTCCCTGTTGTGGGTCAATGTCAACCATTGTATGAGTTTTAATTTGTTTTAGTCTATTCTACAGTGCTTTTAACTTTCTGTATATCTGAGATTCTGGCTGTAATTTTTTTAATCATGATTTCATTGTTTTATCCTAGCGCTCCAAGAGAGCAGGCTGGGGCCCAGAGGAAGACTGTGCGACAGAGGAGACCACAGAAGAGAAGATATTACTTCATATATATATATTAACTTTTCCCCCTCTTTTTTTTTTAAAAAAAAGTGTCCCTGGATTCTTTGGGAAAAAATCTGGTAACCTTACTGTATGGCGCAAGATCTATCTGTACCTGTGGGAATCTAATGTGCTGAGACTCATCTCTGATGATACCCTGAGGTGATGCCATGTCAGCCTGTTAGTGACTGACAAGCTTCAGCGCAGCCCCACCTACCGTCATGTGGGGCTAACGGAATGATTTACACCCAGGAAATATCAGGAGGTTGTCTGAGTATTTGCTCAATTGAATCAGCAGGGTTTGCCAAACATGATCCATGAATAACGCAGCTCCTTTGAGCAAAAAATGGAAGAAGGAAAAAACACTCCCTGAGGTTTCCTGAACATCACCCTGTGAGCTGTGCTTGACTGGGAAGAAAATTAAACTTCTTTTTTTTTGTCCTGGTAGGGAACTCCTCTCAACCTGCCATCCAACACTACAGAAGGAAAGACATTTAGTCTGGCTTTGGTGAAAAGCCTTCAATAGTTTGGTACTGCCAGGTTTTTAATGAAAGATACCTTGCTGGTACCTTTCCCGGGAAAATCAGAGGCTCACTATGTCAGGTTCCTATTGGAAGACCCAACAAATGCTAGAACATTAACAGTGGCAGAGTTTTTATCAGTGGTTGCAAGAACCAATGATCCCTATATTCTGAACAAAATGCTTGTTTAACCTGGAGGTAGGCTGTATGAATTGTGTATTGCTTTGTAATGATTTGTTGGGTCTCTGGACCGTAATCAAGATTGTTGTTGTTGTTGTTTAGTTTTTTGCAGCAGAAAATGTCTGACTGGCACAAAATTTGAAACTCACAAGAAGTCATCTCAATCCTGTTTTGCACATCTGAGAGATCAGAAGTGACTCCTGTGTGAATCACTGTTGGACCAAAGCCAAGGACATTTCATAATTTAGTTTGTAAAGTTTATAAACCTTAGCAGATGCAGAGCTTTCAGGGTGTGATTCTTGTGCAACTGTGGCGACGAGTATCAGCTCTTCTCCAGTGGTTCTCAATGTGTCTCAATGTGCAATGTGTTGCAAGCTTAAAGGGCAAGTTAATAACATTTTAAATTTCAGCATTGAAGGAGAAACAGTGTAAGAAACTCATTAGGGCATGCAAAATAGGAAGAACTATAAAGGCAGCCAACCAATTCAAACCGATGTCAAAAGAATCTGGGGGCGGGGGAAGAAAGAAAAATGACTTCTAATTAGCATTTCTCCTGACTGCTTGCTTAAACAAGACTCGGTTATCTCTCATTCAATCAGCACTGACATGAGTTGCTTGTAGTGACTCTGTGTGAATCTGCTACTTTAAAAAAATTGTTTAATGCTTTATATAGCTTCTTCGTGGATAATATTGCCAGCAATGCTACTCAGCCCAGTATTGCATTTTATACCTGTAATTTCAACTTTTTTAAAAAAATGAAGATTCTGTATCTCTTGTACCATCTGCTAGAGGTGCAGAGAAATTTGACTTTGTTGGGATTTTTGTAAGAAACTATCTAACTTGTACTCCTCAAACCAACACGCAAACACAATTATCTATGGGAACCCACATTTCTTCAACTAAATAATGTGCATGAAATAACATATATTAGGGGTTAGTGTGCGTATCAGTAAACATAGCATACAAAAATGCCTTGTATTAAGGAAAATGTACCAAAAATGTGTACATTAGGAGGAATTTCACTAAAATGTTGGTTTATATTTTTTTAAAAAATTCAGACAGATGTGGAGAACTGAATTTAAGATTGGCAAAAATGAAGAAACTGAAATTGACAGATTTGTCCATCCCTACTATCTGTCTGTCTGTCTGTCTGTCTATTTTATTATATATACCGCCCTTCATCAAAATATATTGGGGCAGTTCACAAATCTACTTTTTTAAAAAAATATCTGCCAGAAACATTGATGTTACAGCAATATAGACATAGCAAACACTCCTGTCCTGTATAAAGTGTCAAGCAACTCCAAAGGCAAATATAGTCTAGGTTTTGAGGAGTCCTGATATTATGGGACTGTCAAGGAAATGAAAGATGTTCTGGGAGGTGATGCAACTAATCACATGTGAGGTTTATCTCTACTTACTAATTATAAGCCTGGAAAACTACTTTAGCAATTACTGTTCTGATTTGATTTGGCTGATGTGGGTGGAATTTTCCTATCCAAGTTTCGTTTACTTTGACCTAGAATAAGGGGTACCTAGAAGATTTAAGGAGCACTGCTGTTTACACCACTGCCATTAGTCCAGTCAATGAGGCAGCATGTTCAGGAGTAAGAATAGCATTCAAGAAAAGGAGAGGGAAGGAAGAAGTGTCACAATTTCTCACAAGCCCTCACTTGTTAACTTATAAATGGAATTCTCAGGCGCAGAATAGAATCAGCAGCAGACCGAGATGTTGGTGGTATCCCGGGGCAGAAGGCAGAAATGGATCTACTCACATAGCCTAATTTAATGACAGAAGAGGCATTTTCTCTGTCTGCTTGTGTTCGTAAGATCTTGCAGCATATCAATCATGATGAAATTAAAATTCTCAAAATAAAAATCCCCATGGCTTAATTTGAGCAGGGCTTGTTCCCTGAAAGCTAAAAGTCTGCCTATCATTCTTCTTCAACAGCAGCTGAAGAGGCGAAAGAGGCAATATTTGTTTCGGATGTTCTCTCTCTCTCTCTCTCTCTCTCTCTCTCAGTCTATGAAGGCAGAATGAGAAGCACATTTCCCATCTGCCTGGGCTCGTACAACTGTTTCTCTTGGATGTAGATTGCAGCAGAGCCATCCATGTTTGCGACCTCCAACAGGGATTACCGTTCCAATATTCTGAACATCGAGCTACTGTTGAAGGTCACTTGGATGCTGCAGCTAGCACAGGATTTGATCACCCCATTTGCTCTAGGTTGCTACTTGGATAAAATATTTTGCTCCAATACACAGTTACCAAGGAACTAACTGTGAACTGGAGACAAACACAAGGTCCTGTCCCAAGTCCTGGGAGGGTGGTGGGCTGGATGAGAGTCAACAAACTGACCCTGAATCCTGGCAAGACAAATGTGCTATGGGTTGGTGGTTCTGAAGTCCAGGTAATTGGTCAATTGCCTCCTGAAGGAGCAAGTTTGAATTTTTGGTCCTCCTGGATACCTTAGTCACTAAAGGACACACACTTACAACCCTGGTGACAGCAAGCCGGCAAGGATTAGCAAGTGGTGGTAACTCTGCCTTGTAATTTCTCTTTCTCCCCCACAATAGGATGTACTGTAACTTGTTTAAAAGAAGCTGTGAGTTACAAATAGTGCGACAAAATAAGCAGACAGCGGAGTATTCATAGTAAGAAGGAAAGGCAAGCTAGCTACCCCTTCTTATAAGCATATACAGTGGTACCTCGGGTTACATATGCTTCAGGTTACATACGCTTCAGGTTACAGCCTCCGCTAACCCAAAAATACTGCTTCAGGTTAAGAACTTTGCTTCAGGATAAGAACAGAAATCGTGCTCTGGCGGCGCGGCAGCAGCAGGAGGCCCCATTAGCTAAAGTGGTGCTTCAGGTTAAGAACAGTTTCAGGTTAAGTATAGACTTCCAGAACGAATTAAGTACTTAACCCGAGGTACCACTGTACAAGTTATAGAAAAGCTGGGTAAGATAATATTTATCCATATCATAAGCGATCACACAAGTATCTTTTAAAAAAGCTCTTCCACTGATGCAAGTGTTTGGAAGTCAAGCACTGGAATTTCCAGCACAAATGTGTCCAAACACATCTTCCTACAGCACCTCCTCTTTTCACCTATTGCAAAAGAAGCAGGCAAACTGGAAACACATCTCACTCTTGATTCCTGCTTTATGCAAAAGCACAAAAAAGGAAGATTTTTGACAAGGTATGCTTTCAGGTACCACTGTCTATTCTCATAGCTGCTCTCCATCTCTCCAGTGCCTGATTGCCTCCTTCTGTGTCTGGATACAATGCATGGGCAACACAGGGATAATAGCTTCATCGTGAGTTATCCAAGCAATAGCAAATCAATGGGTCAGATTCACTGTTCTAGTGGGCCCAGGGCCAGCCCAAGAGATTTTGCTGCCTGAAGCAGAAATACAGGAAAACCCCCAGTCAAAGTCATAATACCCAAACCTAGCCAAATTATTCTTGGCACCTAAAAAAGAAAATCCTGCAAGAGTCTCTGTGTGGGAGTAAACACGCCACAGTAATAAATTAAATAGTAATTTGCAGCCCTTTCATGACACCCAAAATCACTTGGCTGATGCATTCACCTCACTTTGGATCCTTGATTCCAATTAATTAAAGGTTTTGATTAGGTCTGGAAATGGACAGGGAGTAGGAATGGAAGAATCTGTCAGTATCTCAAGTGCAGTTTGCCACATTTCAGCATTAGTTTGTGAATTTGTTTATTTTTAAGTCCTTAAGGAGAGGAAATTAGCATTTTTGTGTGCATTTCTCCTAATATAAACATTTTGTATTTTACCCAATGCACAAGTGGTAGCAAGGAATTATCCTAATACAATGCATTTTAATGTCATTTTCACAATTAAGTGCAATTTTATTTCACCTAATATAAGTAAAAAGGTAGAGGTAAAGGACCCCTGGATGGTTTAATCCAGTCAAAGGCAACTATGGGATTGTGGCGCTCATCTCGTTTTCAGGCCAAGGGAGCCGGCGTTCATCCACAGACAGTTTTCCGGGTCATGTGATCAGCATGACTAAACCACTTCTGGCACAATGGAACACCATGACGGAGACCAGAGCGCACGGAAATGCCGTTTACCTTCCCACCGCAGCCATACCTATTTATCTACTTGCACTGGTATGCTTTCAAACTGCTAGGTTGCCAGGAGCTGGGACAGAGCAACGGGAGCTCACCCCTAGAGTAAGGGTGGAAAACTACACCACAAAATTCAGAGAAGTGCAAATTCTGAAGGATATGTGCATCTCAGTTCACCAAGTATCTCAGAAATCATGAGTTGTGTAAGTTTGCTATAAAATGTGGGCTGAACCAAATTCCTCCCCCATCCCTAACTGGGAGTCAGTACAGAGAATAAAACACTGGTGTCATCCATTCAAATCATGCAGTCCCCCATTAATAATCTTGCTGTCCTCTACTGGACCAGCTGAAGTTTCTGGACAATTTTTAAAAGCAGCCCAACATGCAGTCCATTGCAGTGATCCAAATGAGTTCATTGTGCTCCTATGAGACACACCCCTGTAATGTCAGTTCTGTAGGCATTTCTTTTTATGTCATATGTCTCCCATCTGATCCCGGGGCTGTGGGAAGATGCATCCAATTTGCACAGCATCAAAATAGAATAATCGGTACAACCAAAGCCCTGCAAGCAATCCACAGTGACAGCTGCCTTTCTGCCAAGATCCTATCATCTTCCCCAAAAGTTTTCATTCAGATACAGATCTTGATTATGCCCAAGCTTAAAAATAATGGGACGTGTTTCAACAAACACACATAGTTTGAGCCTACTTTGACAGCTTATTTGCAT
Organism: Podarcis muralis; assembly: GCF_964188315.1. NCBI lineage: Eukaryota > Metazoa > Chordata > Lepidosauria > Squamata > Lacertidae > Podarcis > Podarcis muralis. The sequence continues at coordinate 25,887,245 of NC_135663.1, forward strand.
AGACATCTCTGAGCCTCCTAATTCTCGGTTGCCAGAAGTTCCATTACATTTAAAACACAGCTAGATAAGTGCAATAAACAAGATCACGTCCCCTGTGGATTCACTGGGAGCCTTCGGCGGGCCAGGCAGACAGATTCAACCATCTGCTCAATGGTATGTATGCATTTCCTTACAGCCCGTAATTTCCAAATTTAACTGATATGTATATCAACTGGAGGCTGGTTAAATAGTCACAGTCTTTCTCCAGGTTATGCAAGGAGCTGCAGTAGCTCTGTGAAGGGAGCCAGAAATCTCTGTCAGAGAATCAGCATTCTCACCAAACTTTCGTTCCCATGATTCTTTGGGGAAAGCCCCATGACCTAGGTGCTCTTGATCTGTAGTACTTCCAATCCACCACTGGAGAAGGGCAGTAACTAAGTGGTAGTATACCTGCTTTGCATGCAGAAGGTTCCAGGTTCAATCCCTGGCATCTCCAGGTAGGTGTGGGAGAGACCCATGTCTGAAACCCTGGAGAGCTACCATCATTCCATGTAGACAATACTGAACTTGATGGACCAACAGCCTGCATGGTATCTCTTTAGCATGGCCATGGTATGCTCTTGTGTCCTTAAACTTTCTGCACAGTTCACCCTACTGAATAAGTACCTCTGACTGCTCCCACATTACAAGCTATTTCCTACAGCTTTCCTACATGGTTGTAAAAGCATGGATGTGATCTCAGAAGCAACCTTTGTCAAAGAAGACAACTGTAGGCAGCAAGATGGAGCACATGTTGATCAAACTGGAGAATGCCATGTTAGTCAAAGCCATTATTGGATTCAGCTTCCTACTAAAGATCCAGCTTTATTAATGACAGTTCCTAGATGGGCTCTAAGGCCCACTTTGTCAGTATCACATAACTTGACACATGACTCTATGTGTTAGTAGACACCCAGAGAATGGGATTTCACAGTCCTGAGGTAACCGAAATGGTCTTTTTCAGGGATCTTAACCTTGAGCTAGCAATTATTGCCCTTCAAGGAACAAGACGTTTGGTGCAGCTGTTTACTATTTACACAAAAGAGCTGACATATGAGCCTCACACCCCAGTCCCATTCATCATTCATTTTGTTTGACCATGTGAACAACTTTGTTTGAAGAAATAGTCTTTAGATGTAAAAAAAAAAAAAAATGCAGAGCAAGCTGTCTTCAGCTGTTGCCAGTGAACTCTCTTAAAGTCGTGCTTATTTTCAGATATCATATTAATTATTCTGTTTATTTCCTTGCAGTTTTATTGTTGAGAGCACAGCCATGAAAAATGAATGCTGGACTAATGATTAACCACGAAGCAGAAGTCTGAAAGCAAAGGGGTTGGTTTTACGTTAAAAAGCTCTCCTTTTTATGAGGATAATATATTATTTGAGAATGAGTTATTTATTAGAGCCATGTGGAATAGGAAAAAAAGGGATGGTTATTAAAGTGTAGCCATATGAGGAATCTATGCATGCATTTGTGAACTTGACAACTCAAGAGGGAAACATTTTTATCACTTTCATCAAATACATATACAACTTCCATTTACTTTGATTTTACATCTATCTGTGCACTACCATGAACCAAACCTCTTCTTAGCTGTAGCAATCTGTAGAAATTTCCAATAGTTTAAGTTGCATACACTCAGGAAAAACTAGAGATCACCCTCAGTAGGAAAAGAAAAATGGCTTTTGTCTACAGAAGGTAAAATCATTTTTAAAATTATTAAAACTTTCCAGATTGTGGGAGCAAGTCATCAGAGGAACGAATTACAAAAAGAAGTAACTTCCATGGAAATTTCCAACGAATCCATAAAGAGGTATGTGCCAGCAACAATGTTGTTTTAGGAAAGATGTTGGATTTATTTATTTAAAGAATTTTAAGCCCCTTCTCAGAGTTACATCTTCACAAAGCGTGTGTGATCTATTGATCCCTTCTAATTATACTATTCATTTTACTGCATTTATTAACTATGTTTCTATACTGTCCAATAATCAAATTATTCTGGGTAGCAATCCATAAAAATTATTAAAATGAAATGCAAATACAGCTACAAAATAGCACACACCACAACAGAAAGAAAATCAATAAAAGCAAGCACAGCTGGTTCTTTTAAACCAGAACCTTAAAATCTATTAAAAGAACAGGGTTCCTAAGATGTTGGGGGGAAGGAAAGAAAGGTCTTGACTTTGCCTGGCATCATAAAGAATCCAAAGAAGGCATCAGATGAGCTTAGAAAAAATACCTTACCTTCTACAATCATAGTTATATTCCTAGCTGTCATTAGAATGCCCATACTCCAACCTGAGGATTGTTTAAATGTGTGATAGGGCATTGTTGTTGCTGTGCTCTGGTTAAATTGTCTTTGGTTATAGATCTAATTAAACAGGAACCTTGCTGTTTGGGGGAAAGTTGGGGCAAGTGGAAGAGGTCACTGGGTGCAGGGCCAGTGTGCTCCCTCATGTGTCCCCTCCATACTTTATGAAGGCTTCACACATCCATGGAACACCTGGAAAGGGCTCCTGTGTACAGTGGTACCTCGGGTTACAAACACCTCGGGTTACAAACACTTCGGGTTACAGACTCCGCTAACCCCGAAGTAGTACCTCAGGTTAAGAACTTTACCTCAGGATGAGAACAGAAATTGTGCAGTGGTAGAGCAGCGGCAGCAGGAGGCCCCATTAGCTAAAGTGGTACCTCAGGTTAAGAACGGTTTCAGGTTAAGAACAGACCTCCAGAACGAATTAAGTTTACAAACTTAATTCGTTCTGGAGGTCTGTTCTGGAGGTCTGTGTAACCAGAGATACCACTATATTCCATATTTGAAACTGCACTTTTCCCACATAAGGCTTGCCCTCATTTCCACTTGTGCCATGCCTAGAAAGCATGGGTCCAAGTGGTTTTCCGCTAATCCAAATGGTTTCCCCCATGCCCTGCACCTTTCCAAGGGAAAAAGTACTCTATAGTGATAGATCGGAACAAATGGCAATGGGAGAGGACACCGAAGCAGTTTCCCCCGGGGAAAAGCAGCAGGATGAGGAAGTGTTTATAAGCCCATATAGTTGGATCACGTGGAACATAAGAAGCTGCCTTATACTGAGTCAGGCCATTGGTCCATCTATACTGTCTATACTGACCAGCAGTGGCTTTCCATGTTTGAGGCAGGGAGTTTCTGTTTACTGTTGTTGTTATTATGCAGACCCTTTCGCTTTTTATTGAGCTGATCGGTCACATCATGGACATCATCCTCTTTTAGATCCAGCCTAAATTTTCAGTGCATCCTATGTTTGCTCAGAAGTAAGTCCTACTAGTAAGTGTGTTTAGAATTGCAGGCTCTTGTTGCATTTTGATGCCTGCCATATAACACCTGGACATAATAACCATACATACTGCTGATCCAGATCTCTCTCTTAAATTAATAGGTACAGTCTGTAAATCTGTTCAGAAGACAGAGTGGGATTAAATGGCTTTTAAATGTAATTACTCATCTTCACTAATTTGTGGATCAACCCGTTCCGTGTCTTTCTGGAAAGAATAGTGGAGACGTATTTTGAAATCAAAGCACTTATGCTTGTGGCTATCAGGCTGAAGTGATCCTGGATTGCACAATTATTAGGCAACCTAGTTCTGAGAGTGAAGTTATATGGAAAGTAATTTTATACCTCTCCTTATACACAGATTGTCCAGAGGAAAGGGCTTGGAAAACAGACCAATCATGGATTTACAGGGGATTTGGAAAGTCAAACACAAGAACCTATGCTTTACCTTTTGGTTTAAAAATAATACTATCCTTAACCTTTGTAGCACCAGTGTTATTTCAAGCAACTCTGGTTTATAGAAACTATCCTGTGGGAAATGATTTATATATTGGTTTTTCTTTAGGCAAAACATACAGATATAATAAACAAATCTGACGTTTATGGCCCAATTAATTTTTTGCCAAACCTAGAAGCCATATTTTGTGTCCTCCGTGTGGTTTGTGCAAAATTTCAACATGGAAACTTTATTGGGGAAAGATGGAAGCATTTAATTCCTGAAACATGCAATAAATGTCATTCAGAAATATAGCATGAGATCGCATTTTCTCAGTGACAAAATCTCATGTTTTGAGACCACTAAAAGTGATATTCCTGCAAAAGATGCAGAACCCTGAGCACTGTGCAGATGGTGCAGAACAAATGGCAAACAGATGTCCTTCTTTGCAAACAAAAATGTGATATGGAAAGATCCAGAGTTTAAGCTATATTCCAGTATATCCCTAAAGAGCAGAACCAGATATATCTGGAAAAGGTGTCAGCAGGAGACACTCCAATGCAAAGACACAAATATTCTACTTAATAAAAGACTGAAGGATGAACATAGCTTACAGGTTCTGAAGGGGAAGGTTAGGGGGGCTTCCAACCTGCTGCTGTTTTCAGGGGGAAATTTAGCCACATACCAGCCCATTCCAGATGCACAATAAAAGCTGATTTGGAGCTCTTGCACAACAAATCCACTACCACTATCCCCAAAAACATGGTTGTTGTTGTTGTTGTTGTTGTTGTTGTTGTTTGCAATAAGGAAAGTGATGGGGAAGATGCACTGGGAAGTGAGATAACATGTGCTTGATGTGATGTCTTTTAGCCTTCCCACAGATGAATCAGAATGAATGCTCAATAAATAGCATTCCTAGGTTATCTACCCTGCCCACAAATTGTGTACAAACTCACCATGATGAATGGTCAATAAGCAGGTTGTCTGGAAATTACGTAGACAACATTCTGTCTCACGTTTATTCTTTAGACTACTTCTTCACTTTGTAGGACCTATCTATGAAATCCCAGTTGGTATAACCATATATTTAATATTTTCAACATGTATAAGGAATTGGAGTACACTGATCCAAGGCTATAATGTGCTATTTAGTGTTAAAACACAACCCAGGCAAAATTTATTTTCTATCACCAGTATCTTGAATTATTGCTACTAACATCCTATGCAGATCTCTTCTTCTTACACTCATTCTTCTTCAGCACTTCTTGGCTTTCATTCAACCTGTAGTTCAAAAAATGCCATCCAGAAAAGTCAATGTGCTCTGCCAGAAGTCTGGTTTTACTTTGATGAAAGTGGATCCCCATTCCCTGAGTCTGATCAAATTTTGACCTTTTAAATTACTATGTTTAAAAACATATATTAAGAACTTCCCTGCAAACTGCCTAGACTCCATATACAGTACTACTGTAGTTCTTCCAGAATTAATTTAATTAAATCTCACATAAGATATCCTTTTCATATCTTTGTTTTGTGTTATTTCCACTTGGGGTGATACTAACTTTACCCCCCCCCCCTTGACTTGGGTCAATTCACTGTGGTCAAAATTGAAAATTCCTACCATGCAATATTTATGAATTATTATGTACAGAAGCTCTTCTTTGGGCACTTAGCAGAGCACACCATTTGGAATATATGCTCATGTATATCGATTTAATAAATTGTTTATGATTTTTTAAAAGAAAAAGAAAGAAAAATCTAGTTGTATTGATTGAGTTTATTTTTAGCCAACTTTCAATATAAAGTTTTCCAAGTAACTACAAAAATCAAACAATAAAATTTTATAAAAACAGTGCAAGCAAGGCAAAAGATATCAGATAAAGGGTGTAGAAAAGCATGTTAGCAGACTCAGTCTATGAAAACACAAGAAGGACTTGACAGGCCTCAAGAAGCATAACAGAGAAGGAGGAACAACAAAAATGACCTTCTGCTCATGGGTGCCAATTTGGTGAAGTCTCAGTGTGGTGTAGCGGTTAAGAGCGGTAGTCTTGCAATCTGGGGAACCGGGTTCGCATCTCCGCTCCTCCACATGCAGCTGCTGGGTGACCTTGGGCTAGTCACACTTCTCTGAAGTCTCTCAGCCCCACTCACCTCACAGGGTGTTTGTTGTGGGGGAGGAAGGGAAAGGAGAATGTTAGCCGCTTTGAGACTCCTTCGGGTAGTGATAAAGCGGGATATCAAATCCAAACTCTTCTTCTTCTTCTTCTTCTTCTTCTTCTTCTTCTTCTTCTTCTTCTTCTTCTTCATTAGTAGATTGTAAGTACCAAGGGGGCTTATTAGAAGAGAGATCATTAAATTGACAGGTAGGGAATCATAGAATTGTAAAGTTGAAAGGGTCATCTAGTCCAGTGTTTCCCAACCGGTGTTCCGCGGCACACTAGTTGCCTGGTGTGCCGCGGGAAAAATTAAAAAATTCGAAAGATATCCGGAGAGGCGGCCTTCAGGCGAGTTTTAATTTTAATTTTCCTTCTCCCACTTAATGCCCCACGCTCGCCCGAGCAGCTTGCAGTCCTCGGTAACCACGGCGACCCGAGGGAGGGGAGGGAACAGGGAAGTCGAGGGCGGCGGCGAGCTGCGATGGCATCAGTGGGCCGCGCCGCCTCGCCCTGGCACGGTGTGAGAGCCCCGGCTAGTGGCACGAGCTTTGGAATAAGTGGGATCCGCGTGCGCGAGACCGAGATCGCGGGTAAGGAGCTCAGCCCTGGGCAGGAGGAAGCGGGGCCGCGCGTGCGGGCCACATCCCCACAGAGAGCGAGCCTCCCCCGGCCCACCACTCCAGGCAGGTCCACTCGCATGAGGGGGCGGCGATGGCGACGGCCGGCAGCTTGCCTGCAATGCCATCCCTCGAGCAGGCGAGGAGCCCGGAGGCTACCAGATGCGAGTCCTCTTTCCCACCCTGCTCGGGAGTCCAGAGCACTTGGTCGCATTCAGGATCTAGAGTGGGGAAGCGGGGCTTGTGTCTGGGCTGGACACATTGGGCTGCCTGTGCCGCTCGACCTGCGGGGAGAAATCAGGGTGGGAGTCACGACCGTGAGGCAGGGCTGCCAAGTGTGGCAGAAGAGGACACGGCCGTCGCACCTATCCTTAGGTAGGAGCTTCTTCCGTGTCAACCTGCTGCCCTAAAGTCTTGGCTTTTTTCTTGGCTTTTTGGCGGTTGGCACAGAAGGAAGGCAAGGGGGAGGGGAAAAAATTGAAACTTACACTTTCGTGCGTCCCTCCCGGCGTGACGCAGAGCGCTGACGTCACGGGGCTGTAATGGTGGTGTGCCTCGAGATTTTTTTCATGAAACAAGTGTGCCTTTGCCCAAAAAAGGTTGGGAAACACTGATCTAGTCCAACCCCCTGCAATGCAGGAATCACAACTAAAGCATCCAAGGCAACTGGCCATCCAACCTCTGTTTGAAAACCTCCAAGGAAGGAGAGTCCACAACTTCCTGAGGTAGACCGTTCCACTGTCGAACAGTTCTTACTGTCAGAAAGTTCTTCCTGATATTTAGTTGGAATCTCCTTTCTTGTAACTGAAATCTACTGGTTCAGGTCCTACGCTCTGGAGCAGGAGAACATAAGCTTGTTCCATCCTCCATGTGACAGCCTTTAGATATTTCAAGGCAGCCATCATATCTCCTCTCAGTCTCTTCTTTTCTAGGCTAAACATACCCAGCTCCCTCAACTGTTCTTCATAAGGCTTGTTTTCAAGCCCCTTGGTCATCTTGGTCACCCTCCTCTGCACATGTTCCAGCTTGTCAATACCCTTCTTCGATTGTGGCACCCAGAACTGGACACAGGTGTGGTCTGACCAAGGCAGAATAGATTTATATCATGGCATTACACTGCTTCAGCAATTTGTGAGGAAGAAGGGCTATGGCTCAGGGAGAGTCCTGGGTTCAGTTCTTGATGTCTCCAAGTTCAGCTGGAAAAGTCTCCCCTCAGCAGCCCTGGTAAGCCGAAGTCACTCAGTAAAAGCAATGCATCAATTAGATGGGTCAATGGCTTCCTTGGCCCAAACCAGAATCCCATGTTCCTACAGAACACCGTGTTTTGCAGAAAGACTGCAAAGAAGACCAAACCCTTCTCCAGTAGGTCTGCTGTGACACATCCTCAGCTATTGAGCATTTTCAAGAATTTCCCTATTTATTTTTTCATCGTATGCCATTCAGTAATTGTAAGAGTGTACAGTTTAGGTTGTGTTTTTCTTTCTGCTGACAAGATCTCTTGTTGTCAGAACAAGAGCTGGCAGCCTCAGGCCTGAGTAGTTTAGATACAGAGAGCTTTATCTCTGTAGTTATCGGTGAGAAGTTGTTCCGTGTTCAGTTTAGTAGAAGTTGAAAGATGGCATACCAGAGTTGCAATTTACGGGTACTGAAAGTTAGAGTATACAACTTCTTTGCCAAATTGCGAGAGCATTAGGTACTTTTTTAGGGCAGGTATTGGCCACTAATTGACCCAGCAGATGGCTGCCGTCCAAGACTGATCTCATTTAGTGGGTTTACACGCATTTTATTGTTGCCTTTCGTGGCTGCTCTGCTTTATTGGCTTGCATTTAAGGAATGTACCATCATCGTCCTTTAAGAGAGAACTTGAAGTTGCTACAGCATGTAAAGCAACAACAAAAGACAAAACAGCAACAAAATGAAATAATACAAGAATGTAAATTGCTGTGAGATTGGGAAAACAGCCCCCCAAAACCTTGCCCAATCTTAGCAGAAGTAGGAACTCCCCATCAGCACCAAATCCAACACTCACACAAACCTCCTCAAAGAGTCGTATATTTACCAGATGCTGGAAGGCATATAGTGAAAGGACCCTAGGGGACCAGTCCAGAACACTGGCACCATGACTGAGAAGACCTTGCTTCCCTTACCCACCTCCAGGAGAACATGGAGCAGCACCTCAGATGCTGCATCTTGGATGCTGAGCAGCACCTTGGACTCTGAACGAACTGCCCAGGAGGGGACATATGGGCAAGATACTCCTTAATGTACATCTAGGCAGATAGAAAGGTGCTGATCAGTGGCTAGAAATCATGGTCTCCTGGAATGCTACCTGCAGCTCACCTTGTGTACAGTCTATCCTAGAACCAGTGCTGCAAAATACAACATATGCACAAGTGTTAAATAGAAGTCTATTGGCATATTAGTACCTGGTGATGTGTGGGTGGTGAGCTTTAATTCAGAATTTGCAGGTATTCTGTATTGGCATGTTTGTGACACAGAGCCAACATGAAGACAAGCCCAACCAATTATAAATGTACGACGGGGGGCAATATAATTCAATAACAGAGTGTATGCTTCGTGTGCAAAAGATGACGTGTTCAGACTAGGCATCTCCAGATCTCAAGTACTAGGACTGGGAAATGCAGCTCTCTCTGAAACCTTTGTCAGTCAGAGGAGACAATACTGGGCTCGATATGCTAATAGTCTGACTCGGTGCAGGGCGACTTCCTTTGAAAACACGGTTTGCATCTTACAACTTTTGTCCCCTGGTCTCCAGTGACATCTTGTACAAAAGAGCAAAACAGATACTTTTTCTAGGCTAGGTGCACTATTCGGATGTCATTGGACTCCATTTCCCAACGCCCCTAGCCAGCATAGTCAATGGTTGAGATGATGGGAATTGTAGTTTAATGATATCTGGAGTGCATGTTGATTATATTCCTGTCCTAGGCAGTCAATGAGTAAATGTGGAAAATGCCAAGTTTCCATCGTCCAGATAAAACAGAAGGACAGAGGCCAAAAACAGTGGCATTCTAGTCATGTTGTGTGATCTGTTGAACTGATATTTTGGATTCACCTTGAGGCTTCAGTATGTTATGTCATTTTGAAATAAAGTGTCTAAGGGCCTGCCTGATGTTTGCTCCACCTTAAGACAGAGACTTGCAAATTTTCTGGCTTTGAGTCATATACTCAGACTCACAGCAGGACTGTCAAGGGCTGAGAAAATTGCAGTCCATTCAGCATCCAGAGGGAGTGCCTTATGTCAGTGGTCATGCCAGCCAGTTTTACAGTAATCTCTACAGCTTTAGCCAAACCTCCTTGTCAGGTTGAAATGCATGGTCTATAGAGATATAGGGATTAGAGCAGAGAAAGAAAAGGAGAGAGGTCCTCCAGTTTCTGGAAGGGAGCAAGCTAGGATGGTTTTGGTAACAAATTACAAGAGGAGGGTTGAGGTTCCAAATGATCAAAGTAAGCAAAAAATCCACGTTGTCTTTCCCATTCCAGTTCATAACACAACAGACCTTTTCAGCTTGTAAATCACCTTGTGCATAGTAATATAGAAAGGCGGTATACAAATTAAAAGTGAAGTGAAATGAAATGAGATCGCAAGAACCAACCTCTCAGTTGGAGTGATGGCACTAACTTGGATGGCTTTGAGAGAGGATTATACAAATTAATGGAGTAGAAGTCTATCAATGGCTACTAGTCATGCTGCCTATATATTGCATCCCGTATCACAGGTATTTGTTGGGGAACAACAGTGGGAGGGCTATTACATCCATTCCCTGCTTGTGGACTTACCATAGGCATCTGGTTGGCCATTGTGGGAACAGAATGCTAGATGAAATAGACTTTTCATATGATCCAGCAGCACTCCTCTCTTGCTCACAGGGACACTGTGTACATCTCTTGCAGTGAAGGGATATTCCCATTTGACAGAGCTCTTCCGCTTCTGAAGAATCAAGGGGCTTGGAAGCATAGAACCAGGCAGAACTTCATACAGTCAGTGGAGGAAAATGTGGTAGACTCCAAGGGATGAATTCATATTTAGGATCTCCATCTCAATTAGAGACATCTGAGATGTATAGCACTGGTGCTTATTTGTGAAGCTTTCTCATGTGATAAAAGTCACCCCTGCCCTTGATTGCTGCCACTCGTGGGATTTAAGCAGTGTAATATTCCATTAAGAGAAGGGGAAGAACAGCTTCTATCCATGATTGATAAGGTGCTATCCATTATGGTATGAGACACTTCTATGAGGTAGTGCCAAATTTCTCAACACATCATACATGGGAGAGCATGTCTTAGGCTGAAGTCAAATACATTGGATCCCTGGGGGGTGGGAGTGGGGAGGAGGATAACGATCTATGCCTCCAACAGGAAATATATTTCCCAGTCCTTTTTTAAAAATACCTACAGCTTTTGAAAAAAAAATTCAGATATAGAGAACAACAAACATGACTTAATCTAGAACTCAGTAGTAAGAATGATCTGCTCTTAGATAGGGCCAGGGCGTATAAGGTCAAATAATAGTTTAGCTGGCATGTACAAGTGCCGCAGGGAAAACAGCAGAACACCTGTGTAATACTTTTGCTCTTTAACAGGGCCTATTGTCTCACCTGTCAATTATCTTAGCAGAGTGCTCTCTCGCGCTCTCGCTCTCTCTCTCTCTCTCTGACATCAGAACAGAACCAGCTTTATGAACAAATATACCAATGTTAAAAGATGCAATTTTCAGTTAACAAAGCATAAATTGGGTGCTAGTTCAGTTGAAGGTTTATCCCCACAAATCTTTAATTACTTAACTAGGAGTAAAGATGGTTCCTGAGATTTCTTAACAGAAGACCACATGAAAACAGTTGGCTATAAAACTAAAATAAATTAATATCATTTATGTTCTTTTAAAACTCGTTTGAATTCAATGCTTCTCCAGATATTTCTTTCTTTCCAATATCCCTTTCCTAAGGTAACCCATATATAGAAGAGAGAGTCTAGGTTACACATGCTCTGCTTACATCCAGACTAGACTACCATAATGTACTCAGCATGGGTCTGTCTTTAAAGACAGTTCAGAAACTTCAGCTTGTATGGTAAAAGAGCATTGGGAAATGATTTCTAATGAATTGGGGGGGGGATGTTTAAAATTACTTTCCCCCCCAAAAAAAATCCTTTCTGTTGGGGATAATTCCCAGGTGTCAGAAAAGGTTATTTATGTATGCGACAACTGCGGCCCATGTTTTGTTAGCCCCAAAATGGAAAATGAGTGAGTTCCCAACTTAAGTTGACAAAATATGCACAACTTGCAGGCTTCACATATAGAATAAGAGAACAAGAAGATACGTTTAAAGAAGATTGGAAAACGTTTATTGAATATATGGAAAATACTTGTGTATAGCTGAAAATGCTGGCAGCATTAAGATAAATTCAACAGTGTAAGTAGGTTTTGATGGATGTAATAATGGAAAACCGATTGGTATAGTTTTTGTAAAATATGCAGGGATATAAAATATGTAAAATGAACCATGGAAAGAGAAGAAGGGAAGTCACTGATATCTTAAGTATGTAAAATGTTTATCTGAAATTTAAACAAAATCATATTAAGAGAGAGAGAGAGAAACAAAATGGGATGCTGGACTTCATGGGCCATCAGCTTGCTCCAGCAGGCTCTGGTTATGTCCTGATGTCTGTTGCATGCCTCGTCCAATTGTTTCACTACCACATGTCCTTCAGTAGAACAGATACAGTAATAATGACCTTCTCTAAAATATGTTTTGAGAGCTACAATGGGAAAGTCTACTTAGTCTCCAAGAGTATTTCTACCAAATGTCATTTAACTGTATTGCCACTGGGAATCCCCATCCTGGATGGTGGGGCCTCCATCCAGCCTGGAAGCGGGAGACTTGGCCAACCTGGCACAAGAGACAACACAATGAGTGCACTGAAACACAGCCATTCTTTGAAATTCACAGTTATCTCAATTTGGCAACGCAGTTCTCCAGGCAAATATTCCATACAAAAATACATATGCAAGGGTAAAATGTGCAGATATAAATGATGTGCAGATATAAAGAGACATGCAAAAATGCAGCATATCAGGGAAACTCGCTTGCCAAAAATTGCACAAAAATGTATGTATTTGGGGGGAAATGACACTAAAATGCTAGTGAATTTTCATGTGGACATTTAAAAAAAAAATTACAAACTAATGTAGAGAACTGAACTTGACTGGAAAAATAAGAAACTAAGAGAAAAGTAACAGAATTTCCCTTCCCGACTTATATCTGCTATTAAGATCTAAAAAGAAGTGCCCAATTTCAAGCACCAGTTTTAACCTTTAAAAAGCTCTCAAGGGCATAAAATCAGCTTAACTCGGGGGATGGAGGGGTACGCATACCCCTAAATATTTGTGAATCTTTGTACTTTTGTCCCTTTACTGCATTTATTTTTCCTGATTTGAACTATAAAATGCTGGTTTTCTTGAGTCAAAATGAGAGTACCCCTAAACATTTTTTTTTTTTTTAGAAAAATGCACTGCATATGCCTAACTGAAACTTAAGTTCCACTTCAGAGGCTTTGCTCCAGGTGCCCCTGCAACTGAACTGAGGTGGGTAGCTAACAAGTAGCTATTTCTCCTTTAGGACTCAGCCTACACCATGCTGCCTCCCCCTGAGGCCATCCCTCAGTGCCCTTCTCAAGTGCTTTTGCCTGGCTGAAATGTGTCCTTAAATTGTGACGAACACTCTTGCTTGCCTGACCAGAGGATGGATAATGTTTGCATGGCTGGAATGTAGCCTACTGTACAAAGGTAAGAGTTACAGTGGTACCTCGGGTTACAGAGGCTTCAGGTTATGTGTTTAAGGGTTGCGCACCGCGCCGAACCCGGAAGTACCGGAACGGGTTACTTCCAGGTTTCAGCGCTCGTGCATGCGCAGAAGCACTAAATCGTGCTTTGCACATGCGCAGAAGCACCGAATTGCGACCCACGCGTGCGCAGGTGTGATGCTGCAGGTTGCGAATGTGCCTCCCGCACGGATCACATTCGCAACCCGAGGTTCCACTGTATTTGCATTGCTGGACTCCCGAGTACCACCTGCTTTTCTCTCCAGCCTACCCAACATGGCATGAGGACCATGGAAGGTTGACCATTCTTCACATGGAAAAAAGTTACCCACCAGCTGTCTGGCTCAGTCAAAGGCAGCTTCTGATGTTCCCTTCCATAAACACATCTAAGACCAAAACTAAGGTGGATGGGCAGGACTACGTGGCACTTCTCATGCTGGTTCTCGGGCCAGGGAGAAGATTAAAGAAGATGTCATGCTGCATGAGCCAAAAGCATGCTAGAATGACTGCTGTGTCTTTTAGACCTTGGAAAGGGCTATGAAACAACAGCCATGGACCCATTGTCTTTAAAAGAGTTGAGCAAGTGCTTGAAGGAAAACTTGGATGCCTTTCACACACATTTGGAGACACCCCCTGTACTTTTTTGCTCTTTTCTGCTTTTTCCGGTATTCCTTTGCATGATGTCTGAATTTCATATAGAAATGTCTCCAATGGTCTTCCAAAACTGGGGCACGCCATGGAAAATAACGCTGCAGATGATTGATTATGAAAACGGGAGACACAACCGAATCGCATGCCAAAATGAGAGCACAGACGACATTGCTCAGTTTCCATTTCAAACAAATAAGACAGTGGAACAATCAGGAATCTGCCAAGGTAAATTAATCCAGCATGTACAGAACACCAGCAGAATGGAGGCAGATTCGTAGATGGTCGCTGTGATATGTAACCATGGCAGTGATGAAAGATACCATTCTCCTGCTTCGTGTTTTCCTTGAGGCTGGCCAGATTTTGCTCTTCTAATTTTACAGCAATTCCAGTCGAGGAGGTCTAATGCTATATTATAACTGGGAATCAGAATATGGCCCAGTGCAGGTGATAATTCTAGCTACTACCAAGGGGCAGGGAGGGAACCCACTCAAAGATTCTTCCTTCTAGAAAAGTTGACACTTGATTGACTGTTCTTCATTGTCCCCTCACCTCTCATTATGAAGATAAACAGAAACAGAAAAAGACTTGTTCAACCGAGGAGAGAAACAGTGACAGGCACAAAAGTAAGCTATTGTCCGTGAAAATGTAACAGGCTTCAAGGTCATGTCAGTAAAATTCTTTCATCTGCCACCTGCAGTGAGTGCTGGAATTAGAACACAGAAAACGGGTCAGACTTGTCCAGCTGCATGTCTGTGTGTCACAGAACACTAAACCTATGCTTTATTTGGCACTGTCGTTCTATGGGTTTGACACAGGCTGAACTCCACGTGAGGTGAACTTGATTGCTAGTGCTTCACAAAGCTGTTTCCATGAACATAAATTTTGAATCACACAACACAATTTAAAAGTTGACAGATCTTCATGGTATTGCTATATTATTATTATTATTATTATTATTATTATTATTATTATTATTATTATTACTATTATTATTATTTCAGGTACTTGTATACCATTTAATATTCAGAGTTTCTAAGCAGTGTGCATAAAATATTTTAAACCATAAAAAAGAATTAAAATTCAGCATAAAACAGAAAATATTTTAGTGTGATCTGCTAATGTTTACATGATGTGAATTATGTATGCAAAATATTGTTCGAAAATTGTGATAATTTCATCAATAAGTTATAGTATGAACGAATGAATGAATGAATGTTTATTATTATAGCTAAACAGCCAGCATATAGAATAGTAGGCAGGGTTCAAAAAGTGAATAGGTGAATGTAGACTTACAGCTTTAATTCCCCAGTAAATAATATACAATACCTGTGGCCTCTTTTCCCTGTGAATACTGTTGCTTCAGTTCCTTTTCTTGTGTTGGAGAAGACTGCCCATTTTGGTTCTCCCAGTTTCTCATTTTTCCAATCTTAAATTCAGTTCTCTACATTTCTTCAAAAATTCACACATTTCATCTTTAAAAAACCCTCAGGAAAATTCTTCAGCATTTTAGTACACATTTCTTCTCATAAACACATTTTTATATAGCTTTGAGTATATACACACTTTTGCAAGCAATCTCTCATTATATAATGCATTTTTGTAGATATTTTCACTAACATTGATATTTATTTATTTATTTATTTGCTTGTTTGCATACTTTTCCCTATATATGCATTTTTGTAAACATTCTTTGGCTTGAGAACTGCACCACAAAATTCAAATACCTGTACCTGAGAATAAGCCCCACTATTCAACAGGACTTACTTCTGGGTAGACATGTCTAGGACTGCATTGTTGGGCATTTTTATGGCTGTGACAGGCTTCTCTAGAAAACCTGTTAGTCACTGATCCATCCTTCATATCTGTTTTATTTGGAGCATGATATTTTCTTGACATTAGCGGGCAGCTGAAAAAGCACATGGTCTAATGCCCATTAACGTCAGGTTCCCTTTAATGCCTTGTAAATGTCTAACGCTTACACTAAGATCGTGTTTGCTTAATGAATTCATAGTGAGCTTGAAGATGCTGGTCTGCTTTCATTTAATTGGGTCCCTTCATAAATAATAATTTTTAAAGCTTCCTTCATGTTATTCTTCAGAGTTCCGATCCCCCATTCATCTTCCAGCAGCTACACAACAGATGGACTTGACTTTGGCATGAATGATGTTGAGTATCCATCTACCAGTAGCTGAAGCCAATAGCCTCCTTCATTCTTTGGCATGGAAATATTGAGTTTCACATAGAAATGGGGAAAATGCCTTTATAGTCATCTCTACGTGAAATACAATATATTTGCTTGATAAGCCTAGGCCTTCATATTAATCATAAATCAATTATGCTTATCCTTAACCTCAGAAGTGCTGCATTTCGCTTCCTTTCTTCCGTATGAAATCCAATAGGATATTCACAGCAATTATGTTGCCTTTTATACAAATCATAAGCTCATATTGTAATCATTAGTGCTATAGCCAATTCATTTTCTGCTTTGCAGCAGTTCGGGTGGCTGTTCCATTTACTTGCAGGAGAATTTCTTCCCCAGCCCCTGTTACTGAACTAGACCCTTTTACTAAATGTTTTCCCCCAATTTGTTCATATTTTGCTCTTTTGTAGGTTAGAAACCAACAAATATCTTGTGTTTAAGAAAAGGGATCAGACATTTCAATCCTACCTTCCTTCTGTCATGCAACCCAAAGCAACCGCATGGGTGTCCCAGGCAGTATCCTGTCCAGGCACAGATCGAATTGAGACCTGCTTAGCTTCAGTAAGGTAGTGGCCTCATGTGCCTTCAGACCATATCAAGTATTCAGTGCTGTTTTTCTAGGAAAAGAGGTGCCAGAACTCACCATGAACACTTCCCTTGTTCTCTTAGAATGGCAATGGCACACAGAGCCTAGGACTTAACCAATCAGGTCGGTGGTTCGAATCCCCGTGACGGGGTGAGCTCCTGTTGCTCGGTCCCTGCTCCTGCCAGCCTAGCAGTACAAAAGCACATCAAAGTGCAAGTAGATAAATAGGTAAGGCTCCGGCAGGAAGGTAAACGGCGTTTCTGTGTGCTGCTCTGGTTCATCAGAAGCGGCTTAGTCATGCTGGCCACATGACCCGGAAGCTGTACGCAGGCTCCCTCGGCCAATAAAGCAAGATGAGCGCTGCAACCCCAGAGTCGGCCACGACTGGAGCTAATGGTCAGGGGTTCCTTTACCTTTACCTTTACCCACTACAATGGATTCAGGCATTGCCTGATATGCCACTCTCGCATGTCAAACAGGAATAAAATCACAGTCATCCTACTATATTCTTGGGTTTCTTAGAATTTCTGAGTACATTTGGAACATTTGTGGGTCCTGTGGGTGCCCTGACAATCTGAGAGATTGCTCAGTCAATATAGCATGCAGTGGCATACGGTGAAATGTTTCATAAGGGAACAGTTAGGGCCAGAGGCGCTAGCTTGCAAGGGGCATGGGGGCGGTCAGTGTCATGTGTTTGACCTTGTGATGTCCTGACATCGCACACGTGAGCACTGCACCTCCCTAAGCCAGGCAGAAGCTTCCCGGACTTTGCGAAGCAGGTGCCAGGGCTCTGACAGGATGCTAAGGCCCTCCTGCTTTCTTCCAAAAACCGGGGAGGTTTGAGAAGATGACAGAACGGATCTTGGACCCATCGGAGCCTCGTGTCTTCCTCCCTAACCCGGGCATAAGCTTCCTGGGCTTTCAGAATGAGACACCAGGGGAACATTTAGGGGACTAGCCTAGTCCCCTTAGTCCAATGACCACATCCCACTGATAGCATAAGACTTTTAATCTCAGGGTGTGGCAATCACGCAGGGTCCCTGGACGTTTGACCGTCTATTGATCCCTGTGCCACCACTGTGCTTGCTTCCCCGCTGCCACCAACCAGTTACTCTCTGGTAAAACACTGAGTCCAGTCAGTTGTTAAAAGTGAACCAAAAAAACAAGTTTATTTTAAAAACATTAACAAGTTTATGGTTTCTCAGATAATATTCCTGTCATTATCTTAACTTTGGTTTCTTTACCAGCCTGTACCTTCCTAATACCTTCTGGCTGATTATCTCAACTGTTTGACTGACTCCTCTTAACAAAGTCTCTCACTCTCTCACACCAGACTAGCCCAACCCACAGACTTATCTTCTCTGTCTCTCCTAACTCCAGACTGTCTTCTCAACAACTCTAACTCCTAAAAAAAACCTCTGTGCTTAATACTTATACACGGTTAAATCTGCCCCCTGGGTTCCCATTGGTTAGTCATTTTACACTTAGTTAACCCTTTCCCTATGAACCCAGTATGATGTCACACACATAGGAGGGCCAACTCCACACAGGGCCATGAGTTTCAAGCTCCACGTTGGGTGAAAGATTATTGTATTGCAGGGAGCTGGACTGGATTATCCTTGTGGTCCCTTCCAACTCTATGATCCTAGAACCCACACAGAGTTCCTACATTTGAGCAAGAGCTCATGTATGGGATTTTCATTACAAATGTGATGTTGGGTGTGGCAGCTCCAAAACACAGCCCTATTCCTCATTCGACACACATATGCCCTACCTGCAAGAAACACATGGACAGCACATATGAAGCTGAATTTCCACATACAATGTCTTGCAGTATTTGAATCCTAGCTCTTGGCTTCCATACAGAGTCCAAAACATTAAAGGTGGAGAAGACACATCAGTAAACCATTTGGAGCTGAGTCAGGATGTCTATGCATAATTTGCCTCTAAGATAAGCCAACATTTCATTTCTTGCTAAAAAAAAAAAAAAAAAATGTAGTTACAGCCAGATGCGTAAGGGCATCACAATTCTTCCTTTCTTTTTTGCCAAAGGTAATGAGAGGGCTGATGGTTTCCACTTGAGAATTGATGCCTTGCTGTCAAATCCCCGAAGCATTCCTTTATTCCATGAGCGCTATGAAAGAAGGTGTCATGAAATCATCTCTTCTGTCTAGCTCAGATATTCTGGAATCTAAACCATGGTCTTCCAATCACATCCCACTGCCCTTTCCATATTAAATACAGAACTGCCAAGAATGAGTGGAAACAGGTGTGTACAGCCAAAAAAAGGAGAGATGATCACATCTTAAACCATTTGAGTAGAATCCCCGAGGCTTCGTGTGGAATCAAATCTGGCTGCAATCAACAAGCAAACATTTTGGAGTTCTACCGTTAAGCTTCAGAGGAGAAGTGAAAAATTAACCAGTGAGAGGGTGTTAGTAAAAGGGCATGGGGGGGGGAGGTGCTCTTGTTATGTTTCCAGGACAGTTTTGTTCCATCACTATTTACAAAACCGACTTTTCATTCCTCCCAGCTTCAAATACAATCAGTGCCACAATTATCTCGAGCTAATTTGCCTCCTTTCATTGGAAAGCATCAGGTGAAAAAGTGCAAAATTTTGAAATAATGCAAGAATTATGTGGTGGGGAAGAAGGAGGGACGATAGTGCTTGCAGATGAAAAGGTAGTGTGTGCATTATCACAGAGGTTATGATGTGGCTGTTCTAAAGGCATCACAGCATTCTTACAAACTGCTAGTGTATGGGGGAAACATTTATAAGATACAAGCCTGCAGTCCTATATACACGTATGTCCCATTGAGCTCAACGGAACTTACTTCTGAGCAGAAAAAAGGATGCTGGAGAACAGCAAGGCTGTCACAAATCCTAGAAAATGGTGTAAACAGCTAGTCAATTCCGTGACCGTATTTATTTGCATGGAGAAACAGTGACATCTGGTGGCGACCTAAATACATTTTAGACGGATGTTCTAAATGCAGAATTTCCTATAAATGCATCTAGGTTTGATTTTGTTTTCAGAGTAAACAATTCCTTTTTTCAAATAAGAACTTGCCTTCTCTGTAGTACATTCTCAACAGATTTGATATACCAAAATTAAACAAAATAGTAAATCATGTACAAATATTGATTAGTATGTTGTCCTGTGAAGGGACGCGGGTGGCGCTGTGGGTAAAAGCCTCAGCGCCTAGGGCTTGCCGATCAAAAGGTCGGCGGTTCGAATCCCCGCGGCGGGGTGCGCTCCCGCTGCTCGGTCCCAGCGCCTGCCAACCTAGCAGTTCGAAAGCACCCCCAGGTGCAAGTAGATAAATAGGGACCGCTTACTGGCGGGAAGGTAAACCGCGTTCCGTGTGCAGCTCTGGCTCGCCAGATGCAGCTTTGTCACGCTGGCCACATGACCCGGAAGTGTCTGCGGACAGCGCTGGCCCCCGGCCTCTTAAGTGAGATGGGCGCACAACCCTAGAGTCTGTCAAGACTGGCCCGTACGGGCAGGGGTACCTTTACCTTTACCTTTTTATGTTGTCCTGTAAATAGAACAAAGACATGACTTTAAATATATGCAAAGGCTGGATTTATTTGAAAGTTGAAATATATTTGAAAGTGTCACTTTGAAACTTTATTTGAAAGTGTGTTTATTAGGACTTCCAGATTTCTATCCAATTTTACTTAATTGACAGAAATAATTTTTAATGGCATTCAATTCTAAGCATTTAAACTAAGCTTTGGTCCTGCACAGTAACAGTACTTACTGTGAATAATCACAGTGTCCCTGCTTTAATACTAAAGTTCAGAAATATGAATGTCATTCTTAAATACTTTAAAATTATTGACTGTCCAAATTGATAACTGATAATAAAATGGATTATAATGTGAATTTTTTTGAAAAAATCTGCTCTTCTTTGTTAACAGACTGGTGGTTTAAATAAAGATGTCATTGTTCCACACACTGAGATCTTAGGCTAAAGGGTGGGCTGTAAATTACATGAAATGAACCCATAAAAAGAAGAGGGGGGGGAATACCCTAGCAAAAGGCAGAGAAGCACACAAATACCACTTTACCTTCATTGCCCAGCAAAGGGTTAGATACGGTTAATCCACCTTCAGTTGTTTCTCTCCCTCTCTGTCTCTC